>NC_054406.1:202500-547500 GCF_017976425.1 Toxotes jaculatrix
GCTACAGTTTGGAGAACCGTTCTCTCTCTCTGTGTGCAGGAGATCACTGAGGAGAATGTCTGTTGCCAACTCTCTCGATTCCCACGACAGGTACGGAGCCACCTGACAGGTTTACAGTAGTCGCACCTGTAGAGCCGTCAGTCGTAGGATACAAGTCGTTCTGATCTCTGCGTGTTGCTTCTGTGTGAAAGATACTTTAACGGTCCGAACCACACGTCCTGGACAAACCACGTGATGAATGGGAGCTGTGAGGACTACAGGTGAGCCTGTGGGCTTATGGGTAATGTAGTATCGGATGACTTTAGGTTAATCATTTTCTGTGGTTGTGACGTCTTTCTGTTCTTCAGTCAGGATTTCATTCCAGACTTCCCCTACGAATCTGACGCCTACGACGAGGAACTGCTGAGGTAAACGGACGGACGGACGGCTTGACTCTCAGACAGTTTTACGAATATAGATGTAGAGGACTGTAGTGGTTTTTCAGTGTTATCTTCTTTTTCATCTCTCCATCCAGGCGAGAGGTGAAGCTCAGTACAGAGAACACCAAGTTTGAATTTGTGTTCTTGGTCTGAACTCGTTCGTCTGGAGTCAGAGACAACAGTTCTCCTGAGATCTCCATTTTGGCTGAGCTCAGGTGATTAACACACCTGCTGTGTGACAAAATAATCAACTCAAAGGACTTTTCAGAAGGAAACGGGACCAAAGACCTGGTTGCTCTGGAGGCAGAGTCCTCTGTCCACATCAGCAGCTCTGTGACTGGTTCTGCGATGAAACATTAGCATGATGCTCATAGTCACAATGCTAACACGCTGATGCTAACAGTTTGTAGTAAACAGAGTCCAGCTGAAGCTGATGGAAACATCCTTCACTAATCATCAACCAAAGCACAAAATACTGACCTGATGGTGGCGCTGGAGGTCTGAGGTCCAGCAGGGTTACTACAGTTCACCCTGAGGGTCACATGGTGTGATACGTGTCTGAGTCATCTCCTGAATGATCCTGATAAAAGTCCACGAGTTCAAACTCTGGAGAACACAGGTCTGAACTCGATGTTCTCTGACCTTCTGTCATTCCTCTCCCAGCATCCTTTACTGGGTCTGCTCTCTCACTGAGGCCTGCTGGGAAATGTAGTACCAAATCCCATTAGGTTTTCTTCTTCTTTTGTTTGTATTTCTGATGCTTCAGTGCCTTATGCTTTCTACCTGCCTCACAGTCCTCCACAGGTACGACCAGCTGACCCGCTGACAGCGATGTGGTTGTCACGGTGATGTGGCTAATGAACATCTTTTGCAGGTGCTGTGGTTGCCATGGTGACAGTGGATGATGGTTGTCATGTTGATGTGCAGGTACAGTCGGGGAATGGACCGGCGGGATTACTACAGTCGCTCTCGGTCAGCTGACCAGCGAGCGATGGCAAACCGACCCGTCTACAAACGCTCACACTCCTCGGACCGAGTGGAGTCCTTCCACCTGAGGTCCAGATGCTCCGCCCCGCCCTCACCTGCCCTTACCAGGTGACCGGCAACTGACCGATCAGAAACCGGCTGCGTCTCTGTGGTGTTTGCTGAATGTGTTTCCGATCTTCAAAGGGAAGCATGACGTCTGTGAATTGGCCACACCCCTGCTCCCAGATTGGCTCACTGAGGCATCACACACCTGTCATCACTAACAACCTGCTGTCACCTGTCCTCGGTCACATGATTTCTGTTCTGTTGGTATAAATGTGTTGAATTAATCTTTTCCTTTCTGCTCGTGTTCATGTCTGAGCTGATTTTAATTCTTGGTGGATTCGTGTTTTTCTCTCAGCATGTCGCGTTGCTCGTTCCTCGTTCCTCGTTTGTTTCTTGGTTGTGCTGCATGAGCTTCATCGTCCTGCTGTGAACTCAAGCTGAATCCAAACCTCCAGACTTAAAGACTGAGCCCCTGCAGACTTCGCTCGTATGAACTGGGCGATGAGACAGCCCCTCTGACCTGATGTGTCTACGTGGAAATGAGCTCAGCTTGTTGTCCTAGTGCAGACCTGGTCACAGCAGGAAATGGTAGAGTGAAATAAATCCGTTGTCTTTGCAGAATGTTTCGCCCATCTCAGGACCGTGGTCCTCGGCTTCCCGGGGACCACGTGTGTCAGTGCTTACAGGCTCAGTGAAGTGTGGACGTTTGGATTGAGCTTGACCACATCAGCAGCAGGACAACACGGCTTCCTGAAAACAGTGTTCACAGTTTCAATCGCTCCCGGTTCTTCATCGGCCGACTGGACGACTCATCGAGTATGAAACCAGCTTCGGTGTTTCACTTGTTGATCATGTGCCAAATACCCTGTTACCATGGCGATCAGTGCATCGACTGACTGAAGGCAGATTGGGGAGTTCACTCACCTCTCAGGGCCACAGTGTGTTAGCCAGTAGCTTGTCTGTAGCTAATGTAGTGTAGCATGACCTAGCATAAACATACATGAACAAGCCTGAGCCTTTTACCACTGACGACTACGACCACTTTGACCTCTGACCTTTAACCTTACCTCCCTCCTGTCAGGTTGGTAGTTTGACTCCTGACTTTGTCCAACAGGACGAACCCTCGAGGCGGATCGACCCAGACAAGTCCTTCAGGAACGCCAGTCTGCAGCCGCCGAGGACGCCAGCTGCCTGCCGTCCCACCCAAAGGAGCTCCGGACAGAAGTACGTCTATCAGAGATATTACTTCCTGTCATGTGGTGCCTCCAACCGACCAATCAGCTGCTGGCAGTACTTACATGATGCTGGCAGCAGGGGTCGCTGTTACAGTATCTGTGCACTTTGTTTTGTAAATGCTTTGTTTTCACATACGTGTTACATGTTACATGTGAATTTCACACATAGAACCAGAAATACACACATGCAGGCACATTTAGCCAACCTGAGTCCAGCTGTGAGGAGCTCAGCTGCTGGGCAGGTTGCTCAGTAACAGCTTGGTTCTCCCAACACGAGCAGGTTCCTGAAGGCCTCAGACTGTAGCAGGGTTATAATGAAGCGTAACGCTGTCGTGTGGTTTCTTACTAACGACTGTGAGGAGGCTTCACTGTGACGTATCACTGAGTATCACCTGCAGAAATATGGGAGAAAGTGAGTGTCCCAGACTGGATCCCTGTGGTTGTACTGGTCTAACAGTGGGATGTCTCTTTCAGATGGAGAACCCTCTGACTTTGTGCAGACAGGTATTCTGTGATCTGTGTGTGTCTGTGTGTAGTTCAGCACCTGAGTGTAGTTTCCTTCTCCTTAGACCTAAAACAGTTGTGCTGCTGTGTCGTACTGTTCGTAGCTGTAATCGTACTGATCTGATATTAAACTGCTGACGTATCGTCCTGCTCCTCCTGGGGTATCCCTCTGATAATCACCACCTTAACGTGGTAGAAACAAGCTGGGAGCAAGTTCAGGGCCCTGTCCTGGGGTCCGGCCTGGGAGGGGAGCCTGTGGACCAGTGGGTTTACCCCAGTGCCACCAAGGACTGACATGGACCTGCTTCCTTGAGTGTTGCCAAGCAGGCAGAGGCTTCAGAGTGTGGACCACATGTGCCTGCATGTTCACATGAAATGTGACAGAAACTGTGTGAAGTTCATTGGTCGCTGGTAGAAGAGAAAGCAGCCGTGTGATTGGTTAGCTGTTAAAACCTGAGCATTCATCACCTCATTGTCTGTTTTCATTCATTTTTTTCATCTTTGTCATTTTCACTGTCCTTCAGTTTTGGCCACGCCCACCACAGGAGCACCAACTGCAGCTCTAGTCCCTCCCACTGCCCACAAGCAGGCCCCTCCCCCTGCCAATCACCAACCACCTCCTCTTATACGAATCCAAGCCCCGCCTCCTCCTGTACCCACCCAGCCTCACCCACCTCCTGCCTCTGCACCTGCACCTGTACCCTCACCTGTACTTGTATCTCCACCTGCACCTGTACCTGTACCTGTATCTGCACCTGCATCTGTGGCAGCCCCATCCTCAATTCCTGTCCAAGTCAAAGTCCCACCCCCAGCTCCTGCAACTTTACCTGTTTCTACTCCAGCACCTGCTGCAGCACCACCCCCACCTTCAACAGCAGTCCAAGCCCCACCCCCTGTGCTCGCATCTGCTCCAGCATCAGCCCCAGCATCTGTTGTCCATTCACAACTGCCTGTTGAACCAGCCCTGCCTCCTGCACTTGCTCCAACGCCTGCCCCCACACCTACCCCTGCCCCCTCACCTGCCCCCTCACCAGCTCCGCCCCCACAGACTCCAGGTGTGTACATCACAGTTTGATGTGTGTAAATCAGTGGATCAGTGTAGCTGATGATTCTGCTGTCAGATTTGGACATTTCAGTCTCCATCATCACTGCTCATTCATTCACTCATTCATGTGTTCATCTTTGTTATATCATCTGATTCATCGCACCTGTCCATGTCAGAGCCAGACAGACGCTCAGCGACACCTGGAGGGACCAGAAAAGGCAAGTGGGTCTCAGGTGGCTCTGATGCTGCGTTCAGGTGATCCAGCTTGTAAACTGATCAGGTGTTGTTGTGCAGGTGTGTGTGTGTGTTGATGATGAGCACTAGGATTTGATGGATCACCTGAACAGTTCACAGTGAGTGTTCAGAGTGCTGCTGTAGTCTGACCAATCACCTCTCTCTGTTTGCCGTGATGTAGAGGTCACATGGGAGGACCAGCAGAAGAGAACAGCCAATGGTAATGTACCACCTGTTAGCCACTCCCACCTCCAGACAGGCCGATGACACGTTCGCCATCTGAGTTAGTGATGAGATGTTTATGTGAAGCGGGTGGGTTTGGACTTCCTGTTCCTCCTCCATCCACTGACGTGTTTCTGTTATTTCCTGTTTGACGGCGTCTTCATCACGAGTCTCAGAGCTCAGCGTAATAACTTGTTAACACATCAGCTTATTAACTTCATGTGTTCATTCTTCAGCACAGGTGCTCAGAGAAGGACGGAAGTAAAACCAGATAAATTACACAAAATAATAAAAATCCTACAAGTTAAAGTTTGTAAAAAAGTAAATGCACAGCTGGAGACTGAGCCACAGGAACTCAGATCAGCATTTCAACAGCTCAGCCAATGAAATGCATCTCTGCACCAGTGAACTGCAGCTACAGTTTCCCTGTTCAACTGCAGAAAATCAGCTTCTGCTTCAGCTCAGGGACACACACACACACACACAGTCTCCATTCACTCATCGGTGGGGATGGATTTTTATCAGCACCTGATTTCTGTGCAAGAAGAAGAAATTAAGATTAAAATGAATTTAAAACGATTCACCTGTGGAGGGAGGAGGAGCTGAAAGTGCAGGTGGCTAATGGGGCTACATGTTTACATACAGTTAGCTTAGCTCTCTGTGATGTCATTAATCTATCCATCTATTCATCCATTCATCTCACCTGTTTGTGAATCATTTGTTTGGTTAAATCTCTTCTTTTGTTTTTCGTCCATCGTCCATTGTCCATCATCATTATGTGAAGGAGACGTGTTACCACCGAGCAGAGAAGGTACACTTCCTGTCTTTATCTCTCACATTCACGTCGCTCTGATGGTTTTCATCTCGTCAGCAGGTTTTTCACAGTAAATGTTCAGAAACAGAGCGTGAGACGCTCGGATTCGTTCAGTTCACCGTGAACTTTGTGGATGTTTGAAGATGACCTTTGGGTCAGGGTCAGGGGTCGCTCTCTGTGTTGAGCTGCAGCTTTTTCACCTTTTGACGTCACTTTTTTTGTGTGTGAGCGAAAGTCAAACATTTCAATATATTTAATATAATTTAATACATCAGCACAGGAATCAGTGACATCACTGTCCAACACCATGACATCACTGTCCAACACGATGGCATCACTGTCCAACACCATGACAAACCGGAAACTGATAACCATGACAACCATGACATCAGAGTGTTGTAATGAACTAACTCTGTTCTCCTGTCTCTGCAGGTGTGATGAAGGATCCGTCAAAGGTGAACAGACTGAGATATTTCATCAGCATATTTCATAATACATCACCGATGATGTCACTCACCTGCTCACCTGTCCTCTGTGTGTCCAGATGAGAGACAGCCTGTCCTTTAAATCATCAGACAGCGATGTCAGCGACGTGTCAGCCGTGTCCAACGCCTCGGACACTCGATCTGTCCGAAGAATCAGGTGAGACCATAGAGACTGGGAACCAATCACAGAGCAGCTTTCGCCTGCTGACATGTCGGAGTGGTCCTGTCGTACCGTCAGAGATCCCGAGGCGTGTTATTCAGGTGATGCTGTGGTAGAGTCCGCTAAAGACAAACTGTCCTAGTCAGGACTGGGTGAAGCGAGGTTAGTTCAGGGTCAGTTGTTTAGTGAAGCGAGTGGTTAAACTGTAGAAAAGTCTGATCAGTGTCATTAGTGTGTTTCACGTGTTGTTTTTACATTTCTAAGCATGTTGATTGGTGTTAATGATGTTAGCGTGTTGTTCATTCATTTGCCATGTTACGTTAGCACGCATGTCACCTCAGCATGCCATGTAAGTTAGCATGTTAGCATGTGTTACTCTTCATCATTCTGTCTCTTTCTGCATGTTTCTGTCCGCATGCTTGTGTTCTCTCCTCTCATTGGCTGAGATAGCCGGGTGGAGGCTGTAGAAGGCCAATCAGTGGAGTTGGGGGCAGGATCAGAGGGAACACAGGAAGTGGCGGCAGAGGGCGCAGCCTCGCTGCAGAAGAGCGCATCAGTGGAGGAGGGAGAGGAGGAGGAGGAGCCTGAGCCTTCAAAGTAAGACACCGACCAAGCTGCGACTGGAGTCAGAACAGTTACCATAGCAACAGTATGCTGCCACCAGTATGCCATGTCGCCCCTCCCGTTATGCTCTTAAATGACAGGTGTGTCCCCTCAGGTGTAAATGGTAAACGAGCCTTCTCGACTGCTCACAGTGCTTCAGACCTCTTCGACAGCGATCTGGGAATTGAACCAGCGGATGAGCCTCTCCACCACCCCTCGGTGAATGACCGGTGTCATTGTTTCTCTGTCCTCCTGTAGGGCGGCGTTGGTGCCCGGAGCTCCACTCACGAAGTCCTCAAGCGTTGGCGGTGAGATCTGTTCACTGGGGAGAAACGACGACGACGACGACGACAAGAAGAGGCGCTCGAGTTTCGGAGCAAGGATGATGGGAATGGTCGGACTGGGAAAGAAGAGTCAGAGCGCCTCCCAGCTCAACCCTGAGGGTCAGGCCCAGTTTAAACCACCGTTCTCTCACAACTCATTTTAAACTCCAGAAACAAGTCGTTGCTTTTAGCTCTGAGGAGTTTTTTTATTGATGAAACTGTAGATGCTCAGTGTCGATGGGTTTATATTCAAATCTTCCTTTTCTTCTGTCTGTCTCCCTCCATCCATCCAGAGGAGGAGAAGAAGAAGAAAGTGGTGAGACTTCCTGTCCAGAGGAGCGTAGAAACTGGTTTGGCTGTCGAGTTTAAATCTCGCTTCACCCGACAGCCGAGTCGTGACCCGGACGCCGAGGACCCCAAACCCGGAGCGTATGAATCACTCCTCTTTTTGTCCATCAGACAGATGTCCAGTAAAGACATCTCAGCCGGATGGAGTGTGGTCCAATAGTTCAGATGTACTGTTACTGACAGAGGAGGATTCTGGGTTTTCGTCTGTAGTAACTCGTGTTTACGTAACGTTTCGTGTTTTCGTGATGTGTTTCTCTCTGTATTATATTTTCCATTCATTCTTTCTCTCCATCACTTCAGTCTGATATTTCCAGGAGTGAAGTTGGCGTCAGACCAACAGTTCACTGGCTTCCTGGAGGGATTAGGCCCCGCCCAGCTGGCTGGACGGCAGACTCTGGCCACACCCCCCATGGGTAATGACCAACCAGAGTCTCTGTTTTCATCTTGTGATTGTTTATTTGTATCCTTTTATATAATAGACATGATTTATTAATGTTAATATTCATACATCAGATTCATACACAGTAGTTATTGACTCAGTGTTTATCAGTGTTTACGTTCGGCTTCATATGTTAGTGCTTCCATTCCTGCAATTTACATTTTTATTCATTTTATATTTCTGTATTTATACTTGACCAGTGCTCATCTCTGATTGGAGGGAAGTCACAGATTAAGGCTGTGATTGGCTACATGACTGACAGCACAGAATCACAACAGTTAAAAGGAAAACTGATCTCTGATTGGCTTTGTTGATCAGGTGACATCCAGATCGGGATGGTGTACAGAAAGGAGCGTCTGGATGTGGAGGTGATTCGAGCCCGGGGACTTGTGGGTAAACAAGGCAACAAGAACACTCCAGGTGAAAATACTACACATTACTATACTGTAATACTGGTGACGTATACACTACTACACTGTCCTACGCTGTCCCACGCTGTGTAACACTGTGTAACACTGTGTAACTCTGCACTGGGCTGACACTGATTCAGTCAAACATAAATGATTCATGTTAATATCAAACCGTGTTTAATCAGTGTGTAAATTAATCATCTGAAATATTTACAACATAATTAACCACGTGTGAAAAACTAATGACTGTTAACACACATGAACTGATCAGATTCAGATATCAGATCCTTCTGTCCTCAGCAGATTAACGTATGTGTAACGATGTTCAGTAAATATTCAGTACTCAGTGAGTCCAGGCAGAACAAACAGCACCATCTGCTGGACGACTTAACAACAACAGGCTCCATCAAAACAGGTCCAGTCAGAAATTTATCAACAACAACAACAACACAAAAACAGCGAGAAGCTTCAGGCTTTGCTGACGTCGCTCGCTCACCTGTTCACAGAGAAGCTACAGCCTGTGTGTGTTTGTGTTGTTGTGTAGCTCCATACGTGAAGGTGTATCTGATGGACAACGGGAAGTGTGTGTTAAAGAGACGAACTCGTCTGGCAAGAAAAACTCTCGACCCTCTTTATCAGCAGCAGCTTCAGTTTGAGGAGAATCCTGAGGGCAAAGTACTGCAGGTACCACACACACACACACACACAGAGTAATTGCTGACTAAATGAATTTAATGGACACGTGTCTTTCTCAGCAACTGCTCCTGTTTGTTTTCAGGACACTAACGTACCTGTCCACCTGTCTTTAGATCATCGTGTGGGGGGACTACGGTCGGATGGATCATAAATCCTTCATGGGTGCTGCTCAAATCCTATTGGACGATCTGGACCTGTCCAACATGGTGATTGGATGGTTTAAACTGTTTCCTGCCACTTCATTGGTGGACCCTGCCTTGGCCCCGCTGACCAATAAGGAAACAGAAGGCAGCAAGTCGTAGCCTGACTTTACCCTCATAGTAATGGGCTGAGTGGGGGGAGGAGGGGACATACTGTTTCTGGGCGGGGCCTAAAAAAGTCCCATGATCCTTCTCTGCTGTTGCATGCTGCATGATGACATCACATCATGTAACAGCATCATGATGATGTCACTGGGTGGAAGGAGGAGGGAGGCTCCGCCCCCTGATGGTGACACAGAAAATGACCACTAAGGGTGGAGCTGCTCAGCAAAGAACGCTGGGAAAAGAAAGGACAGGAGAGGCCATGTGACCTTCAGCTGCCAGCCAATCGCAGCAGGTCCTCGGGAGTCATGTGACTGTTAGAGGCATGTCGAGAGACCATAGACTCAGTCTGTCACCTGATAGTTTCCATGGAGATGCAGGAACATGGAGGCCTGGTTCTTTGTTTTTGCATGGAACAATGATTAGAACATAAAAAACATCAGCTGTAAAAAACAAACGAGATCATCGCCTGAAAAATAAAGATTCTCAACGCGCAGCAGGTCTGTGAAGATGTGTTCTGTACGACGGTTAGATACGGTTCTACTGGGAGATCAACTCCAGATTTTAAAAAAAAGGTTCTGTTGTTATCACTGTTCTGACTCAGGCTCTATAAGGTTATACCAGTATCACAGATATGATGCTGCTAAGAGGTTCTACAGGTAACCTTTACCCAACTACAGTTCTATTGTATATTCACAACCCTGGTCCTAAAAGGTTCCACACTTCGTTTTGATGTGAGTGGTTCTGTAGGGTTCTACTGTTCTTATTTAACTGACACGATTCTTCTATGGTTCAGCTGAGCATAAGTTAAATGCTTGCTCTAGGGTCAGGCTCTGGTTCTCTGTAGAGTTTGGAATTGAATTGAATTTGGTTCTATGAGGTTCTAAAGGTCTAACTATGACTGTAGTTTTACCAATGATGCTGCCGTCCCTGGCATGATTCGGTGCTAACACTAATTCTAAAAAGCTACTATTTCTGACAAGCCCAGGTTCTACGAGGCTCTGTTGGATTCAGAGAACAGACCCAAAGCCTGAGAGAAAGCAGTCCCACGCTCTGAACTCAGAACCAGAATGATGAAACCTGATGAAACGTTTCCCTCGTTCCAGCTCAGGCTCATCCAACCCTGACGTTCCCTCCAACAAACCGAGGTCTGACATGTTTGAAAAGTTTTTACAGGATCGGTCCGACCCGAGCAGATCTCAGGTTTCTGAGTGAAAAGTGGATCTGAAGCAGAACAGGCTGAAACGTGAACCTTTAATCTTTAGTGCAGTTTAACAGTTTTTGACTTTACAGACTGAAAGAAAAACTAACATCAAACAGCTGGAATCATGCAGGTCAGAAAAACAGCTACACAACAGCGAATAAACACAATACACACAATCATATTAATCATAATCATAATAATAATAATAAATATACACAGTCACAGTCACACGGGGTCAGCTGAGATGTGAGTACCAAAGAGTAACAAAGGTCATAAATACAGACGGGTCAGTTTGAATGGCTTCAGTCTTGGGGGGGGGGGGGGGGGCTTACATCATCTGGATGGCGTCAGACTGGTACACCTGATGACACTGAACACCTGATGGTGTCGGTCCAACATGAAACATCAGCTGAAACGCTGGTCGTGACCTTACAAACAAAAATATCTTTCAGCTGTTGAAGCTGCTTCTGTAAACGTTCTTGATCATCAGCTCTCAAACTTTCTGTTGAATCTTTTTAGAAGCCACAGCTCTCGACCTGTTTGTCACCGGAACCGTCAGCTTTGGAACCTCGTCTTCCCTTTAGAACCAGTCAGAGAACTGAACAGGCAGAAACATCGGGGGGGAACTATACAGCAACCTGAAGCATCACAACCACCTGTAAGATGATGATGAGGACCACTACGATAGGTGTGACCATGGTCACATGACCGATGGAGGTAGCCCCACCCACACTAACATCAAGCCTCCGTCCGTAGGATGGGTTTCGTGTTTCTAAAGGCGTGAGAGTAATGACAGAACTGGATCTGCTGTGTGGTGCTTTGTTTTATGTCGACGCATAAAAAAAAGGATCCACAGCACAAACCCAGCTCCACGGCTTCAGACAGGAAACGCATCATCAGGCATGGACACTGAAATTAGTTATTCATTTGACGACGATGGAAGTCAAAACGAGAACCTGTGAGTTTTGGCCCAGAAGAACTTCACAGGTTAACAATTTACCAGAGCCTGAAATTAGCAAAGTAAAACTCCACTGGTGAAACTGGTGAAGGACCCAGCCGATCCACGACAACCAATATATTCAGATATATTCATATATATATTTTCTGTACTGAGAACTGCCTTTGTTTAACTAGCCTGCTAGCTGCTATCTTTAGCTACCTCCAACGGTCACATGATCCTTCCTATTCTCATCCTTTCCTTTAAAAGACCAGCCGGAGGAAACAAATGGGACCATTTACATTGCTGCACCTGACCAGGTGTTCAGAGGCCAGCGAGGTTCCTGGATCAGATCAGAGTTGAATGATCTCTTCGGCAGGAACCCTCAGTTTGTTCTGTCAGGTTTACAGTCGTACCAGTAAGTCAGCGTTCAGAAAGTCGTACCAAAGGGCAGGGCGTCCACCTGCAGGGGGGGAGGGGAGTGTTTTAATGGACGGACCAGGAGAGCATCGGGGGATGGTTTTCATGGCCATACCAGCAGTCCAATCAGTGACATCAGTCCCTGCAGTCTCTGATTGGTCAGGTCGTTTCCTACATCACTGGAGACCAAAACCTACAGAGCGCTAACCTTCAGTCCAACTAACATGCTAACACATGCTAAGAAATGTTTTATGGCTAGTTGTCATCCAGACTGAAGCGCATGTTGGCTTACTGTCTAAAATTGGAAATACAGGATCAGGGTAGTATTACTGTTAGCCAGACCGTTAGCATGTGAGCTAACTGTAGATGTAGGGACAGGGTAGTATTAGCAGTGTTAGTCTTGTCAGTTAGCATGTTAGCTAACTTCAGGTGTTGGGTTGGGCTAGAATTGATAGTATTAGTGTGTCAGTTAGCATGTTAGCCCTGCAGATTAGCCTGTTAGCAGAGCAGCAGAAGTTCATCATCGCTGCTCTCCGTCTTCCCCGTTGCCTCCAGGCAGGCGTCTGGGATCTGTGCAGTGTGGACCATCCTGCAGTGTTCGCAGGGGCCGTCCCGCCCTCCTCGAGCACTGTTTCCTCGGTGATGCCGGGGAACGTGGCCTGCGGTGGAGGATGAGTGGGGTTCCAGCAGCGGCTGCTGAATATCACTGACCAATGAGGAGGACGAGGAGTCAGAGTCAGACACAGGTATCAGAAGCTCCACATCTTCTTCTTCTTCTCTGCTCCCTCGTCGCTCGGCAGCTTCAGGCCCGTTTCTTCCTGACTCCAGCTGGCGGAGTGGGCTATGATTGGTCCAGGATTGGTTCTGCTGGCTCTGACCGGTTCTGGTAAGGTTCCTAGCAAGACGGTGTAGGTTCTGGGCCAGGCGATGCAGGGCAGAGGTGGGCGGGGCCTGGAGCTCTGAGGCATCACTGTGACATTCTGGATCTGGATTGGATGTTACCATGGTGATGGGGCTGGAAGGCGGTGAGGACTCTCTGGGCCGGTCGCAGCATCGATCTCGGCCTGGTGTTGGGGTTGCAGGGGTCACACACGTTGTCACGGATACCACAGCTTCGACAACAGCGGAAGGCGGGGTTTTTTGGGGGAGGGGTGCCACAGGTCCGCCCACCGCGCCCACGCCTCGCTCCCTCCCTCGTTCGCCCTCTGTGTCTGTATCGTCTGAGTCTGGAGACAGCAGGTCTGAACCCGAACTCCCAGTGCTCCCAGTACCAGCACTGTCCTCCAGGTCAGCAGAGACTAGAGCCAGAGAACCCGACCGCCGAGATCGCGAGAAAGTGAAGAGCCGGCGCCATAGGTTGCTATGACGACTGGAGGAAGGAAGCCTGAGGGAGGTGAAACCGAGCTGAGAGCGAACAGCCAGACGGAGGTTTTCCAGGACAGACGCCTGAGGACAGAGACACAGCAGAGTAAAAATACAATCATGAGGTCTAACGTCTGCTGCTGACGGACACACCCACGTTACAAATCAGTAAAAGCACCCTGTAACAACACGGCAAAGGACCTAAGGGTGGGACATCGGTCCTCTTGAAGATACAATACAGACCTATACAGAGGAAATGTTCACCTCCGCCACTGGAACTAGTCCCAAGAAGAAAGATTGTTTTACCAGTAAAACTAAAATTACTGTGGCGTTCTGAAGGCAGGTATTTGTTAGGCGGGTGTGTCACCGGAACGTTTCATCTAGGAAAAGATTCCAGCAAAAGCTACAGGCACTAAGTGGAGCTGTAAGCACGGTCCTTCACATGTGCAGAGAGAAAAACAGGCGGGGCATCTCTACCTGGCTCCCAGAGCACACTGGGAAATCCTCCACAGGTGGGATCAGTCCCTGGGCAATCAGCTGACCATAAGAGGGCGGGGCTTCCCTCCTCAGAAGCTCTGCTTCCACTCTGGACAGCTGGGTCTCAAAAGACCTGTAATGACACATCGCAGCTCAAATTACTCAGGTTTTCAATCACAGGATGTGAGGTGTAAAGTTTCTGAGGAAACACCTGTCTCTCCATCCTCACCTGCGTTCAAACATACGCAGCGAGTAGAGTTTGCAGGTGCAACCGAGGGCAATGACCAACAGGAGGCCACAGATGAGGCTGCCGATGACAGCGGCAGTAATGACTCTGGTGGGAACGATAACGGGACAGCTCTCCTCATCGCTGCCATCACCACAGTCGTCCTGGGCATCGCAAACCCACGACTCAAACACACAGCGGTTATTCTGCAGGGGTCAAAGGTCAAACTGATGTTACTCTACAGAGACAAATGACTGAAGACAAGTAATTTATTGTCTGACTTTCAATTCAGACTCTTTTCTGTTACAGACGTTCATATTTGTTCTTGAACACTGGTCTTGCTCTGGTTTTCGTTCTGGTTTTTGTTCTTGCTACCTTGCAGTGGAAGTTCCCGGGCTGGCAGAAGAAGCAGTTCTTTTCATCAGAACCATTGGGGCAGCGGTTCTGGTAGTTACAGCGGTCCGATCGAGGGTAACACGCTCCGTTTCTGGAACAGGGAAACTCGTCTTCCTGACAGGAAGAACAGTTCAGCTCGTCCCGACCATTGGGACAGTGCCAGTAACCGTCACAGCGCTGCTGCTCAGTGTAACAGCCCCAGTTCCCTCCACAGGGAACCTCCCACGGCAGGCAGAACCCGTCCACCTTAAGAACACAGCGAGGGAGAGAGAGACAGGTTTAACAGAACCCATACACCACAGCACAGAGACGGCTCATTACGGTCATCGATAACGTCCACCTTAACACAGACAGCGGCAGAATTTCAGTCTTAGTGTTAAAGGATCTAAGTCAACGCAGTCGACCACAGCGTATTACTGACTGGACAACTGGTTTGAATCCTACTATCAACAGGGACGCCTTTGTGTCCATGGGTAATAACACATGCAGAGTTCCCCAAGGCTCCATTCTGGGACCTCAAACAAATTTACATAACCATATCACTGAGGGCTGTAACGACATATAAGCTCTGAGAAAGTGCATTAATCAAATCAACCATTGGACTTGCCAGAATTTCCTTTAATTGAAAATAATAGTGAAGTCGTTTACAGATCTGTCAGAAAACAAATCAACCAGACGCTAAAAACAGAACCACATAAAAAAGCCGATCAGGCTCGACCAAATCAGACACACCTGGTAGGTGACGTTGAAACCTCTGGCGGCGTTGATCTTGTCAGCGTAGAAGTGAACTCTGAGCTGACCGGACGATGAAACCACCGCGACCGGAGCTCTGGAGTCAAAGGCAGTCAGCACCCTGAGGAGACGCCGAGGGTTTTCCTCTAGACCGTCGTAGACCTTCACGTAGTCACCGTAACCCGTCCCATCGAGCTTAAAGTCGGTAAACCTCAAAATGACCTGCAGGAGGAGAATGGAGGGAGAGGAAGGAGGAGGAAGACTGAGCCTTGATCTTGACCTTCACTGCACTGGGAGTTCAAGCTGACTCTGCCAGTTTAACGTTTTGTGGTGAAGCCAGAGGTCAGAGGTTACCTTCCTGTGGTCTCCGGTGTCGATCAGCCAGGTGCAGTTACTTCCTGGAGGGTAGAAGTCGGGGTAGTTTGGAGAGCTGAAGGAGCCGTAGAAGTTCCTCAACCATTCTCCACAAGTGGGAACGTCACAGTCGATCTCATCACCAAGGTCCTGGAACAAACACGTCCAACATGTATGTAATGTTGAAACTATGACCTGCTGACCCAGACTGAGGACTCTAACTGAACCCCTGCACCTGACTGTTTGCCCATTTCTCTGGCTGAGGCCACTGAAGTGTTGAGACAGCTCTTCAGTGGCATTGTCTGCCAATGTCCAACGGCTGCAGACCAGAAAAACGATTTTCTGATCAACCAAACTATTTTTACTTGAACTAAAACCCAGAGATCGATCTCTGTGGTTACAGGCTGTCTCAGTAAACACGTCTCTGTGTTAAATGTGGTTTGTGGCCAGGTAAAGGCAGATGAACTGCTCTGTTACCTGGCAGTCGATGCTGCCGTCGCAGCGGAGGCTGTGCGGTAGGCAGGTGTAGATGCGGGTGTAGCGGGACAGGCAGGGGAACTGGTTAAGGCTGCAGGGCTGGAAGGAGAAGGGAGAGTCCACACACAGCTCCTCGTCCGAATTATCACCGCACTCGTCCATGGAGTTACAGCGCCACCAGTCTGGGATGCACTTCCCATTAGAGCAGTGGAACTGGTCCACGTCACAGCTGGACGCCTCTGGCTTACCTACAACAAGGTAATATCAGCTGCTGATTCATTTCTGTCAGCCATCAGGTGATGTGGATGACTCGACCATCGTCCACATCAACAGAAGACTGAAGCTTTCATGGATCAGCTGAGAGCGTTACGTCATTCTGCTGTCGTCTGTCCTGTAAACAACTCTTACGTAACAAGCGGAGAAAGAGCCAGATCTGCCGATTAAAGGCTGCACCAGAGAGGAAAAGCACTGCCAACCGCACTGACAAACCTGTGCACTGGTCTCAGGAACCTGAAACTCACCAGTGATGTAGGACAGTCTGAAGCCTTTTCCTGTCAGACTGTCATCAGAGTGGAAGTGGATCCACACGTGGTCCTGGGAGGAGATGTAGGGTGGAGGCAGGGAGGAACCACAAACCCTCAGTCCATCCAAGCTCCTGTAGCTGCTGATGGAAATCCAGTCTGAGGAACAACGATGGGAACCCTGCAGGTCAAAGTCCTGGAAGCTATGGGAGGAAGGAAGCAGACGCTCTATAAGGTTCTGAGTTGTTCTTCAATCAGTTTTAAAATAATTCTGAGGCTTGAACTTTGATGTGATTCATGATGAAATGAATGAAATGGCCAGTAACACTCTGAGAAGTTTGTCTTTCCATTCATGTCTCTTTTCCAAAAAGCACAGCTCTGCTGATCAGCACTGAAGCTGACGAGCTGTCCACCCTGACTCTGAACACTGTCTCCTCCGTCCACACGACAGCATGAGGCCACTCTGAATAAATTCCCTCAACACAACGATGTGGAAGCACAAAAACCATAATAAAAAATAAAGTTTTACTCCTTATGCTCACTGATGTGGATGTGGTGTAAAGATGTGGATGTGGTGTAAAGATGTAACCACGTACATCCTCAGAACAACTTCTTGCGCCACACAGTTAAGGTGCTGTAACCACAGAAAGAGCCCGTGTGTTACCTGATGGTGATGGTGTCTCCAGGTCGGGCCCTGATGTTCCAGCTGCAGTTCAGTCTTGCCGGGTACTGGAAGGGCCAGCCGGGGCTGGTGATGATGCCACTGGACGCCCGCAGGAGCTCTGCCACGTCGCTGCAAGCTACACAGACAGAGTCGGCCTGTTCAGTTCAAACTGTGCATGTTCAGTTTGTGGTAACGTTATGTTTCATGTGTCTCTGATGTGTTGTCTGTGTCGTTGTGACCTCACCATTGGAAATCCCAGATACATAAACGTTGTCGTTCCTCTGAGAGGCAGCGATGGATCCTGGAGAGCATGGGCGCACAAATGGTTAGCAAGACAGAAACAAGAGGCAGCAAACATTACGTCCTCTGTTCCTGCAAACACGGAAACTATACAACAAACTGACAGTAAGTTTGTGTGTGTGGAACACAGCCTTCAGTGGTTTATGTTCAAAAACCCAGAGTCATCATTCCTACAGGATCCTGACAGGGACAAACAAGTTTCCAGTAAAGTGCTGAATAATAAAGAGCATCAGGTCTGTCTGTAGATGAGTGGATGGTTTTTCATGTGTTCACTCTGCTTTCCAAACAGAGGGAGAGTTTCTCAGTGAATAACTCCATCAGTAATATTCACAGGTTCTTTAATGGGACAGAATTCCTGACAAACTGATTCCATCACTGCAGCTCAGGTTAACAGGAGGAGACTGTGAGCAGAACTGTTCATTCATACTGATCAGAAACATGATCCACACACTGATCAATATTTCACCTGATCACACTGAGCTCATCAGACATCAGCTCTGGCTTTACCCGGGTTTCTCTCTATGCTTCTGACCATGATGTCTGAACACTGAGCCTGTCACATGACGCAGAGTGAACTGAGCCAGGTGATCCAGAGTCAGTAAACTCACCTGACAGTATGAGCAGGTAGATCACACACGTTGAGCGGCTGTGCCTGCAGTCTGGTCTGAGGGCCATAATAACCCCGAGCTTTCCACCTGCCGCCGGGCTTTGTGATGATGATGATGATGGTCAGTAAACTGACAGCTGCATGTCAGCCGCAAATTAAATAAAACTCTGGCACATAAATATAATGAACTGAAGACGGATTTATGTTAGCTTAGCATCCGCAACATTCGCACACACTGATATCTTAAAAAAACTCTCCTGTCCACTATAACCTACCTGCTAACTAAGCTAACAGAGCTAACCTGCTCTCACATCATAAACTCTCTGCTACCGATGGAAACAAAGACATCGGACTCCAGCTAGCTAACAGTTAACCTTAGCTAAACGAACTGAACCACAAGCGCAACATTTAGCCACAGATACAAGCTCTGTAATCTTAACACCGCGACACATGACGAAAACAACACGACATATGTGTTTAAATAACGGGTGAGCTAACTAAAGAGAAGCTGGCCCCCAGGCTAACCTGCCACTGCTTTAGAAATAAATTAACCTGACGCTAACAGAGCCCGGCTAACGAGGCTAACATTAATAACACTGGGCGATTAGCTGGAACATGCTAACGGAGCTAAGCGGTGAGCTAGCCCGTCCTCTGCCACAACAGCACGATAAACCCCAGAGCGGGACAACTAACCCGAGATAACTAAGAGGTTAGCACTTAAGAGCGTCGCTCCATCGAGATCTCCGCAGTTTGTGTTAACTGCTAGCTGTTAGCTTCGTGTCTACGGGTCGGGCTAAACAACAACAGTCGGCAGGCAGCTGTGTGTGTGTGTGTGTGTGTGTGTGTGTGTGTGTGTGTGTGACGTAACGATCTCGTCAAACGACACGCTCAGTTTTTTCTTTCGTCCACAGATCGACGTGGTTGCGGTCCAGACCGGCTCCACACCACAACCCGAACCGTGCTGTGAAGTCCAACACTGCGCCGCTGAGCGAAAACAGAGACTTTCGGTGTTTTACAGGAACCAACACTGAATGTTAACGAACAAAAACCGGAACATTCATTTGTAACGTAATTAAACGACTAAAGGTCAGTGAATCAGTGTTGGTGCTACAGTTATATGATCAACTCTGAAACAACGTGTGTGTGGAGGCTAAAGGCTCCCGTGACGAAGCTGTTGAATCATTAATAGAACTACGTTTTCAGTGAGTCATGTGTCCGGAGCAGCTCCGTACATGTGCAACCACAGTGTGTTCAAACACCACGGAACTGAACATGTGTGAACACATGTCATGTAGTGTCATCTGTGGTCTGTTAGTGCAGAGTTTCACTGCTCAGCTGTCCCATTGTTCCTTTTCTTTGGACTCAACACCCCCACCTCCTTTAAAAGCCCCACAGTGCCCCCACAACTCACAGTGAAAGCACCTATCTGCCACCGTTAGCTCGACAGCTCCAACCCCCACCACCCAAACAAATGGTCCACATAAAAGCTGACAGAGAAGCTCAAACTCCCACCTACATTCTCACCTGCACACATCGGACGAATCAGATGTGGCCCAATGTGATGGCACGAACATTTCAGAAGAACATTCCTGTAAAAAGCAGAACTCAAATTCAATAACGTTCAAAAAAGGAAGGAGGAGGAAAATGGATCACCCCCCAGGCTGACCACATAGGAGGGGAAACAGTAGGAAACTTAGAAATGAGGGAGCAATACTGCCAAACCAGAACCAAAACCAGAACCAGAATGAAATTTTGAGGTCATAATAAAATCTGACTTTTTTTGGCCCATTTTGACGCCTTACTATACTATGACGTTTTTTATGACTTTTTGAGGCCGAAAAATTTTTTGACTTTTTTTGCCCGAAAAAAACGCCATACTATACTATGACGTTTTTTATGACTTTTTGAGGCCGAAAAAAATTTTGACTTTTTTTGCCCGAAAAAAACGGCATACTATACTATGACGTTTTTTATGACTTTTTGAGGCCGAAAAAATTTTTGACTTTTTTTGACCGAAAAAAACGGCATACTATACTATGACGTTTTTTATGACTTTTTGAGGCCGAAAAAATTTTTGACTTTTTTTGCCCGAAAAAAACGGCATACTATACTATGACTTTTCTTTTGACTTTTTGAGGCGTAAAAATTTTTTTGATTTTTTTTGACCGAAAAAAACGGCATACTATACTATGACGTTTTTTATGAGTTTTTGAGCTCGAAAAAAATTTTGACTTTTTTTGCCCGAAAAAAACGCCATACTATACTATGACTTTTTTTTTGACTTTTTGAGGCCGAAAATTTTTTTGACTTTTTTTGCCCGAAAAAAACGGCATACTATACTATGACGTTTTTTATGACTTTTTGAGGCCGAAAAAAATTTTGACTTTTTTTGCCCGAAAAAAACGGCATACTATACTATGACTTTTTTTTTGACTTTTTGAGGCCGAAAAATTTTTTGACTTTTTTTGCCCGAAAAAAACGGCATACTATACTATGACGTTTTTTATGACTTTTTGAGGCCGAAAAATTTTTTGACTTTTTTTGCCCGAAAAAAACGGCATACTATACTATGACGTTTTTTATGACTTTTTGAGGCCGAAAAAATTTTTGACTTTTTTTGCCCGAAAAAAACGGCATACTATACTATGACGTTTTTTATGACTTTTTGAGGCCGAAAATTTTTTTGACTTTTTTTGCCCGAAAAAAACGGCATACTATACTATGACGTTTTTTATGACTTTTTGAGGCCGAAAAAAATTTTGACTTTTTTTGCCCGAAAAAAACGGCATACTATACTATGACGTTTTTTATGACTTTTTGAGGCCGAAAAAATTTTTGACTTTTTTTGCCCGAAAAAAACGGCATACTATACTATGACGTTTTTTATGACTTTTTGAGGCCGAAAATTTTTTTGACTTTTTTTGACCGAAAAAAACGCCATACTATACTATGACGTTTTTTATGACTTTTTGAGCTCGAAAAAATTTTTGACTTTTTTTGACCGAACAAAACGGCATACTATACTATGACGTTTTTTATGACTTTTTGAGGCCGAAAAATTTTTTGACTTTTTTTGACCGAAAAAAACGCCATACTATACTATGACGTTTTTTATGACTTTTTGAGGCCGAAAAATTTTTTGACTTTTTTTGACCGAAAAAAACGGCATACTATACTATGTCGTTTTTTATGAGTTTTTGAGCTCGAAAAAAATTTTGACTTTTTTTGCCCGAAAAAAACGCCATACTATACTATGACGTTTTTTATGACTTTTTGAGCTCGAAAAAATTTTTGACTTTTTTTGCCCGAAAAAAACGGCATACTATACTATGACGTTTTTTATGACTTTTTGAGGCCGAAAAAATTTTTGACTTTTTTTGCCCGAAAAAAACGGCATACTATACTATGACGTTTTTTATGACTTTTTGAGGCCGAAAAAATTTTTGACTTTTTTTGCCCGAAAAAAACGGCATACTATACTATGACTTTTCTTTTGACTTTTTGAGGCGTAAAAAATTTTTTGATTTTTTTTGACCGAAAAAAACGGCATACTATACTATGACGTTTTTTATGAGTTTTTGAGGCAGAAAAAAATTTTGACTTTTTTCTACCGAAAAAAACGGCATACTATACTATGACGTTTTTTATGACTTTTTGAGGCCGAAAAATTTTTTGATTTTTTTTGCCCGAAAAAAACGGCATACTATACTATGACGTTTTTTATGACTTTTTGAGGCCGAAAAATTTTTTGATTTTTTTTGACCGAAAAAAACGCCATACTATACTATGACGTTTTTATGACTTTTTGAGCTCGAAAAAAATTTTGACTTTTTTTGCCCGAAAAAACGGCATACTATACTATGACGTTTTTTATGAGTTTTTGAGCTCGAAAAAAATTTTGACTTTTTTTGCCCGAAAAAAACGGCATACTATACTATGACGTTTT
Organism: Toxotes jaculatrix; assembly: GCF_017976425.1. NCBI lineage: Eukaryota > Metazoa > Chordata > Actinopteri > Toxotidae > Toxotes > Toxotes jaculatrix. Next base: position 224,395 of record NC_054406.1, read on the forward strand.
TTATGACTTTTTGAGGCCGAAAAAATTTTTGACTTTTTTTGACCGAAAAAAACGGCATACTATACTATGACGTTTTTTATGACTTTTTGAGGCCGAAAAAAATTTTGACTTTTTTTGACCGAAAAAAACGGCATACTATACTATGACGTTTTTTATGACTTTTTGAGGCCGAAAAATTTTTTGACTTTTTTTGCCCGAAAAAAACGGCATACTATACTATGACGTTTTTTATGACTTTTTGAGGCGTAAAAAAAATTTTGACTTTTTTTGACCGAAAAAAACGGCATACTATACTATGACGTTTTTTATGACTTTTTGAGGCCGAAAAATTGTTTGACTTTTTTTGACCGAAAAAAACGCCATACTATACTATGACGTTTTTTATGACTTTTTGAGGCCGAAAAAATTTTTGACTTTTTTTGACCGAAAAAAACGGCATACTATACTATGACGTTTTTTATGAGTTTTTGAGCTCGAAAAAAATTTTGACTTTTTTTGCCCGAAAAAAACGGCATACTATACTATGACGTTTTTTATGACTTTTTGAGGCCGAAAAAAATTTTGACTTTTTTTGCCCGAAAAAAACGGCATACTATACTATGACGCTTTTTATGACTTTTTGAGGCCGAAAAAATTTTTGACTTTTTTTGACCGAAAAAAACGCCATACTATACTATGACGTTTTTTATGACTTTTTGAGGCCGAAAAAATTTTTGACTTTTTTTGACCGAAAAAAACGCAATACTATACTATGACGTTTTTTATGACTTTTTGAGGCGTAAAAAATTTTTGACTTTTTTTGACCGAAAAAAACGGCATACTATACTATGACGTTTTTTATGACTTTTTGAGGCCGAAAATTTTTTTGACTTTTTTTGCCCGAAAAAAACGGCATACTATACTATGACGTTTTTTATGACTTTTTGAGGCCGAAAAAATTTTTGACTTTTTTTGACCGAAAAAAACGCCATACTATACTATGACGTTTTTTATGACTTTTTGAGGCCGAAAAAATTTTTGACTTTTTTTGACCGAAAAAAACGGCATACTATACTATGACGTTTTTTATGACTTTTTGAGGCCGAAAAAAATTTTGACTTTTTTTGCCCGAAAAAAACGGCATACTATACTATGACGTTTTTTATGACTTTTTGAGGCCGAAAAATTTTTTGACTTTTTTTGACCGAAAAAAACGGCATACTATACTATGACGTTTTTTATGACTTTTTGAGGCCGAAAAAATTTTTGACTTTTTTTGACCGAAAAAAACGCCATACTATACTATGACGTTTTTTATGACTTTTTGAGGCCGAAAAAATTTTTGACTTTTTTTGCCCGGAAAAAACGGCATACTATACTATGACGTTTTTTATGACTTTTTGAGCTCGAAAAAATTTTTGACTTTTTTTGACCGAAAAAAACGGCATACTATACTATGACGTTTTTTATGACTTTTTGAGGCCGAAAAAATTTTTGACTTTTTTTGCCCGAAAAAAACGGCATACTATACTATGACGTTTTTTATGACTTTTTGAGGCCGAAAAAAATTTTGACTTTTTTTGCCCGAAAAAAACGCCATACTATACTATGACTTTTCTTTTGACTTTTTGAGGCGTAAAAAATTTTTTGATTTTTTTTGACCGAAAAAAACGGCATACTATACTATGACGTTTTTTATGAGTTTTTGAGCTCGAAAAAAATTTTGACTTTTTTTGCCCGAAAAAAACGCCATACTATACTATGACTTTTTTTTTTACTTTTTGAGGCCGAAAAATTTTTTGACTTTTTTTGACCGAAAAAAACGCCATACTATACTATGACGTTTTTTATGACTTTTTGAGGCCGAAAAATTTTTTGACTTTTTTTGACCGAAAAAAAGGGCATACTATACTATGTCGTTTTTTATGAGTTTTTGAGCTCGAAAAAAATTTTGACTTTTTTTGCCCGAAAAAAACGGCATACTATACTATGACGTTTTTTATGACTTTTTGAGCTCGAAAAAAATTTTGACTTTTTTTGCCCGAAAAAAACGCCATACTATACTATGACTTTTTTTTTTACTTTTTGAGGCGTAAAAAAAATTTTGATTTTTTTTGACCGAAAAAAACGGCATACTATACTATGACGTTTTTTATGACTTTTTGAGGCCGAAAAAATTTTTGACTTTTTTTGCCCGGAAAAAACGGCATACTATACTATGACGTTTTTTATGACTTTTTGAGCTCGAAAAAATTTTTGACTTTTTTTGACCGAAAAAAACGGCATACTATACTATGACGTTTTTTATGACTTTTTGAGGCCGAAAAAATTTTTGACTTTTTTTGCCCGAAAAAAACGGCATACTATACTATGACGTTTTTTATGACTTTTTGAGGCCGAAAAAAATTTTGACTTTTTTTGCCCGAAAAAAACGCCATACTATACTATGACTTTTCTTTTGACTTTTTGAGGCGTAAAAAATTTTTTGATTTTTTTTGACCGAAAAAAACGGCATACTATACTATGACGTTTTTTATGAGTTTTTGAGCTCGAAAAAAATTTTGACTTTTTTTGCCCGAAAAAAACGCCATACTATACTATGACTTTTTTTTTGACTTTTTGAGGCCGAAAAATTTTTTGACTTTTTTTGACCGAAAAAAACGCCATACTATACTATGACGTTTTTTATGACTTTTTGAGGCCGAAAAATTTTTTGACTTTTTTTGACCGAAAAAAACGGCATACTATACTATGTCGTTTTTTATGAGTTTTTGAGCTCGAAAAAAATTTTGACTTTTTTTGCCCGAAAAAAACGGCATACTATACTATGACGTTTTTTATGACTTTTTGAGCTCGAAAAAAATTTTGACTTTTTTTGCCCGAAAAAAACGGCATACTATACTATGACGTTTTTTTTGACTTTTTGAGGCCGAAAAATTTTTTGACTTTTTTTGCCCGAAAAAAACGCCATACTATACTATGACTTTTCTTTTGACTTTTTGAGGCGTAAAAAATTTTTTGATTTTTTTTGACCGAAAAAAACGGCATACTATACTATGACGTTTTTTATGAGTTTTTGAGCTCGAAAAAAATTTTGACTTTTTTTGCCCGAAAAAAACGCCATACTATACTATGACTTTTTTTTTGACTTTTTGAGGCCGAAAAATTTTTTGACTTTTTTTGCCCGAAAAAAACGGCATACTATACTATGACGTTTTTTATGACTTTTTGAGGCCGAAAAATTTTTTGACTTTTTTTGACCGAAAAAAACGGCATACTATACTATGACGTTTTTTATGACTTTTTGAGGCCGAAAAAATTTTTGACTTTTTTTGCCCGAAAAAAACGCCATACTATACTATGACTTTTTTTTTTACTTTTTGAGGCGTAAAAAAAATTTTGATTTTTTTTGACCGAAAAAAACGGCATACTATACTATGACGTTTTTTATGACTTTTTGAGGCCGAAAAAATTTTTGACTTTTTTTGCCCGAAAAAAACGGCATACTATACTATGACGTTTTTTATGACTTTTTGAGGCCGAAAATTTTTTTGACTTTTTTTGCCCGAAAAAAACGGCATACTATACTATGACGTTTTTTATGACTTTTTGAGGCCGAAAAAAATTTTGACTTTTTTTGCCCGAAAAAAACGGCATACTATACTATGACGTTTTTTATGACTTTTTGAGGCCGAAAAAATTTTTGACTTTTTTTGCCCGAAAAAAACGGCATACTATACTATGACGTTTTTTATGACTTTTTGAGGCCGAAAATTTTTTTGACTTTTTTTGACCGAAAAAAACGCCATACTATACTATGACGTTTTTTATGACTTTTTGAGCTCGAAAAAATTTTTGACTTTTTTTGACCGAACAAAACGGCATACTATACTATGACGTTTTTTATGACTTTTTGAGGCCGAAAAATTTTTTGACTTTTTTTGACCGAAAAAAACGCCATACTATACTATGACGTTTTTTATGACTTTTTGAGGCCGAAAAATTTTTTGACTTTTTTTGACCGAAAAAAACGGCATACTATACTATGTCGTTTTTTATGAGTTTTTGAGCTCGAAAAAAATTTTGACTTTTTTTGCCCGAAAAAAACGGCATACTATACTATGACGTTTTTTATGACTTTTTGAGGCCGAAATTTTTTTTGACTTTTTTTGCCCGAAAAAAACGGCATACTATACTATGACGTTTTTTATGACTTTTTGAGGCCGAAAAAAATTTTGACTTTTTTTGCCCGAAAAAAACGGCATACTATACTATGACGTTTTTTATGACTTTTTGAGGCCGAAAAAATTTTTGACTTTTTTTGCCCGAAAAAAACGGCATACTATACTATGACGTTTTTTATGACTTTTTGAGGCCGAAAATTTTTTTGACTTTTTTTGCCCGAAAAAAACGGCATACTATACTATGACGTTTTTTATGACTTTTTGAGGCCGAAAATTTTTTTTGACTTTTTTTGCCCGAAAAAAACGGCATACTATACTATGGCGTTTTTTATGACTTTTTGAGGCCGAAAATTTTTTTGACTTTTTTTGCCCGAAAAAAACGGCATACTATACTATGTCGTTTTTTATGAGTTTTTGAGCTCGAAAAAAATTTTGACTTTTTTTGCCCGAAAAAAACGGCATACTATACTATGACGTTTTTTATGACTTTTTGAGCTCGAAAAAAATTTTGACTTTTTTTGCCCGAAAAAAACGGCATACTATACTATGACGTTTTTTATGACTTTTTGAGGCCGAAAAAATTTTTGACTTTTTTTGCCCGAAAAAAACGGCATACTATACTATGACGTTTTTTATGACTTTTTGAGGCCGAAAAATTTTTTGACTTTTTTTGACCGAAAAAAACGCCATACTATACTATGTCGTTTTTTATGAGTTTTTGAGCTCGAAAAAAATTTTGACTTTTTTTGCCCGAAAAAAACGGCATACTATACTATGACGTTTTTTATGACTTTTTGAGCTTGAAAAAAATTTTGACTTTTTTTGCCCGAAAAAAACGGCATACTATACTATGACGTTTTTTATGACTTTTTGAGGCCGAAAATTTTTTTGACTTTTTTTGCCCGAAAAAAACGGCATACTATACTATGACGTTTTTTATGACTTTTTGAGGCCGAAAAAAATTTTGACTTTTTTTGCCCGAAAAAAACGGCATACTATACTATGACGTTTTTTATGACTTTTTGAGGCCGAAAAAATTTTTGACTTTTTTTGCCCGAAAAAAACGGCATACTATACTATGACGTTTTTTATGACTTTTTGAGGCCGAAAAAAATTTTGACTTTTTTTGCCCGAAAAAAACGGCATACTATACTATGACGTTTTTTATGACTTTTTGAGGCCGAAAAAATTTTTGACTTTTTTTGCCCGAAAAAAACGCCATACTATACTATGACGTTTTTTATGACTTTTTGAGCTCGAAAAAATTTTTGACTTTTTTTGACCGAAAAAAACGGCATACTATACTATGACGTTTTTTATGACTTTTTGAGGCCGAAAAAATTTTTGACTTTTTTTGCCCGAAAAAAACGGCATACTATACTATGACGTTTTTTATGACTTTTTGAGGCCGAAAAAAATTTTGACTTTTTTTGCCCGAAAAAAACGCCATACTATACTATGACTTTTCTTTTGACTTTTTGAGGCGTAAAAAATTTTTTGATTTTTTTTGACCGAAAAAAACGGCATACTATACTATGACGTTTTTTATGAGTTTTTGAGCTCGAAAAAAATTTTGACTTTTTTTGCCCGAAAAAAACGCCATACTATACTATGACTTTTTTTTTGACTTTTTGAGGCCGAAAAATTTTTTGACTTTTTTTGCCCGAAAAAAACGGCATACTATACTATGACGTTTTTTATGACTTTTTGAGGCCGAAAAATTTTTTGACTTTTTTTGACCGAAAAAAACGGCATACTATACTATGACGTTTTTTATGACTTTTTGAGGCCGAAAAAATTTTTGACTTTTTTTGCCCGAAAAAAACGCCATACTATACTATGTTGTTTTTTATGAGTTTTTGAGCTCGAAAAAAATTTTGACTTTTTTTGCCCGAAAAAAACGGCATACTATACTATGACGTTTTTTATGACTTTTTGAGGCCGAAAAAAATTTTGACTTTTTTTGCCCGAAAAAAACGCCATACTATACTATGACGTTTTTTATGACTTTTTGAGGCCGAAAAAATTTTTGACTTTTTTTGCCCGAAAAAAACGCCATACTATACTATGACGTTTTTTATGACTTTTTGAGGCCGAAAAAATTTTTGACTTTTTTTGCCCGAAAAAAACGCCATACTATACTATGACGTTTTTTATGACTTTTTGAGCTCGAAAAAATTTTTGACTTTTTTTGACCGAAAAAAACGGCATACTATACTATGACGTTTTTTATGACTTTTTGAGGCCGAAAAAATTTTTGACTTTTTTTGCCCGAAAAAAACGGCATACTATACTATGACGTTTTTTATGACTTTTTGAGGCCGAAAAAAATTTTGACTTTTTTTGCCCGAAAAAAACGCCATACTATACTATGACGTTTTTTATGACTTTTTGAGGCCGAAAAATTTTTTGACTTTTTTTGACCGAAAAAAACGGCATACTATACTATGTCGTTTTTTATGAGTTTTTGAGCTCGAAAAAAATTTTGACTTTTTTTGCCCGAAAAAAACGGCATACTATACTATGACGTTTTTTATGACTTTTTGAGCTCGAAAAAAATTTTGACTTTTTTTGCCCGAAAAAAACGGCATACTATACTATGACGTTTTTTATGACTTTTTGAGGCCGAAAAAATTTTTGACTTTTTTTGCCCGAAAAAAACGGCATACTATACTATGACGTTTTTTATGACTTTTTGAGGCCGAAAATTTTTTTGACTTTTTTTGACCGAAAAAAACGCCATACTATACTATGTCGTTTTTTATGAGTTTTTGAGCTCGAAAAAAATTTTGACTTTTTTTGCCCGAAAAAAACGGCATACTATACTATGACGTTTTTTATGACTTTTTGAGCTCGAAAAAAATTTTGACTTTTTTTGCCCGAAAAAAACGGCATACTATACTATGACGTTTTTTATGACTTTTTGAGGCCGAAATTTTTTTTGACTTTTTTTGCCCGAAAAAAACGGCATACTATACTATGACGTTTTTTATGACTTTTTGAGGCCGAAAAAAATTTTGACTTTTTTTGCCCGAAAAAAACGGCATACTATACTATGACGTTTTTTATGACTTTTTGAGGCCGAAAAAATTTTTGACTTTTTTTGCCCGAAAAAAACGCCATACTATACTATGACGTTTTTTATGACTTTTTGAGGCCGAAAAAATTTTTGACTTTTTTTGACCGAAAAAAACGGCATACTATACTATGACGTTTTTTATGACTTTTTGAGGCCGAAAAAATTTTTGACTTTCTTTGACCGAAAAAAACGCCATACTATACTATGTCGTTTTTTATGAGTTTTTGAGCTCGAAAAAAATTTTGACTTTTTTTGCCCGAAAAAAACGGCATACTATACTATGACGTTTTTTATGACTTTTTGAGGCCGAAAAAAATTTTGACTTTTTTTGCCCGAAAAAAACGGCATACTATACTATGACGTTTTTTATGACTTTTTGAGGCGTAAAAAATTTTTGACTTTTTTTGCCCGAAAAAAACGCCATACTATACTATGACGTTTTTTATGACTTTTTGAGCTCGAAAAAATTTTTGACTTTTTTTGACCGAAAAAAACGGCATACTATACTATGACGTTTTTTATGACTTTTTGAGGCGTAAAAAATTTTTGACTTTTTTTGCCCGAAAAAAACGGCATACTATACTATGACGTTTTTTATGACTTTTTGAGGCCGAAAAAAATTTTGACTTTTTTTGCCCGAAAAAAACGGCATACTATACTATGACTTTTCTTTTGACTTTTTGAGGCGTAAAAAATTTTTTGATTTTTTTTGACCGAAAAAAACGGCATACTATACTATGGCGTTTTTTATGAGTTTTTGAGCTCGAAAAAAATTTTGACTTTTTTTGCCCGAAAAAAACGGCATATTATACTATGACGTTTTTTATGACTTTTTGAGCTTGAAAAAAATTTTGACTTTTTTTGCCCGAAAAAAACGGCATACTATACTATGACGTTTTTTATGACTTTTTGAGGCCGAAAATTTTTTTTGACTTTTTTTGCCCGAAAAAAACGGCATACTATACTATGGCGTTTTTTATGACTTTTTGAGGCCGAAAATTTTTTTGACTTTTTTTGCCCGAAAAAAACGGCATACTATACTATGTCGTTTTTTATGAGTTTTTGAGCTCGAAAAAAATTTTGACTTTTTTTGCCCGAAAAAAACGGCATACTATACTATGACGTTTTTTATGACTTTTTGAGCTCGAAAAAAATTTTGACTTTTTTTGCCCGAAAAAAACGGCATACTATACTATGACGTTTTTTATGACTTTTTGAGGCCGAAAAATTTTTTGACTTTTTTTGCCCGAAAAAAACGGCATACTATACTATGACGTTTTTTATGACTTTTTGAGGCCGAAAAATTTTTTGACTTTTTTTGACCGAAAAAAACGGCATACTATACTATGTCGTTTTTTATGAGTTTTTGAGCTCGAAAAAAATTTTGACTTTTTTTGCCCGAAAAAAACGGCATACTATACTATGACGTTTTTTATGACTTTTTGAGCTCGAAAAAAATTTTGACTTTTTTTGCCCGAAAAAAACGGCATACTATACTATGACGTTTTTTTTGACTTTTTGAGGCCGAAAAATTTTTTGACTTTTTTTGCCCGAAAAAAACGCCATACTATACTATGACTTTTCTTTTGACTTTTTGAGGCGTAAAAAATTTTTTGATTTTTTTTGACCGAAAAAAACGGCATACTATACTATGACGTTTTTTATGAGTTTTTGAGCTCGAAAAAAATTTTGACTTTTTTTGCCCGAAAAAAACGCCATACTATACTATGACTTTTTTTTTGACTTTTTGAGGCCGAAAAATTTTTTGACTTTTTTTGCCCGAAAAAAACGGCATACTATACTATGACGTTTTTTATGACTTTTTGAGGCCGAAAAATTTTTTGACTTTTTTTGACCGAAAAAAACGGCATACTATACTATGACGTTTTTTATGACTTTTTGAGGCCGAAAAAATTTTTGACTTTTTTTGCCCGAAAAAAACGCCATACTATACTATGACTTTTTTTTTTACTTTTTGAGGCGTAAAAAAAATTTTGATTTTTTTTGACCGAAAAAAACGGCATACTATACTATGACGTTTTTTATGACTTTTTGAGGCCGAAAAAATTTTTGACTTTTTTTGCCCGAAAAAAACGGCATACTATACTATGACGTTTTTTATGACTTTTTGAGGCCGAAAATTTTTTTGACTTTTTTTGCCCGAAAAAAACGGCATACTATACTATGACGTTTTTTATGACTTTTTGAGGCCGAAAAAAATTTTGACTTTTTTTGCCCGAAAAAAACGGCATACTATACTATGACGTTTTTTATGACTTTTTGAGGCCGAAAAAATTTTTGACTTTTTTTGCCCGAAAAAAACGGCATACTATACTATGACGTTTTTTATGACTTTTTGAGGCCGAAAATTTTTTTGACTTTTTTTGACCGAAAAAAACGCCATACTATACTATGACGTTTTTTATGACTTTTTGAGCTCGAAAAAATTTTTGACTTTTTTTGACCGAACAAAACGGCATACTATACTATGACGTTTTTTATGACTTTTTGAGGCCGAAAAATTTTTTGACTTTTTTTGACCGAAAAAAACGCCATACTATACTATGACGTTTTTTATGACTTTTTGAGGCCGAAAAATTTTTTGACTTTTTTTGACCGAAAAAAACGGCATACTATACTATGTCGTTTTTTATGAGTTTTTGAGCTCGAAAAAAATTTTGACTTTTTTTGCCCGAAAAAAACGGCATACTATACTATGACGTTTTTTATGACTTTTTGAGGCCGAAATTTTTTTTGACTTTTTTTGCCCGAAAAAAACGGCATACTATACTATGACGTTTTTTATGACTTTTTGAGGCCGAAAAAAATTTTGACTTTTTTTGCCCGAAAAAAACGGCATACTATACTATGACGTTTTTTATGACTTTTTGAGGCCGAAAAAATTTTTGACTTTTTTTGCCCGAAAAAAACGCCATACTATACTATGACGTTTTTTATGACTTTTTGAGGCCGAAAAAATTTTTGACTTTTTTTGACCGAAAAAAACGGCATACTATACTATGACGTTTTTTATGACTTTTTGAGGCCGAAAAAATTTTTGACTTTCTTTGACCGAAAAAAACGCCATACTATACTATGTCGTTTTTTATGAGTTTTTGAGCTCGAAAAAAATTTTGACTTTTTTTGCCCGAAAAAAACGGCATACTATACTATGACGTTTTTTATGACTTTTTGAGGCCGAAAAAAATTTTGACTTTTTTTGCCCGAAAAAAACGGCATACTATACTATGACGTTTTTTATGACTTTTTGAGGCGTAAAAAATTTTTGACTTTTTTTGCCCGAAAAAAACGCCATACTATACTATGACGTTTTTTATGACTTTTTGAGCTCGAAAAAATTTTTGACTTTTTTTGACCGAAAAAAACGGCATACTATACTATGACGTTTTTTATGACTTTTTGAGGCGTAAAAAATTTTTGACTTTTTTTGCCCGAAAAAAACGGCATACTATACTATGACGTTTTTTATGACTTTTTGAGGCCGAAAAAAATTTTGACTTTTTTTGCCCGAAAAAAACGGCATACTATACTATGACTTTTCTTTTGACTTTTTGAGGCGTAAAAAATTTTTTGATTTTTTTTGACCGAAAAAAACGGCATACTATACTATGACGTTTTTTATGAGTTTTTGAGCTCGAAAAAAATTTTGACTTTTTTTGACCGAACAAAACGGCATACTATACTATGACGTTTTTTATGACTTTTTGAGGCCGAAAAATTTTTTGACTTTTTTTGACCGAAAAAAACGCCATACTATACTATGACGTTTTTTATGACTTTTTGAGGCCGAAAAATTTTTTGACTTTTTTTGACCGAAAAAAACGGCATACTATACTATGACGTTTTTTATGACTTTTTGAGGCCGAAAAAATTTTTGACTTTTTTTGCCCGAAAAAAACGGCATACTATACTATGACGTTTTTTATGAGTTTTTGAGCTCGAAAAAAATTTTGACTTTTTTTGCCCGAAAAAAACGCCATACTATACTATGACTTTTTTTTTGACTTTTTGAGGCCGAAAATTTTTTTGACTTTTTTTGCCCGAAAAAAACGGCATACTATACTATGACGTTTTTTATGACTTTTTGAGGCCGAAAAAAATTTTGACTTTTTTTGCCCGAAAAAAACGGCATACTATACTATGACTTTTTTTTTGACTTTTTGAGGCCGAAAAATTTTTTGACTTTTTTTGCCCGAAAAAAACGGCATACTATACTATGACGTTTTTTATGACTTTTTGAGGCCGAAAAATTTTTTGACTTTTTTTGCCCGAAAAAAACGGCATACTATACTATGACGTTTTTTATGACTTTTTGAGGCCGAAAAAATTTTTGACTTTTTTTGCCCGAAAAAAACGGCATACTATACTATGACGTTTTTTATGACTTTTTGAGGCCGAAAATTTTTTTGACTTTTTTTGCCCGAAAAAAACGGCATACTATACTATGACGTTTTTTATGACTTTTTGAGGCCGAAAAAAATTTTGACTTTTTTTGCCCGAAAAAAACGGCATACTATACTATGACGTTTTTTATGACTTTTTGAGGCCGAAAAAATTTTTGACTTTTTTTGCCCGAAAAAAACGGCATACTATACTATGACGTTTTTTATGACTTTTTGAGGCCGAAAATTTTTTTGACTTTTTTTGACCGAAAAAAACGCCATACTATACTATGACGTTTTTTATGACTTTTTGAGCTCGAAAAAATTTTTGACTTTTTTTGACCGAACAAAACGGCATACTATACTATGACGTTTTTTATGACTTTTTGAGGCCGAAAAATTTTTTGACTTTTTTTGACCGAAAAAAACGCCATACTATACTATGACGTTTTTTATGACTTTTTGAGGCCGAAAAATTTTTTGACTTTTTTTGACCGAAAAAAACGGCATACTATACTATGTCGTTTTTTATGAGTTTTTGAGCTCGAAAAAAATTTTGACTTTTTTTGCCCGAAAAAAACGCCATACTATACTATGACGTTTTTTATGACTTTTTGAGCTCGAAAAAAATTTTGAATTTTTTTGCCCGAAAAAAACGACATACTATACTATGACGTTTTTTATGAATTTTTGAGGCCGAAAAAAATTTTGACTTTTTTTGCCCGAAAAAAACGGCATACTATACTATGACGTTTTTTATGAGTTTTTGAGCTCGAAAAAAATTTTGACTTTTTTTGCCCGAAAAAAACGGCATACTATACTATGACGTTTTTTATGACTTTTTGAGGCCGAAAAAAATTTTGACTTTTTTTGCCCGAAAAAAACGGCATACTATACTATGACGTTTTTTATGACTTTTTGAGGCCGAAAAAAATTTTGACTTTTTTTGCCCGAAAAAAACGCCATACTATACTATGACGTTTTTTATGACTTTTTGAGGCCGAAAAAATTTTTGACTTTTTTTGCCCGAAAAAAACGGCATACTATACTATGACGTTTTTTATGACTTTTTGAGGCCGAAAAAAATTTTGACTTTTTTTGCCCGAAAAAAACGGCATACTATACTATGACGTTTTTTATGACTTTTTGAGGCCGAAAAAATTTTTGACTTTTTTTGCCCGAAAAAAACGCCATACTATACTATGACGTTTTTTATGACTTTTTGAGCTCGAAAAAATTTTTGACTTTTTTTGACCGAAAAAAACGGCATACTATACTATGACGTTTTTTATGACTTTTTGAGGCCGAAAAAATTTTTGACTTTTTTTGCCCGAAAAAAACGGCATACTATACTATGACGTTTTTTATGACTTTTTGAGGCCGAAAAAAATTTTGACTTTTTTTGCCCGAAAAAAACGCCATACTATACTATGACTTTTCTTTTGACTTTTTGAGGCGTAAAAAATTTTTTGATTTTTTTTGACCGAAAAAAACGGCATACTATACTATGACGTTTTTTATGAGTTTTTGAGCTCGAAAAAAATTTTGACTTTTTTTGCCCGAAAAAAACGCCATACTATACTATGACTTTTTTTTTGACTTTTTGAGGCCGAAAAATTTTTTGACTTTTTTTGCCCGAAAAAAACGGCATACTATACTATGACGTTTTTTATGACTTTTTGAGGCCGAAAAATTTTTTGACTTTTTTTGACCGAAAAAAACGGCATACTATACTATGACGTTTTTTATGACTTTTTGAGGCCGAAAAAATTTTTGACTTTTTTTGCCCGAAAAAAACGCCATACTATACTATGTTGTTTTTTATGAGTTTTTGAGCTCGAAAAAAATTTTGACTTTTTTTGCCCGAAAAAAACGGCATACTATACTATGACGTTTTTTATGACTTTTTGAGGCCGAAAAAAATTTTGACTTTTTTTGCCCGAAAAAAACGCCATACTATACTATGACGTTTTTTATGACTTTTTGAGGCCGAAAAAATTTTTGACTTTTTTTGCCCGAAAAAAACGCCATACTATACTATGACGTTTTTTATGACTTTTTGAGGCCGAAAAAATTTTTGACTTTTTTTGCCCGAAAAAAACGCCATACTATACTATGACGTTTTTTATGACTTTTTGAGCTCGAAAAAATTTTTGACTTTTTTTGACCGAAAAAAACGGCATACTATACTATGACGTTTTTTATGACTTTTTGAGGCCGAAAAAATTTTTGACTTTTTTTGCCCGAAAAAAACGGCATACTATACTATGACGTTTTTTATGACTTTTTGAGGCCGAAAAAAATTTTGACTTTTTTTGCCCGAAAAAAACGCCATACTATACTATGACGTTTTTTATGACTTTTTGAGGCCGAAAAATTTTTTGACTTTTTTTGACCGAAAAAAACGGCATACTATACTATGTCGTTTTTTATGAGTTTTTGAGCTCGAAAAAAATTTTGACTTTTTTTGCCCGAAAAAAACGGCATACTATACTATGACGTTTTTTATGACTTTTTGAGCTCGAAAAAAATTTTGACTTTTTTTGCCCGAAAAAAACGGCATACTATACTATGACGTTTTTTATGACTTTTTGAGGCCGAAAAAATTTTTGACTTTTTTTGCCCGAAAAAAACGGCATACTATACTATGACGTTTTTTATGACTTTTTGAGGCCGAAAATTTTTTTGACTTTTTTTGACCGAAAAAAACGCCATACTATACTATGTCGTTTTTTATGAGTTTTTGAGCTCGAAAAAAATTTTGACTTTTTTTGCCCGAAAAAAACGGCATACTATACTATGACGTTTTTTATGACTTTTTGAGCTCGAAAAAAATTTTGACTTTTTTTGCCCGAAAAAAACGGCATACTATACTATGACGTTTTTTTTGACTTTTTGAGGCCGAAAAATTTTTTGACTTTTTTTGCCCGAAAAAAAACGCCATACTATACTATGACTTTTCTTTTGACTTTTTGAGGCGTAAAAAATTTTTTGATTTTTTTTGACCGAAAAAAACGGCATACTATACTATGACGTTTTTTATGAGTTTTTGAGCTCGAAAAAAATTTTGACTTTTTTTGCCCGAAAAAAACGCCATACTATACTATGACTTTTTTTTTGACTTTTTGAGGCCGAAAAATTTTTTGACTTTTTTTGCCCGAAAAAAACGGCATACTATACTATGACGTTTTTTATGACTTTTTGAGGCCGAAAAATTTTTTGACTTTTTTTGACCGAAAAAAACGGCATACTATACTATGACGTTTTTTATGACTTTTTGAGGCCGAAAAAATTTTTGACTTTTTTTGCCCGAAAAAAACGCCATACTATACTATGACTTTTTTTTTTACTTTTTGAGGCGTAAAAAAAATTTTGATTTTTTTTGACCGAAAAAAACGGCATACTATACTATGACGTTTTTTATGACTTTTTGAGGCCGAAAAAATTTTTGACTTTTTTTGCCCGAAAAAAACGGCATACTATACTATGACGTTTTTTATGACTTTTTGAGGCCGAAAATTTTTTTGACTTTTTTTGCCCGAAAAAAACGGCATACTATACTATGACGTTTTTTATGACTTTTTGAGGCCGAAAAAAATTTTGACTTTTTTTGCCCGAAAAAAACGGCATACTATACTATGACGTTTTTTATGACTTTTTGAGGCCGAAAAAATTTTTGACTTTTTTTGCCCGAAAAAAACGGCATACTATACTATGACGTTTTTTATGACTTTTTGAGGCCGAAAATTTTTTTGACTTTTTTTGACCGAAAAAAACGCCATACTATACTATGACGTTTTTTATGACTTTTTGAGCTCGAAAAAATTTTTGACTTTTTTTGACCGAACAAAACGGCATACTATACTATGACGTTTTTTATGACTTTTTGAGGCCGAAAAATTTTTTGACTTTTTTTGACCGAAAAAAACGCCATACTATACTATGACGTTTTTTATGACTTTTTGAGGCCGAAAAATTTTTTGACTTTTTTTGACCGAAAAAAACGGCATACTATACTATGTCGTTTTTTATGAGTTTTTGAGCTCGAAAAAAATTTTGACTTTTTTTGCCCGAAAAAAACGGCATACTATACTATGACGTTTTTTATGACTTTTTGAGGCCGAAATTTTTTTTGACTTTTTTTGCCCGAAAAAAACGGCATACTATACTATGACGTTTTTTATGACTTTTTGAGGCCGAAAAAAATTTTGACTTTTTTTGCCCGAAAAAAACGGCATACTATACTATGACGTTTTTTATGACTTTTTGAGGCCGAAAAAATTTTTGACTTTTTTTGCCCGAAAAAAACGCCATACTATACTATGACGTTTTTTATGACTTTTTGAGGCCGAAAAAATTTTTGACTTTTTTTGACCGAAAAAAACGGCATACTATACTATGACGTTTTTTATGACTTTTTGAGGCCGAAAAAATTTTTGACTTTCTTTGACCGAAAAAAACGCCATACTATACTATGTCGTTTTTTATGAGTTTTTGAGCTCGAAAAAAATTTTGACTTTTTTTGCCCGAAAAAAACGGCATACTATACTATGACGTTTTTTATGACTTTTTGAGGCCGAAAAAAATTTTGACTTTTTTTGCCCGAAAAAAACGGCATACTATACTATGACGTTTTTTATGACTTTTTGAGGCGTAAAAAATTTTTGACTTTTTTTGCCCGAAAAAAACGCCATACTATACTATGACGTTTTTTATGACTTTTTGAGCTCGAAAAAATTTTTGACTTTTTTTGACCGAAAAAAACGGCATACTATACTATGACGTTTTTTATGACTTTTTGAGGCGTAAAAAATTTTTGACTTTTTTTGCCCGAAAAAAACGGCATACTATACTATGACGTTTTTTATGACTTTTTGAGGCCGAAAAAAATTTTGACTTTTTTTGCCCGAAAAAAACGGCATACTATACTATGACTTTTCTTTTGACTTTTTGAGGCGTAAAAAATTTTTTGATTTTTTTTGACCGAAAAAAACGGCATACTATACTATGACGTTTTTTATGAGTTTTTGAGCTCGAAAAAAATTTTGACTTTTTTTGACCGAACAAAACGGCATACTATACTATGACGTTTTTTATGACTTTTTGAGGCCGAAAAATTTTTTGACTTTTTTTGACCGAAAAAAACGCCATACTATACTATGACGTTTTTTATGACTTTTTGAGGCCGAAAAATTTTTTGACTTTTTTTGACCGAAAAAAACGGCATACTATACTATGACGTTTTTTATGACTTTTTGAGGCCGAAAAAATTTTTGACTTTTTTTGCCCGAAAAAAACGGCATACTATACTATGACGTTTTTTATGAGTTTTTGAGCTCGAAAAAAATTTTGACTTTTTTTGCCCGAAAAAAACGCCATACTATACTATGACTTTTTTTTTGACTTTTTGAGGCCGAAAATTTTTTTGACTTTTTTTGCCCGAAAAAAACGGCATACTATACTATGACGTTTTTTATGACTTTTTGAGGCCGAAAAAAATTTTGACTTTTTTTGCCCGAAAAAAACGGCATACTATACTATGACTTTTTTTTTGACTTTTTGAGGCCGAAAAATTTTTTGACTTTTTTTGCCCGAAAAAAACGGCATACTATACTATGACGTTTTTTATGACTTTTTGAGGCCGAAAAATTTTTTGACTTTTTTTGCCCGAAAAAAACGGCATACTATACTATGACGTTTTTTATGACTTTTTGAGGCCGAAAAAATTTTTGACTTTTTTTGCCCGAAAAAAACGGCATACTATACTATGACGTTTTTTATGACTTTTTGAGGCCGAAAATTTTTTTGACTTTTTTTGCCCGAAAAAAACGGCATACTATACTATGACGTTTTTTATGACTTTTTGAGGCCGAAAAAAATTTTGACTTTTTTTGCCCGAAAAAAACGGCATACTATACTATGACGTTTTTTATGACTTTTTGAGGCCGAAAAAATTTTTGACTTTTTTTGCCCGAAAAAAACGGCATACTATACTATGACGTTTTTTATGACTTTTTGAGGCCGAAAATTTTTTTGACTTTTTTTGACCGAAAAAAACGCCATACTATACTATGACGTTTTTTATGACTTTTTGAGCTCGAAAAAATTTTTGACTTTTTTTGACCGAACAAAACGGCATACTATACTATGACGTTTTTTATGACTTTTTGAGGCCGAAAAATTTTTTGACTTTTTTTGACCGAAAAAAACGCCATACTATACTATGACGTTTTTTATGACTTTTTGAGGCCGAAAAATTTTTTGACTTTTTTTGACCGAAAAAAACGGCATACTATACTATGTCGTTTTTTATGAGTTTTTGAGCTCGAAAAAAATTTTGACTTTTTTTGCCCGAAAAAAACGCCATACTATACTATGACGTTTTTTATGACTTTTTGAGCTCGAAAAAAATTTTGAATTTTTTTGCCCGAAAAAAACGACATACTATACTATGACGTTTTTTATGAATTTTTGAGGCCGAAAAAAATTTTGACTTTTTTTGCCCGAAAAAAACGGCATACTATACTATGACGTTTTTTATGAGTTTTTGAGCTCGAAAAAAATTTTGACTTTTTTTGCCCGAAAAAAACGGCATACTATACTATGACGTTTTTTATGACTTTTTGAGGCCGAAAAAAATTTTGACTTTTTTTGCCCGAAAAAAACGGCATACTATACTATGACGTTTTTTATGACTTTTTGAGGCCGAAAAAAATTTTGACTTTTTTTGCCCGAAAAAAACGCCATACTATACTATGACGTTTTTTATGACTTTTTGAGGCCGAAAAAATTTTTGACTTTTTTTGCCCGAAAAAAACGGCATACTATACTATGACGTTTTTTATGACTTTTTGAGGCCGAAAAAAATTTTGACTTTTTTTGCCCGAAAAAAACGGCATACTATACTATGACGTTTTTTATGACTTTTTGAGGCCGAAAAAATTTTTGACTTTTTTTGCCCGAAAAAAACGCCATACTATACTATGACGTTTTTTATGACTTTTTGAGCTCGAAAAAATTTTTGACTTTTTTTGACCGAAAAAAACGGCATACTATACTATGACGTTTTTTATGACTTTTTGAGGCCGAAAAAATTTTTGACTTTTTTTGCCCGAAAAAAACGGCATACTATACTATGACGTTTTTTATGACTTTTTGAGGCCGAAAAAAATTTTGACTTTTTTTGCCCGAAAAAAACGCCATACTATACTATGACTTTTCTTTTGACTTTTTGAGGCGTAAAAAATTTTTTGATTTTTTTTGACCGAAAAAAACGGCATACTATACTATGACGTTTTTTATGAGTTTTTGAGCTCGAAAAAAATTTTGACTTTTTTTGCCCGAAAAAAACGCCATACTATACTATGACTTTTTTTTTGACTTTTTGAGGCCGAAAAATTTTTTGACTTTTTTTGCCCGAAAAAAACGGCATACTATACTATGACGTTTTTTATGACTTTTTGAGGCCGAAAAATTTTTTGACTTTTTTTGACCGAAAAAAACGGCATACTATACTATGACGTTTTTTATGACTTTTTGAGGCCGAAAAAATTTTTGACTTTTTTTGCCCGAAAAAAACGCCATACTATACTATGTTGTTTTTTATGAGTTTTTGAGCTCGAAAAAAATTTTGACTTTTTTTGCCCGAAAAAAACGGCATACTATACTATGACGTTTTTTATGACTTTTTGAGGCCGAAAAAAATTTTGACTTTTTTTGCCCGAAAAAAACGCCATACTATACTATGACGTTTTTTATGACTTTTTGAGGCCGAAAAAATTTTTGACTTTTTTTGCCCGAAAAAAACGCCATACTATACTATGACGTTTTTTATGACTTTTTGAGGCCGAAAAAATTTTTGACTTTTTTTGCCCGAAAAAAACGCCATACTATACTATGACGTTTTTTATGACTTTTTGAGCTCGAAAAAATTTTTGACTTTTTTTGACCGAAAAAAACGGCATACTATACTATGACGTTTTTTATGACTTTTTGAGGCCGAAAAAATTTTTGACTTTTTTTGCCCGAAAAAAACGGCATACTATACTATGACGTTTTTTATGACTTTTTGAGGCCGAAAAAAATTTTGACTTTTTTTGCCCGAAAAAAACGCCATACTATACTATGACGTTTTTTATGACTTTTTGAGGCCGAAAAATTTTTTGACTTTTTTTGACCGAAAAAAACGGCATACTATACTATGTCGTTTTTTATGAGTTTTTGAGCTCGAAAAAAATTTTGACTTTTTTTGCCCGAAAAAAACGGCATACTATACTATGACGTTTTTTATGACTTTTTGAGCTCGAAAAAAATTTTGACTTTTTTTGCCCGAAAAAAACGGCATACTATACTATGACGTTTTTTATGACTTTTTGAGGCCGAAAAAATTTTTGACTTTTTTTGCCCGAAAAAAACGGCATACTATACTATGACGTTTTTTATGACTTTTTGAGGCCGAAAATTTTTTTGACTTTTTTTGACCGAAAAAAACGCCATACTATACTATGTCGTTTTTTATGAGTTTTTGAGCTCGAAAAAAATTTTGACTTTTTTTGCCCGAAAAAAACGGCATACTATACTATGACGTTTTTTATGACTTTTTGAGCTCGAAAAAAATTTTGACTTTTTTTGCCCGAAAAAAACGGCATACTATACTATGACGTTTTTTATGACTTTTTGAGGCCGAAATTTTTTTTGACTTTTTTTGCCCGAAAAAAACGGCATACTATACTATGACGTTTTTTATGACTTTTTGAGGCCGAAAAAAATTTTGACTTTTTTTGCCCGAAAAAAACGGCATACTATACTATGACGTTTTTTATGACTTTTTGAGGCCGAAAAAATTTTTGACTTTTTTTGCCCGAAAAAAACGCCATACTATACTATGACGTTTTTTATGACTTTTTGAGGCCGAAAAAATTTTTGACTTTTTTTGACCGAAAAAAACGGCATACTATACTATGACGTTTTTTATGACTTTTTGAGGCCGAAAAAATTTTTGACTTTCTTTGACCGAAAAAAACGCCATACTATACTATGTCGTTTTTTATGAGTTTTTGAGCTCGAAAAAAATTTTGACTTTTTTTGCCCGAAAAAAACGGCATACTATACTATGACGTTTTTTATGACTTTTTGAGGCCGAAAAAAATTTTGACTTTTTTTGCCCGAAAAAAACGGCATACTATACTATGACGTTTTTTATGACTTTTTGAGGCGTAAAAAATTTTTGACTTTTTTTGCCCGAAAAAAACGCCATACTATACTATGACGTTTTTTATGACTTTTTGAGCTCGAAAAAATTTTTGACTTTTTTTGACCGAAAAAAACGGCATACTATACTATGACGTTTTTTATGACTTTTTGAGGCGTAAAAAATTTTTGACTTTTTTTGCCCGAAAAAAACGGCATACTATACTATGACGTTTTTTATGACTTTTTGAGGCCGAAAAAAATTTTGACTTTTTTTGCCCGAAAAAAACGGCATACTATACTATGACTTTTCTTTTGACTTTTTGAGGCGTAAAAAATTTTTTGATTTTTTTTGACCGAAAAAAACGGCATACTATACTATGGCGTTTTTTATGAGTTTTTGAGCTCGAAAAAAATTTTGACTTTTTTTGCCCGAAAAAAACGGCATATTATACTATGACGTTTTTTATGACTTTTTGAGCTCGAAAAAAATTTTGACTTTTTTTGCCCGAAAAAAACGGCATACTATACTATGACGTTTTTTATGACTTTTTGAGGCCGAAAATTTTTTTTGACTTTTTTTGCCCGAAAAAAACGGCATACTATACTATGGCGTTTTTTATGACTTTTTGAGGCCGAAAATTTTTTTGACTTTTTTTGCCCGAAAAAAACGGCATACTATACTATGTCGTTTTTTATGAGTTTTTGAGCTCGAAAAAAATTTTGACTTTTTTTGCCCGAAAAAAACGGCATACTATACTATGACGTTTTTTATGACTTTTTGAGCTCGAAAAAAATTTTGACTTTTTTTGCCCGAAAAAAACGGCATACTATACTATGACGTTTTTTATGACTTTTTGAGGCCGAAAAATTTTTTGACTTTTTTTGCCCGAAAAAAACGGCATACTATACTATGACGTTTTTTATGACTTTTTGAGGCCGAAAAATTTTTTGACTTTTTTTGACCGAAAAAAACGCCATACTATACTATGTCGTTTTTTATGAGTTTTTGAGCTCGAAAAAAATTTTGACTTTTTTTGCCCGAAAAAAACGGCATACTATACTATGACGTTTTTTATGACTTTTTGAGCTTGAAAAAAATTTTGACTTTTTTTGCCCGAAAAAAACGGCATACTATACTATGACGTTTTTTATGACTTTTTGAGGCCGAAAATTTTTTTGACTTTTTTTGCCCGAAAAAAACGGCATACTATACTATGACGTTTTTTATGACTTTTTGAGGCCGAAAAAAATTTTGACTTTTTTTGCCCGAAAAAAACGGCATACTATACTATGACGTTTTTTATGACTTTTTGAGGCCGAAAAAATTTTTGACTTTTTTTGCCCGAAAAAAACGGCATACTATACTATGACGTTTTTTATGACTTTTTGAGGCCGAAAATTTTTTTGACTTTTTTTGACCGAAAAAAACGCCATACTATACTATGACGTTTTTTATGACTTTTTGAGCTCGAAAAAATTTTTGACTTTTTTTGACCGAACAAAACGGCATACTATACTATGACGTTTTTTATGACTTTTTGAGGCCGAAAATTTTTTTGACTTTTTTTGACCGAAAAAAACGCCATACTATACTATGACGTTTTTTATGACTTTTTGAGGCCGAAAAATTTTTTGACTTTTTTTGACCGAAAAAAACGGCATACTATACTATGTCGTTTTTTATGAGTTTTTGAGCTCGAAAAAAATTTTGACTTTTTTTGCCCGAAAAAAACGGCATACTATACTATGGCGTTTTTTATGAGTTTTTGAGGCCGAAAATTTTTTTGACTTTTTTTGCCCGAAAAAAACGGCATACTATACTATGACGTTTTTTATGACTTTTTGAGGCCGAAAAAAATTTTGACTTTTTTTGCCCGAAAAAAACGGCATACTATACTATGACTTTTCTTTTGACTTTTTGAGGCGTAAAAAATTTTTTGATTTTTTTTGACCGAAAAAAACGGCATACTATACTATGACGTTTTTTATGAGTTTTTGAGCTCGAAAAAAATTTTGACTTTTTTTGCCCGAAAAAAACGCCATACTATACTATGACTTTTTTTTTGACTTTTTGAGGCCGAAAATTTTTTTGACTTTTTTTGCCCGAAAAAAACGGCATACTATACTATGACGTTTTTTATGACTTTTTGAGGCCGAAAAAAATTTTGACTTTTTTTGCCCGAAAAAAACGGCATACTATACTATGACTTTTTTTTTGACTTTTTGAGGCCGAAAAATTTTTTGACTTTTTTTGCCCGAAAAAAACGGCATACTATACTATGACGTTTTTTATGACTTTTTGAGGCCGAAAAATTTTTTGACTTTTTTTGCCCGAAAAAAACGGCATACTATACTATGACGTTTTTTATGACTTTTTGAGGCCGAAAAAATTTTTGACTTTTTTTGCCCGAAAAAAACGGCATACTATACTATGACGTTTTTTATGACTTTTTGAGGCCGAAAATTTTTTTGACTTTTTTTGCCCGAAAAAAACGGCATACTATACTATGACGTTTTTTATGACTTTTTGAGGCCGAAAAAAATTTTGACTTTTTTTGCCCGAAAAAAACGGCATACTATACTATGACGTTTTTTATGACTTTTTGAGGCCGAAAAAATTTTTGACTTTTTTTGCCCGAAAAAAACGGCATACTATACTATGACGTTTTTTATGACTTTTTGAGGCCGAAAATTTTTTTGACTTTTTTTGACCGAAAAAAACGCCATACTATACTATGACGTTTTTTATGACTTTTTGAGCTCGAAAAAATTTTTGACTTTTTTTGACCGAACAAAACGGCATACTATACTATGACGTTTTTTATGACTTTTTGAGGCCGAAAAATTTTTTGACTTTTTTTGACCGAAAAAAACGCCATACTATACTATGACGTTTTTTATGACTTTTTGAGGCCGAAAAATTTTTTGACTTTTTTTGACCGAAAAAAACGGCATACTATACTATGTCGTTTTTTATGAGTTTTTGAGCTCGAAAAAAATTTTGACTTTTTTTGCCCGAAAAAAACGCCATACTATACTATGACGTTTTTTATGACTTTTTGAGCTCGAAAAAAATTTTGAATTTTTTTGCCCGAAAAAAACGACATACTATACTATGACGTTTTTTATGAATTTTTGAGGCCGAAAAAAATTTTGACTTTTTTTGCCCGAAAAAAACGGCATACTATACTATGACGTTTTTTATGAGTTTTTGAGCTCGAAAAAAATTTTGACTTTTTTTGCCCGAAAAAAAACGGCATACTATACTATGACGTTTTTTATGACTTTTTGAGGCCGAAAAAAATTTTGACTTTTTTTGCCCGAAAAAAACGGCATACTATACTATGACGTTTTTTATGACTTTTTGAGGCCGAAAAAAATTTTGACTTTTTTTGCCCGAAAAAAACGCCATACTATACTATGACGTTTTTTATGACTTTTTGAGGCCGAAAAAATTTTTGACTTTTTTTGCCCGAAAAAAACGGCATACTATACTATGACGTTTTTTATGACTTTTTGAGGCCGAAAAAATTTTGACTTTTTTTGCCCGAAAAAAACGCCATACTATACTATGACGTTTTTTATGACTTTTTGAGCTCGAAAAAATTTTTGACTTTTTTTGACCGAAAAAAACGGCATACTATACTATGACGTTTTTTATGACTTTTTGAGGCCGAAAAAATTTTTGACTTTCTTTGACCGAAAAAAACGCCATACTATACTATGTTGTTTTTTATGAGTTTTTGAGCTCGAAAAAAATTTTGACTTTTTTTGCCCGAAAAAAACGGCATACTATACTATGACGTTTTTTATGACTTTTTGAGGCCGAAAAAAATTTTGACTTTTTTTGCCCGAAAAAAACGGCATACTATACTATGACGTTTTTTATGACTTTTTGAGGCCGAAAAAATTTTTGACTTTTTTTGCCCGAAAAAAACGGCATACTATACTATGACGTTTTTTATGACTTTTTGAGGCCGAAAAAAATTTTGACTTTTTTTGCCCGAAAAAAACGGCATACTATACTATGACGTTTTTTATGACTTTTTGAGGCCGAAAAAATTTTGACTTTTTTTGCCCGAAAAAAACGCCATACTATACTATGACGTTTTTTATGACTTTTTGAGGCCGAAAAAATTTTTGACTTTTTTTGACCGAAAAAAACGGCATACTATACTATGACGTTTTTTATGACTTTTTGAGGCCGAAAAAATTTTTGACTTTCTTTGACCGAAAAAAACGCCATACTATACTATGTTGTTTTTTATGAGTTTTTGAGCTCGAAAAAAATTTTGACTTTTTTTGCCCGAAAAAAACGGCATACTATACTATGACGTTTTTTATGACTTTTTGAGGCCGAAAAAAATTTTGACTTTTTTTGCCCGAAAAAAACGGCATACTATACTATGACGTTTTTTATGACTTTTTGAGGCCGAAAAAATTTTTGACTTTTTTTGCCCGAAAAAAACGCCATACTATACTATGACGTTTTTTATGACTTTTTGAGCTCGAAAAAATTTTTGACTTTTTTTGACCGAAAAAAACGGCATACTATACTATGACGTTTTTTATGACTTTTTGAGGCCGAAAAAATTTTTGACTTTTTTTGCCCGAAAAAAACGGCATACTATACTATGACGTTTTTTATGACTTTTTGAGGCCGAAAAAAATTTTGACTTTTTTTGCCCGAAAAAAACGCCATACTATACTATGACTTTTCTTTTGACTTTTTGAGGCGTAAAAAATTTTTTGATTTTTTTTGACCGAAAAAAACGGCATACTATACTATGACGTTTTTTATGAGTTTTTGAGCTCGAAAAAAATTTTGACTTTTTTTGCCCGAAAAAAACGCCATACTATACTATGACTTTTTTTTTGACTTTTTGAGGCCGAAAAATTTTTTGACTTTTTTTGCCCGAAAAAAACGGCATACTATACTATGACGTTTTTTATGACTTTTTGAGGCCGAAAAAAATTTTGACTTTTTTTGCCCGAAAAAAACGGCATACTATACTATGACGTTTTTTATGACTTTTTGAGGCCGAAAAAATTTTGACTTTTTTTGCCCGAAAAAAACGCCATACTATACTATGACGTTTTTTATGACTTTTTGAGCTCGAAAAAATTTTTGACTTTTTTTGACCGAAAAAAACGGCATACTATACTATGACGTTTTTTATGACTTTTTGAGGCCGAAAAAATTTTTGACTTTTTTTGCCCGAAAAAAACGGCATACTATACTATGACGTTTTTTATGACTTTTTGAGGCCGAAAAAAATTTTGACTTTTTTTGCCCGAAAAAAACGGCATACTATACTATGACTTTTCTTTTGACTTTTTGAGGCGTAAAAAATTTTTTGATTTTTTTTGACCGAAAAAAACGGCATACTATACTATGACGTTTTTTATGAGTTTTTGAGCTCGAAAAAAATTTTGACTTTTTTTGCCCGAAAAAAACGCCATACTATACTATGACTTTTTTTTTGACTTTTTGAGGCCGAAAAATTTTTTGACTTTTTTTGCCCGAAAAAAACGGCATACTATACTATGACGTTTTTTATGACTTTTTGAGGCCGAAAAATTTTTTGACTTTTTTTGACTGAAAAAAACGGCATACTATACTATGACGTTTTTTATGACTTTTTGAGGCCGAAAAAATTTTTGACTTTTTTTGCCCGAAAAAAACGGCATACTATACTATGACGTTTTTTATGACTTTTTGAGGCCGAAAATTTTTTTGACTTTTTTTGCCCGAAAAAAACGGCATACTATACTATGACGTTTTTTATGACTTTTTGAGGCCGAAAAAAATTTTGACTTTTTTTGCCCGAAAAAAACGGCATACTATACTATGACGTTTTTTATGACTTTTTGAGGCCGAAAAAATTTTTGACTTTTTTTGCCCGAAAAAAACGCCATACTATACTATGACGTTTTTTATGACTTTTTGAGGCCGAAAAAATTTTTGACTTTTTTTGCCCGAAAAAAACGGCATACTATACTATGACGTTTTTTATGACTTTTTGAGGCCGAAAAAATTTTTGACTTTTTTTGACAGAAAAAAACGCCATACTATACTATGACGTTTTTTATGACTTTTTGAGCTCGAAAAATTTTTTGACTTTTTTTGCCCGAAAAAAACGGCATACTATACTATGACGTTTTTTCTGACTTTTTGAGGCCGAAAAAATTTTTGACTGTTTTTGCCCGAAAAAAACGCCATACTATACTATGACTTTTTTTTTTACTTTTTGAGGCCGAAAAAAATTTTGACTTTTTTTGCCCGAAAAAAACGCCATACTATACTATGACGTTTTTTATGACTTTTTGCGGCCGAAAAAATTTTTGACTTTTTTTGCCCGAAAAAAACGGCATACTATACTATGACGTTTTTTATGAGTTTTTGAGGCCGAAAAAATTTTTGACTTTTTTTGCCAGAAAAAAACGCCATACTATACTATGACGTTTTTTATGACTTTTTGAGCTCGAAAAATTTTTTGACTTTTTTTGCCCGAAAAAAACGGCATACTATACTATGACGTTTTTTATGACTTTTTGAGCTCGAAAAAATTTTTGACTTTTTTTGACCGAACAAAACGGCATACTATACTATGTCGTTTTTTATGACTTTTTGAGGCCGAAAAATTTTTTGACTTTTTTTGACCGAAAAAAACGCCATACTATACTATGACGTTTTTTATGACTTTTTGAGGCCGAAAAATTTTTTGACTTTTTTTGACCGAAAAAAACGCCATACTATACTATGACGTTTTTTATGACTTTTTGAGGCCGAAAAATTTTTTGACTTTTTTTGACCGAAAAAAACGGCATACTATACTATGTCGTTTTTTATGAGTTTTTGAGCTCGAAAAAAATTTTGACTTTTTTTGCCCGAAAAAAACGGCATATTATACTATGACGTTTTTTATGACTTTTTGAGCTCGAAAAAAATTTTGACTTTTTTTGCCCGAAAAAAACGGCATACTATACTATGACGTTTTTTATGACTTTTTGAGGCCGAAAATTTTTTTGACTTTTTTTGCCCGAAAAAAACGGCATACTATACTATGACGTTTTTTATGACTTTTTGAGGCCGAAAATTTTTTTGACTTTTTTTGCCCGAAAAAAACGGCATACTATACTATGACGTTTTTTATGACTTTTTGAGGCCGAAAAAAATTTTGACTTTTTTTGCCCGAAAAAAACGGCATACTATACTATGACGTTTTTTATGACTTTTTGAGGCCGAAAAATTTTTTGACTTTTTTTGCCCGAAATTATCGGCATACTATACTATGACGTTTTTTATGACTTTTTGAGGCCAAAAATTTTTTTGACTTTTTTTGACCGAAAAAAACGCCATACTATACTATGACGTTTTTTATGACTTTTTGAGCTCGAAAAAATTTTTGACTTTTTTTGACCGAACAAAACGGCATACTATACTATGACGTTTTTTATGACTTTTTGAGGCCGAAAAATTTTTTGACTTTTTTTGACCGAAAAAAACGCCATACTATACTATGACGTTTTTTATGACTTTTTGAGGCCGAAAAAAATTTTGACTTTTTTTGACCGAAAAAAACGGCATACTATACTATGTCGTTTTTTATGAGTTTTTGAGCTCGAAAAAAATTTTGACTTTTTTTGCCCGAAAAAAACGGCATACTATACTATGACTTTTTTTTGACTTTTTGAGGCGTAAAAATTTTTTTGATTTTTTTTGACTGAAAAAAACGGCATACTATACTATGACGTTTTTTATGAGTTTTTGAGCTCGAAAAAAATTTTGACTTTTTTTGCCCGAAAAAAACGGCATACTATACTATGACGTTTTTTATGACTTTTTGAGGCCGAAAATTTTTTTGACTTTTTTTGACCGAAAAAAACGGCATACTATACTATGACGTTTTTTATGACTTTTTGAGGCCGAAAAAATTTTTGACTTTTTTTGACCGAAAAAAACGCCATACTATACTATGACGTTTTTTATGACTTTTTGAGGCCGAAAAAATTTTTGACTGTTTTTGACCGAAAAAAACGCCATACTATACTATGACGTTTTTTATGACTTTTTGAGGCCGAAAAAATTTTTGACTTTTTTTGACAGAAAAAAACGGCATACTATACTATGACGTTTTTTATGACTTTTTGAGCTCGAAAAATTTTTTGACTTTTTTTGCCCGAAAAAAACGGCATACTATACTATGACGTTTTTTCTGACTTTTTGAGGCCGAAAAATTTTTTGACTGTTTTTGCCCGAAAAAAACGCCATACTATACTATGACTTTTTTTTTTACTTTTTGAGGCGTAAAAAAAATTTTGATTTTTTTTGACCGAAAAAAACGGCATACTATACTATGACGTTTTTTATGACTTTTTGAGCTCGAAAAAAATTTTGACTTTTTTTGACCGAAAAAAACGGCATACTATACTATGACGTTTTTTATGACTTTTTGAGGCCGAAAATTTTTTTGACTTTTTTTGACCGAAAAAAACGCCATACTATACTATGTCGTTTTTTATGAGTTTTTGAGCTCGAAAAAATTTTTGACTTTTTTTGACCGAAAAAAACGCCATACTATACTATGACGTTTTTTATGAGTTTTTGAGGCCGAAAAAATTTTTGACTTTTTTTGACAGAAAAAAACGCCATACTATACTATGACTTTTTTTTTGACTTTTTGAGGCGTAAAAAAAATGTTGACTTTTTTTGCCCGAAAAAAACGGCATACTATACTATGACGTTTTTTATGACTTTTTGAGCTCGAAAAAAATTTTGACTTTTTTTGCCCGAAAAAAACGGCATACTATACTATGACGTTTTTTATGAGTTTTTGAGGCCGAAAAAATTTTTGACTTTTTTTGACCGAAAAAAACGCCATACTATACTATGACGTTTTTTATGACTTTTTGAGCTCGAAAAAAATTTTGACTTTTTTTGCCCGAAAAAAACGGCATACTATACTATGACGTTTTTTATGACTTTTTGAGGCCGAAAAATTTTTTGACTTTTTTTGACCAAAAAAAACGCCATACTATACTATGTCGTTTTTTATGAGTTTTTGAGCTCGAAAAAATTTTTGACTTTTTTTGACCGAAAAAAACGCCATACTATACTATGACGTTTTTTATGACTTTTTGAGGCCGAAAAAATTTTTGACTTTTTTTGACAGAAAAAAACGCCATACTATACTATGACTTTTTTTTTGACTTTTTGAGGCGTAAAAAAAATGTTGACTTTTTTTGCCCGAAAAAAACGGCATACTATACTATGACGTTTTTTATGACTTTTTGAGCTCGAAAAAAATTTTGACTTTTTTTGCCCGAAAAAAACGGCATACTATACTATGACGTTTTTTATGAGTTTTTGAGGCCGAAAAAATTTTTGACTTTTTTTGACCGAAAAAAACGGCATACTATACTATGACGTTTTTTATGACTTTTTGAGCTCGAAAAAAATTTTGACTTTTTTTGCCCGAAAAAAACGGCATACTATACTATGACGTTTTTTATGACTTTTTGAGGCCGAAAATTTTTTTGACTTTTTTTGACCGAAAAAAACGGCATACTATACTATGACGTTTTTTATGACTTTTTGAGGCCGAAAAAATTTTTGACTTTTTTTGCCCGAAAAAAACGCCATACTATACTATGACTTTTTTTTTTTACTTTTTGAGGCGTAAAAAAAATTTTGATTTTTTTTGACCGAAAAAAACGGCATACTATACTATGACGTTTTTTATGACTTTTTGAGCTCGAAAAAAATTTTGACTTTTTTTGACCGAAAAAAACGGCATACTATACTATGACGTTTTTTATGACTTTTTGAGGCCGAAAAAATTTTTGACTGTTTTTGCCCGAAAAAAACGCCATACTATACTATGACTTTTTTTTTTACTTTTTGAGGCCGAAAAAAATTTTGACTTTTTTTGCCCGAAAAAAAACGCCATACTATACTATGACGTTTTTTATGACTTTTTGCGGCCGAAAAAATTTTTGACTTTTTTTGCCCGAAAAAAACGGCATACTATACTATGACGTTTTTTATGAGTTTTTGAGGCCGAAAAAATTTTTGACTTTTTTTGCCAGAAAAAAACGCCATACTATACTATGACGTTTTTTATGACTTTTTGAGCTCGAAAAATTTTTTGACTTTTTTTGCCCGAAAAAAACGGCATACTATACTATGACGTTTTTTATGACTTTTTGAGCTCGAAAAATTTTTTGACTTTTTTTGACCGAACAAAACGGCATACTATACTATGTCGTTTTTTATGACTTTTTGAGGCCGAAAAATTTTTTGACTTTTTTTGACCGAAAAAAACGCCATACTATACTATGACGTTTTTTATGACTTTTTGAGGCCGAAAAATTTTTTGACTTTTTTTGACCGAAAAAAACGCCATACTATACTATGACGTTTTTTATGACTTTTTGAGGCCGAAAAATTTTTTGACTTTTTTTGACCGAAAAAAACGGCATACTATACTATGTCGTTTTTTATGAGTTTTTGAGCTCGAAAAAAATTTTGACTTTTTTTGCCCGAAAAAAACGGCATATTATACTATGACGTTTTTTATGACTTTTTGAGCTCGAAAAAAATTTTGACTTTTTTTGCCCGAAAAAAACGGCATACTATACTATGACGTTTTTTATGACTTTTTGAGGCCGAAAATTTTTTTGACTTTTTTTGCCCGAAAAAAACGGCATACTATACTATGACGTTTTTTATGACTTTTTGAGGCCGAAAATTTTTTTGACTTTTTTTGCCCGAAAAAAACGGCATACTATACTATGACGTTTTTTATGACTTTTTGAGGCCGAAAAAAATTTTGACTTTTTTTGCCCGAAAAAAACGGCATACTATACTATGACGTTTTTTATGACTTTTTGAGGCCGAAAAATTTTTTGACTTTTTTTGCCCGAAATTATCGGCATACTATACTATGACGTTTTTTATGACTTTTTGAGGCCAAAAATTTTTTTGACTTTTTTTGACCGAAAAAAACGCCATACTATACTATGACGTTTTTTATGACTTTTTGAGCTCGAAAAAATTTTTGACTTTTTTTGACCGAACAAAACGGCATACTATACTATGACGTTTTTTATGACTTTTTGAGCTCGAAAAATTTTTTGACTTTTTTTGCCCGAAAAAAACGGCATACTATACTATGACGTTTTTTCTGACTTTTTGAGGCCGAAAAAATTTTTGACTGTTTTTGCCTGAAAAAAACGCCATACTATACTATGACTTTTTTTTTTACTTTTTGAGGCGTAAAAAAAATTTTGATTTTTTTTGACCGAAAAAAACGGCATACTATACTATGACGTTTTTTATGACTTTTTGAGCTCGAAAAAAATTTTGACTTTTTTTGACCGAAAAAAACGGCATACTATACTATGACGTTTTTTATGACTTTTTGAGGCCGAAAAATTTTTTGACTTTTTTTGACCAAAAAAAACGCCATACTATACTATGTCGTTTTTTATGAGTTTTTGAGCTCGAAAAAATTTTTGACTTTTTTTGACCGAAAAAAACGCCATACTATACTATGACGTTTTTTATGACTTTTTGAGGCCGAAAAAATTTTTGACTTTTTTTGACAGAAAAAAACGCCATACTATACTATGACTTTTTTTTTGACTTTTTGAGGCGTAAAAAAAATGTTGACTTTTTTTGCCCGAAAAAAACGGCATACTATACTATGACGTTTTTTATGACTTTTTGAGCTCGAAAAAAATTTTGACTTTTTTTGCCCGAAAAAAACGGCATACTATACTATGACGTTTTTTATGAGTTTTTGAGGCCGAAAAAATTTTTGACTTTTTTTGACCGAAAAAAACGCCATACTATACTATGACGTTTTTTATGACTTTTTGAGCTCGAAAAAAATTTTGACTTTTTTTGCCCGAAAAAAACGGCATACTATACTATGACGTTTTTTATGACTTTTTGAGGCCGAAAAATTTTTTGACTTTTTTTGACCGAAAAAAACGCCATACTATACTATGTCGTTTTTTATGAGTTTTTGAGCTCGAAAAAATTTTTGACTTTTTTTGACCGAAAAAAACGGCATACTATACTATGACGTTTTTTATGACTTTTTGAGGCCGAAAAAATTTTTGACTTTTTTTGACAGAAAAAAACGCCATACTATACTATGACTTTTTTTTTGACTTTTTGAGGCGTAAAAAAAATGTTGACTTTTTTTGCCCGAAAAAAACGGCATACTATACTATGACGTTTTTTATGACTTTTTGAGGCCGAAAAAATTTTTGACTTTTTTTGCCCGAAAAAAACGGCATACTATACTATGACTTTTTTTTTTTACTTTTTGAGGCGTAAAAAAAATTTTGATTTTTTTTGACCGAAAAAAACGGCATACTATACTATGACGTTTTTTATGACTTTTTGAGGCCGAAAAAAATTTTGACTTTTTTTGACCGAAAAAAACGGCATACTATACTATGACGTTTTTTATGAGTTTTTGAGCTCGAAAAAAATTTTGACTTTTTTTGCCCGAAAAAAACGGCATACTATACTATGACGTTTTTTATGACTTTTTGAGGCCGAAAATTTTTTTGACTTTTTTTGACCGAAAAAAACGGCATACTATACTATGACGTTTTTTATGACTTTTTGAGGCCGAAAAAAATTTTGACTTTTTTTTACCGAAAAAAACGCCATACTATACTATGACGTTTTTTATGACTTTTTGAGGCCGAAAAAATTTTTGACTTTTTTTGACCGAAAAAAACGGCATACTATACTATGACGTTTTTTATGAGTTTTTGAGCTCGAAAAAAATTTTGACTTTTTTTGCCCGAAAAAAACGGCATACTATACTATGACGTTTTTTATGACTTTTTGAGGCCGAAAATTTTTTTGACTTTTTTTGACCGAAAAAAACGGCATACTATACTATGACGTTTTTTATGACTTTTTGAGGCCGAAAAAAATTTTGACTTTTTTTGACCGAAAAAAACGCCATACTATACTATGACGTTTTTTATGACTTTTTGAGGCCGAAAAAATTTTTGACTTTTTTTGACCGAAAAAAACGCCATACTATACTATGACGTTTTTTATGACTTTTTGAGCTCGAAAAATTTTTTGACTTTTTTTGCCCGAAAAAAACGGCATACTATACTATGACGTTTTTTATGACTTTTTGAGGCCGAAAAAATTTTTGACTTTTTTTGACCGAAAAAAACGCCATACTATACTATGACGTTTTTTATGACTTTTTGAGGCCGAAAAAATTTTTGACTTTTTTTGCCCGAAAAAAACGCCATACTATACTATGACTTTTTTTTTTTACTTTTTGAGGCGTAAAAAAAATTTTGATTTTTTTTGACCGAAAAAAACAGCATACTATACTATGACGTTTTTTATGACTTTTTGAGGCCGAAAAAATTTTTGACTTTTTTTGCCCGAAAAAAACGGCATACTATACTATGACGTTTTTTATGAGTTTTTGAGGCCGAAAAATTTTTTGACTTTTTTTGCCCGAAAAAAACGGCATACTATACTATGACGTTTTTTATGACTTTTTGAGGCCGAAAAAATTTTTGACTTTTTTTGACCGAAAAAAACGCCATACTATACTATGACGTTTTTTATGACTTTTTGAGCTCGAAAAAAATTTTGACTTTTTTTGCCCGAAAAAAACGCCATACTATACTATGACGTTTTTTATGACTTTTTGAGGCCGAAAAAAATTTTGACTTTTTTTGCCCGAAAAAAACGGCATACTATACTATGACGTTTTTTATGACTTTTTGAGGCCGAAAAAATTTTTGACTTTTTTTGACCGAAAAAAACGGCATACTATACTATGACGTTTTTTATGACTTTTTGAGGCCGAAAAAATTTTTGACTTTTTTTGCCCGAAAAAAACGGCATACTATACTATGACTTTTCTTTTGACTTTTTGAGGCGTAAAAAATTTTTTGATTTTTTTTGACCGAAAAAAACGGCATACTATACTATGACGTTTTTTATGAGTTTTTGAGCTCGAAAAAAATTTTGACTTTTTTTGCCCGAAAAAAACGCCATACTATACTATGACTTTTTTTTTGACTTTTTGAGGCGTAAAAAAAATGTTGACTTTTTTTGCCCGAAAAAAACGGCATACTATACTATGACGTTTTTTATGACTTTTTGAGCTCGAAAAAAATTTTGACTTTTTTTGCCCGAAAAAAACGGCATACTATACTATGACGTTTTTTATGACTTTTTGAGGCCGAAAAAATTTTTGACTTTTTTTGACCGAAAAAAACGGCATACTATACTATGACGTTTTTTATGACTTTTTGAGCTCGAAAAATTTTTTGACTTTTTTTGCCCGAAAAAAACGGCATACTATACTATGACGTTTTTTATGACTTTTTGAGCTCGGAAAAAATTTTGACTTTTTTTGCCCGAAAAAAACGGCATACTATACTATGACGTTTTTTATGAGTTTTTGAGGCCGAAAAAAATTTTGACTTTTTTTGCCCGAAAAAAACGCCATACTATACTATGACTTTTTTTTTGACTTTTTGAGGCGTAAAAAAAATGTTGACTTTTTTTGCCCGAAAAAAACGGCATACTATACTATGACGTTTTTTATGACTTTTTGAGCTCGAAAAAAATTTTGACTTTTTTTGCCCGAAAAAAACGGCATACTATACTATGACGTTTTTTATGACTTTTTGAGGCCGAAAAAATTTTTGACTTTTTTTGCCCGAAAAAAACGCCATACTATACTATGACGTTTTTTATGACTTTTTGAGGCCGAAAAAAATTTTGACTTTTTTTGCCCGAAAAAAACGGCATACTATACTATGACGTTTTTTATGACTTTTTGAGGCCGAAAAATTTTTTGACTTTTTTTGACCGAAAAAAACGGCATACTATACTATGACGTTTTTTATGACTTTTTGAGGCCGAAAAAATTTTTGACTTTTTTTGCCCGAAAAAAACGCCATACTATACTATGACTTTTTTTTTTTACTTTTTGAGGCGTAAAAAAAATTTTGATTTTTTTTGACCGAAAAAAACGGCATACTATACTATGACGTTTTTTATGACTTTTTGAGCTCGAAAAAAATTTTGACTTTTTTTGACCGAAAAAAACGGCATACTATACTATGACGTTTTTTATGACTTTTTGAGGCCGAAAAAATTTTTGACTTTTTTTGACCGAAAAAAACGCCATACTATACTATGACGTTTTTTATGACTTTTTGAGGCCGAAAATTTTTTTGACTTTTTTTGACCGAAAAAAAACGCCATACTATACTATGTCGTTTTTTATGACTTTTTGAGCTCGAAAAAAATTTTGACTTTTTTTGCCCGAAAAAAACGGCATACTATACTATGACGTTTTTTATGACTTTTTGAGGCCGAAAAATTTTTTGACTTTTTTTGACCGAAAAAAACGGCATACTATACTATGACGTTTTTTATGACTTTTTGAGGCCGAAAAATTTTTTGACTTTTTTTGACCGAAAAAAACGGCATACTATACTATGACGTTTTTTATGACTTTTTGAGGCCGAAAAAATTTTTGACTTTTTTTGCCCGAAAAAAACGCCATACTATACTATGACTTTTTTTTTTTACTTTTTGAGGCGTAAAAAAAATTTTGATTTTTTTTGCCCGAAAAAAAACGGCATACTATACTATGACGTTTTTTATGACTTTTTGAGGCCGAAAAAAATTTTGACTTTTTTTGACCGAAAAAAACGGCATACTATACTATGACGTTTTTTATGAGTTTTTGAGCTCGAAAAAAATTTTGACTTTTTTTGCCCGAAAAAAACGGCATACTATACTATGACGTTTTTTATGACTTTTTGAGGCCGAAAATTTTTTTGACTTTTTTTGACCGAAAAAAACGGCATACTATACTATGACGTTTTTTATGACTTTTTGAGGCCGAAAAAAATTTTGACTTTTTTTGACCGAAAAAAACGCCATACTATACTATGACGTTTTTTATGACTTTTTGAGGCCGAAAAAATTTTTGACTTTTTTTGACCGAAAAAAACGCCATACTATACTATGACGTTTTTTATGACTTTTTGAGGCCGAAAAAATTTTTGACTTTTTTTGACAGAAAAAAACGGCATACTATACTATGACGTTTTTTATGACTTTTTGAGCTCGAAAAATTTTTTGACTTTTTTTGCCCGAAAAAAACGGCATACTATACTATGACGTTTTTTATGACTTTTTGAGGCCGAAAAAATTTTTGACTTTTTTTGCCCGAAAAAAACGGCATACTATACTATGACTTTTTTTTTTTACTTTTTGAGGCGTAAAAAAAATTTTGATTTTTTTTGACCGAAAAAAACGGCATACTATACTATGACGTTTTTTATGACTTTTTGAGGCCGAAAAAAATTTTGACTTTTTTTGCCCGAAAAAAACGCCATACTATACTATGACTTTTTTTTTTTACTTTTTGAGGCGTAAAAAAATTTTTGATTTTTTTTGACCGAAAAAAACGGCATACTATACTATGACGTTTTTTATGACTTTTTGAGCTCGAAAAAAATTTTTACTTTTTTTGCCCGAAAAAAACGGCATACTATACTATGACGTTTTTTATGACTTTTTGAGGCCGAAAAAATTTTTGACTTTTTTTGACCGAAAAAAACGCCATACTATACTATGACGTTTTTTATGACTTTTTGAGGCCGAAAAAATTTTTGACTTTTTTTGCCCGAAAAAAACGCCATACTATACTATGACTTTTTTTTTTTACTTTTTGAGGCGTAAAAAAAATTTTGATTTTTTTTGACCGAAAAAAACAGCATACTATACTATGACGTTTTTTATGACTTTTTGAGGCCGAAAAAATTTTTGACTTTTTTTGCCCGAAAAAAACGCCATACTATACTATGACGTTTTTTATGACTTTTTGAGGCCGAAAAAATTTTTGACTTTTTTTGCCCGAAAAAAACGCCATACTATACTATGACTTTTTTTTTTTACTTTTTGAGGCGTAAAAAAAATTTTGATTTTTTTTGACCGAAAAAAACAGCATACTATACTATGACGTTTTTTATGACTTTTTGAGGCCGAAAAAATTTTTGACTTTTTTTGCCCGAAAAAAACGCCATACTATACTATGACGTTTTTTATGACTTTTTGAGGCCGAAAAAATTTTTGACTTTTTTTGACCGAAAAAAAACGGCATACTATACTATGTCGTTTTTTATGAGTTTTTGAGCTCGAAAAAAATTTTTACTTTTTTTGCCCGAAAAAAACGGCATACTATACTATGACGTTTTTTATGAGTTTTTGAGGCCGAAAAATTTTTTGACTTTTTTTGCCCGAAAAAAACGGCATACTATACTATGACGTTTTTTATGACTTTTTGAGGCCGAAAAAATTTTTGACTTTTTTTGCCCGAAAAAAACGGCATACTATACTATGACTTTTTTTTTTTACTTTTTGAGGCGTAAAAAAAATTTTGATTTTTTTTGACCGAAAAAAACGGCATACTATACTATGACGTTTTTTATGACTTTTTGAGGCCGAAAAAAATTTTGACTTTTTTTGCCCGAAAAAAACGCCATACTATACTATGACTTTTTTTTTTTACTTTTTGAGGGGTAAAAAAAATTTTTGATTTTTTTTGACCGAAAAAAACGGCATACTATACTATGACGTTTTTTATGACTTTTTGAGCTCGAAAAAAATTTTGACTTTTTTTGCCCGAAAAAAACGGCATACTATACTATGACGTTTTTTATGACTTTTTGAGGCCGAAAAAATTTTTGACTTTTTTTGACCGAAAAAAACGCCATACTATACTATGACGTTTTTTATGACTTTTTGAGGCCGAAAAAATTTTTGACTTTTTTTGCCCGAAAAAAACGCCATACTATACTATGACTTTTTTTTTTTACTTTTTGAGGCGTAAAAAAAATTTTGATTTTTTTTGACCGAAAAAAACAGCATACTATACTATGACGTTTTTTATGACTTTTTGAGGCCGAAAAAATTTTTGACTTTTTTTGCCCGAAAAAAACGGCATACTATACTATGACGTTTTTTATGACTTTTTGAGGCCGAAAAAATTTTTGACTTTTTTTGACCGAAAAAAACGCCATACTATACTATGACGTTTTTTTTTTACTTTTTGAGGCGTAAAAAAAATTTTGACTTTTTTTGCCCGAAAAAAACGCCATACTATACTATGACGTTTTTTATGAGTTTTTGAGGCCGAAAAAATTTTTGACTTTTTTTGCCCGAAAAAAACGGCATACTATACTATGACGTTTTTTATGACTTTTTGAGGCCGAAAAAATTTTTGACTTTTTTTGACCGAAAAAAACGCCATACTATACTATGACGTTTTTTATGACTTTTTGAGGCCGAAAAATTTTTTGACTTTTTTTGACCGAAAAAAACGGCATACTATACTATGACGTTTTTTATGACTTTTTGAGGCCGAAAAAAATTTTGACTTTTTTTGACCGAAAAAAACGCCATACTATACTATGACGTTTTTTATGACTTTTTGAGGCCGAAAAAATTTTTGACTGTTTTTGACCGAAAAAAACGCCATACTATACTATGACGTTTTTTATGACTTTTTGAGGCCGAAAAAATTTTTGACTTTTTTTGACAGAAAAAAACGGCATACTATACTATGACGTTTTTTATGACTTTTTGAGCTCGAAAAATTTTTTGACTTTTTTTGCCCGAAAAAAACGGCATACTATACTATGACGTTTTTTCTGACTTTTTGAGGCCGAAAAATTTTTTGACTGTTTTTGCCCGAAAAAAACGGCATACTATACTATGACGTTTTTTATGAGTTTTTGAGGCCGAAAAAATTTTTGACTTTTTTTGCCAGAAAAAAACGCCATACTATACTATGACGTTTTTTATGACTTTTTGAGCTCGAAAAATTTTTTGACTTTTTTTGCCCGAAAAAAACGGCATACTATACTATGACGTTTTTTATGACTTTTTGAGCTCGAAAAAATTTTTGACTTTTTTTGACCGAACAAAACGGCATACTATACTATGTCGTTTTTTATGACTTTTTGAGGCCGAAAAATTTTTTGACTTTTTTTGACCGAAAAAAACGCCATACTATACTATGACGTTTTTTATGACTTTTTGAGGCCGAAAAAATTTTTGACTTTTTTTGACAGAAAAAAACGGCATACTATACTATGACGTTTTTTATGACTTTTTGAGCTCGAAAAATTTTTTGACTTTTTTTGCCCGAAAAAAACGGCATACTATACTATGACGTTTTTTCTGACTTTTTGAGGCCGAAAAATTTTTTGACTGTTTTTGCCCGAAAAAAACGCCATACTATACTATGACTTTTTTTTTTACTTTTTGAGGCGTAAAAAAAATTTTGATTTTTTTTGACCGAAAAAAACGGCATACTATACTATGACGTTTTTTATGACTTTTTGAGCTCGAAAAAAATTTTGACTTTTTTTGACCGAAAAAAACGGCATACTATACTATGACGTTTTTTATGACTTTTTGAGGCCGAAAATTTTTTTGACTTTTTTTGACCGAAAAAAACGCCATACTATACTATGACGTTTTTTATGAGTTTTTGAGCTCGAAAAAAATTTTTACTTTTTTTGCCCGAAAAAAACGGCATACTATACTATGACGTTTTTTATGACTTTTTGAGGCCGAATAATTTTTTGACTTTTTTTGACCGAAAAAAAACGCCATACTATACTATGACGTTTTTTATGACTTTTTGAGGCCGAAAAAATTTTTGACTTTTTTTGACAGAAAAAAACGGCATACTATACTATGACGTTTTTTATGACTTTTTGAGCTCGAAAAATTTTTTGACTTTTTTTGCCCGAAAAAAACGGCATACTATACTATGACGTTTTTTCTGACTTTTTGAGGCCGAAAAAATTTTTGACTGTTTTTGCCTGAAAAAAACGCCATACTATACTATGACTTTTTTTTTTACTTTTTGAGGCGTAAAAAAAATTTTGATTTTTTTTGACCGAAAAAAACGGCATACTATACTATGACGTTTTTTATGACTTTTTGAGCTCGAAAAAAATTTTGACTTTTTTTGACCGAAAAAAACGGCATACTATACTATGACGTTTTTTATGACTTTTTGAGGCCGAAAAATTTTTTGACTTTTTTTGACCAAAAAAAACGCCATACTATACTATGTCGTTTTTTATGAGTTTTTGAGCTCGAAAAAATTTTTGACTTTTTTTGACCGAAAAAAACGCCATACTATACTATGACGTTTTTTATGACTTTTTGAGGCCGAAAAAATTTTTGACTTTTTTTGACAGAAAAAAACGCCATACTATACTATGACTTTTTTTTTGACTTTTTGAGGCGTAAAAAAAATGTTGACTTTTTTTGCCCGAAAAAAACGGCATACTATACTATGACGTTTTTTATGACTTTTTGAGCTCGAAAAAAATTTTGACTTTTTTTGCCCGAAAAAAACGGCATACTATACTATGACGTTTTTTATGAGTTTTTGAGGCCGAAAAAATTTTTGACTTTTTTTGACCGAAAAAAACGCCATACTATACTATGACGTTTTTTATGACTTTTTGAGCTCGAAAAAAATTTTGACTTTTTTTGCCCGAAAAAAACGGCATACTATACTATGACGTTTTTTATGACTTTTTGAGGCCGAAAAATTTTTTGACTTTTTTTGACCAAAAAAAACGCCATACTATACTATGTCGTTTTTTATGAGTTTTTGAGCTCGAAAAAATTTTTGACTTTTTTTGACCGAAAAAAACGCCATACTATACTATGACGTTTTTTATGACTTTTTGAGGCCGAAAAAATTTTTGACTTTTTTTGACAGAAAAAAACGCCATACTATACTATGACTTTTTTTATGACTTTTTGAGGCCGAAAAAATTTTTGACTTTTTTTGCCCGAAAAAAACGCCATACTATACTATGACTTTTTTTTTTTACTTTTTGAGGCGTAAAAAAAATTTTGATTTTTTTTGACCGAAAAAAACGGCATACTATACTATGACGTTTTTTATGACTTTTTGAGCTCGAAAAAAATTTTGACTTTTTTTGACCGAAAAAAACGGCATACTATACTATGACGTTTTTTATGACTTTTTGAGGCCGAAAAAATTTTTGACTGTTTTTGCCCGAAAAAAACGCCATACTATACTATGACTTTTTTTTTTACTTTTTGAGGCCGAAAAAAATTTTGACTTTTTTTGCCCGAAAAAAACGCCATACTATACTATGACGTTTTTTATGACTTTTTGCGGCCGAAAAAATTTTTGACTTTTTTTGCCCGAAAAAAACGGCATACTATACTATGACGTTTTTTATGAGTTTTTGAGGCCGAAAAAATTTTTGACTTTTTTTGCCAGAAAAAAAACGCCATACTATACTATGACGTTTTTTATGACTTTTTGAGCTCGAAAAATTTTTTGACTTTTTTTGCCCGAAAAAAACGGCATACTATACTATGACGTTTTTTATGACTTTTTGAGCTCGAAAAAATTTTTGACTTTTTTTGACCGAACAAAACGGCATACTATACTATGTCGTTTTTTATGACTTTTTGAGGCCGAAAAATTTTTTGACTTTTTTTGACCGAAAAAAACGCCATACTATACTATGACGTTTTTTATGACTTTTTGAGGCCGAAAAAATTTTTGACTTTTTTTGACAGAAAAAAACGGCATACTATACTATGACGTTTTTTATGACTTTTTGAGCTCGAAAAATTTTTTGACTTTTTTTGCCCGAAAAAAACGGCATACTATACTATGACGTTTTTTCTGACTTTTTGAGGCCGAAAAATTTTTTGACTGTTTTTGCCCGAAAAAAACGCCATACTATACTATGACTTTTTTTTTTACTTTTTGAGGCGTAAAAAAAATTTTGATTTTTTTTGACCGAAAAAAACGGCATACTATACTATGACGTTTTTTATGACTTTTTGAGCTCGAAAAAAATTTTGACTTTTTTTGACCGAAAAAAACGGCATACTATACTATGACGTTTTTTATGACTTTTTGAGGCCGAAAATTTTTTTGACTTTTTTTGACCGAAAAAAACGCCATACTATACTATGACGTTTTTTATGAGTTTTTGAGCTCGAAAAAAATTTTTACTTTTTTTGCCCGAAAAAAACGGCATACTATACTATGACGTTTTTTATGACTTTTTGAGGCCGAATAATTTTTTGACTTTTTTTGACCGAAAAAAACGCCATACTATACTATGACGTTTTTTATGACTTTTTGAGGCCGAAAAAATTTTTGACTTTTTTTGACAGAAAAAAACGGCATACTATACTATGACGTTTTTTATGACTTTTTGAGCTCGAAAAATTTTTTGACTTTTTTTGCCCGAAAAAAACGGCATACTATACTATGACGTTTTTTCTGACTTTTTGAGGCCGAAAAAATTTTTGACTGTTTTTGCCTGAAAAAAACGCCATACTATACTATGACTTTTTTTTTTACTTTTTGAGGCGTAAAAAAAATTTTGATTTTTTTTGACCGAAAAAAACG
This sequence comes from Toxotes jaculatrix, assembly GCF_017976425.1. Classification (NCBI taxonomy): domain Eukaryota; kingdom Metazoa; phylum Chordata; class Actinopteri; family Toxotidae; genus Toxotes; species Toxotes jaculatrix. The sequence goes on from NC_054406.1 coordinate 267,764, forward strand.
GCATACTATACTATGACGTTTTTTATGACTTTTTGAGCTCGAAAAAAATTTTGACTTTTTTTGACCGAAAAAAACGGCATACTATACTATGACGTTTTTTATGACTTTTTGAGGCCGAAAAATTTTTTGACTTTTTTTGACCAAAAAAAACGCCATACTATACTATGTCGTTTTTTATGAGTTTTTGAGCTCGAAAAAATTTTTGACTTTTTTTGACCGAAAAAAACGCCATACTATACTATGACGTTTTTTATGACTTTTTGAGGCCGAAAAAATTTTTGACTTTTTTTGACAGAAAAAAACGCCATACTATACTATGACTTTTTTTTTGACTTTTTGAGGCGTAAAAAAAATGTTGACTTTTTTTGCCCGAAAAAAACGGCATACTATACTATGACGTTTTTTATGACTTTTTGAGCTCGAAAAAAATTTTGACTTTTTTTGCCCGAAAAAAACGGCATACTATACTATGACGTTTTTTATGAGTTTTTGAGGCCGAAAAAATTTTTGACTTTTTTTGACCGAAAAAAACGCCATACTATACTATGACGTTTTTTATGACTTTTTGAGCTCGAAAAAAATTTTGACTTTTTTTGCCCGAAAAAAACGGCATACTATACTATGACGTTTTTTATGACTTTTTGAGGCCGAAAAATTTTTTGACTTTTTTTGACCAAAAAAAACGCCATACTATACTATGTCGTTTTTTATGAGTTTTTGAGCTCGAAAAAATTTTTGACTTTTTTTGACCGAAAAAAACGCCATACTATACTATGACGTTTTTTATGACTTTTTGAGGCCGAAAAAATTTTTGACTTTTTTTGACAGAAAAAAACGCCATACTATACTATGACTTTTTTTTTGACTTTTTGAGGCGTAAAAAAAATGTTGACTTTTTTTGCCCGAAAAAAACGGCATACTATACTATGACGTTTTTTATGACTTTTTGAGCTCGAAAAAAATTTTGACTTTTTTTGCCCGAAAAAAACGGCATACTATACTATGACGTTTTTTATGAGTTTTTGAGGCCGAAAAAATTTTTGACTTTTTTTGACCGAAAAAAACGGCATACTATACTATGACGTTTTTTATGACTTTTTGAGCTCGAAAAAAATTTTGACTTTTTTTGCCCGAAAAAAACGGCATACTATACTATGACGTTTTTTATGACTTTTTGAGGCCGAAAAATTTTTTGACTTTTTTTGACCGAAAAAAACGGCATACTATACTATGACGTTTTTTATGACTTTTTGAGGCCGAAAAAATTTTTGACTTTTTTTGCCCGAAAAAAACGCCATACTATACTATGACTTTTTTTTTTTACTTTTTGAGGCGTAAAAAAAATTTTGATTTTTTTTGACCGAAAAAAACGGCATACTATACTATGACGTTTTTTATGACTTTTTGAGCTCGAAAAAAATTTTGACTTTTTTTGACCGAAAAAAACGGCATACTATACTATGACGTTTTTTATGACTTTTTGAGGCCGAAAAAATTTTTGACTTTTTTTGACCGAAAAAAACGCCATACTATACTATGACGTTTTTTATGACTTTTTGAGGCCGAAAATTTTTTTGACTTTTTTTGACCGAAAAAAACGCCATACTATACTATGTCGTTTTTTATGACTTTTTGAGCTCGAAAAAAATTTTGACTTTTTTTGCCCGAAAAAAACGGCATACTATACTATGACGTTTTTTATGACTTTTTGAGGCCGAAAAATTTTTTGACTTTTTTTGACCGAAAAAAACGGCATACTATACTATGACGTTTTTTATGACTTTTTGAGGCCGAAAAATTTTTTGACTTTTTTTGACCGAAAAAAACGGCATACTATACTATGACGTTTTTTATGACTTTTTGAGGCCGAAAAAATTTTTGACTTTTTTTGCCCGAAAAAAACGCCATACTATACTATGACTTTTTTTTTTTACTTTTTGAGGCGTAAAAAAAATTTTGATTTTTTTTGCCCGAAAAAAACGGCATACTATACTATGACGTTTTTTATGACTTTTTGAGGCCGAAAAAAATTTTGACTTTTTTTGACCGAAAAAAACGGCATACTATACTATGACGTTTTTTATGAGTTTTTGAGCTCGAAAAAAATTTTGACTTTTTTTGCCCGAAAAAAACGGCATACTATACTATGACGTTTTTTATGACTTTTTGAGGCCGAAAATTTTTTTGACTTTTTTTGACCGAAAAAAACGGCATACTATACTATGACGTTTTTTATGACTTTTTGAGGCCGAAAAAAATTTTGACTTTTTTTGACCGAAAAAAACGCCATACTATACTATGACGTTTTTTATGACTTTTTGAGGCCGAAAAAATTTTTGACTTTTTTTGACCGAAAAAAACGCCATACTATACTATGACGTTTTTTATGACTTTTTGAGGCCGAAAAAATTTTTGACTTTTTTTGACAGAAAAAAACGGCATACTATACTATGACGTTTTTTATGACTTTTTGAGCTCGAAAAATTTTTTGACTTTTTTTGCCCGAAAAAAACGGCATACTATACTATGACGTTTTTTATGACTTTTTGAGGCCGAAAAAATTTTTGACTTTTTTTGCCCGAAAAAAACGGCATACTATACTATGACTTTTTTTTTTTACTTTTTGAGGCGTAAAAAAAATTTTGATTTTTTTTGACCGAAAAAAAACGGCATACTATACTATGACGTTTTTTATGACTTTTTGAGGCCGAAAAAAATTTTGACTTTTTTTGACCGAAAAAAACGGCATACTATACTATGACGTTTTTTATGAGTTTTTGAGCTCGAAAAAAATTTTGACTTTTTTTGCCCGAAAAAAACGGCATACTATACTATGACGTTTTTTATGACTTTTTGAGGCCGAAAATTTTTTTGACTTTTTTTGACCGAAAAAAACGGCATACTATACTATGACGTTTTTTATGACTTTTTGAGGCCGAAAAAAATTTTGACTTTTTTTTACCGAAAAAAACGCCATACTATACTATGACGTTTTTTATGACTTTTTGAGGCCGAAAAAATTTTTGACTTTTTTTGACCGAAAAAAACGGCATACTATACTATGACGTTTTTTATGAGTTTTTGAGCTCGAAAAAAATTTTGACTTTTTTTGCCCGAAAAAAACGGCATACTATACTATGACGTTTTTTATGACTTTTTGAGGCCGAAAATTTTTTTGACTTTTTTTGACCGAAAAAAACGGCATACTATACTATGACGTTTTTTATGACTTTTTGAGGCCGAAAAAAATTTTGACTTTTTTTGACCGAAAAAAACGCCATACTATACTATGACGTTTTTTATGACTTTTTGAGGCCGAAAAAATTTTTGACTTTTTTTGACCGAAAAAAACGCCATACTATACTATGACGTTTTTTATGACTTTTTGAGGCCGAAAAAATTTTTGACTTTTTTTGACAGAAAAAAACGGCATACTATACTATGACGTTTTTTATGACTTTTTGAGCTCGAAAAATTTTTTGACTTTTTTTGCCCGAAAAAAACGGCATACTATACTATGACGTTTTTTATGACTTTTTGAGGCCGAAAAAATTTTTGACTTTTTTTGCCCGAAAAAAACGGCATACTATACTATGACTTTTTTTTTTTACTTTTTGAGGCGTAAAAAAAATTTTGATTTTTTTTGACCGAAAAAAACGGCATACTATACTATGACGTTTTTTATGACTTTTTGAGGCCGAAAAAAATTTTGACTTTTTTTGCCCGAAAAAAACGCCATACTATACTATGACTTTTTTTTTTTACTTTTTGAGGCGTAAAAAAATTTTTGATTTTTTTTGACCGAAAAAAAACGGCATACTATACTATGACGTTTTTTATGACTTTTTGAGCTCGAAAAAAATTTTTACTTTTTTTGCCCGAAAAAAACGGCATACTATACTATGACGTTTTTTATGACTTTTTGAGGCCGAAAAAATTTTTGACTTTTTTTGACCGAAAAAAACGCCATACTATACTATGACGTTTTTTATGACTTTTTGAGGCCGAAAAAATTTTTGACTTTTTTTGCCCGAAAAAAACGCCATACTATACTATGACTTTTTTTTTTTACTTTTTGAGGCGTAAAAAAAATTTTGATTTTTTTTGACCGAAAAAAACAGCATACTATACTATGACGTTTTTTATGACTTTTTGAGGCCGAAAAAATTTTTGACTTTTTTTGCCCGAAAAAAACGGCATACTATACTATGACGTTTTTTATGACTTTTTGAGGCCGAAAAAATTTTTGACTTTTTTTGACCGAAAAAAACGCCATACTATACTATGACGTTTTTTATGACTTTTTGAGCTCGAAAAAAATTTTGACTTTTTTTGCCCGAAAAAAACGGCATACTATACTATGACTTTTTTTATGACTTTTTGAGGCCGAAAATTTTTTTGACTTTTTTTGCCCGAAAAAAACGGCATACTATACTATGACGTTTTTTATGACTTTTTGAGGCCGAAAAAATTTTTGACTTTTTTTGCCCGAAAAAAACGCCATACTATACTATGACGTTTTTTATGACTTTTTGAGGCCGAAAAATTTTTTGACTTTTTTTGCCCGAAAAAAACGCCATACTATACTATGACGTTTTTTATGACTTTTTGAGCTCGAAAAAAATTTTGACTTTTTTTGACCGAAAAAAACGGCATACTATACTATGACGTTTTTTATGACTTTTTGAGGCCGAAAAAAATTTTGACTTTTTTTGACCGAAAAAAACGCCATACTATACTATGACGTTTTTTATGACTTTTTGAGGCCGAAAAAATTTTTGACTTTTTTTGACCGAAAAAAACGCCATACTATACTATGACGTTTTTTATGACTTTTTGAGGCCGAAAAAATTTTTGACTTTTTTTGACAGAAAAAAACGGCATACTATACTATGACGTTTTTTATGACTTTTTGAGCTCGAAAAATTTTTTGACTTTTTTTGCCCGAAAAAAACGGCATACTATACTATGACGTTTTTTATGACTTTTTGAGGCCGAAAAAATTTTTGACTTTTTTTGCCCGAAAAAAACGGCATACTATACTATGACTTTTTTTTTTTACTTTTTGAGGCGTAAAAAAAATTTTGATTTTTTTTGACCGAAAAAAACGGCATACTATACTATGACGTTTTTTATGACTTTTTGAGGCCGAAAAAAATTTTGACTTTTTTTGACCGAAAAAAACGGCATACTATACTATGACGTTTTTTATGAGTTTTTGAGCTCGAAAAAAATTTTGACTTTTTTTGCCCGAAAAAAACGGCATACTATACTATGACGTTTTTTATGACTTTTTGAGGCCGAAAATTTTTTTGACTTTTTTTGACCGAAAAAAACGGCATACTATACTATGACGTTTTTTATGACTTTTTGAGGCCGAAAAAAATTTTGACTTTTTTTTACCGAAAAAAACGCCATACTATACTATGACGTTTTTTATGACTTTTTGAGGCCGAAAAAATTTTTGACTTTTTTTGACCGAAAAAAACGGCATACTATACTATGACGTTTTTTATGAGTTTTTGAGCTCGAAAAAAATTTTGACTTTTTTTGCCCGAAAAAAACGGCATACTATACTATGACGTTTTTTATGACTTTTTGAGGCCGAAAATTTTTTTGACTTTTTTTGACCGAAAAAAACGGCATACTATACTATGACGTTTTTTATGACTTTTTGAGGCCGAAAAAAATTTTGACTTTTTTTGACCGAAAAAAACGCCATACTATACTATGACGTTTTTTATGACTTTTTGAGGCCGAAAAAATTTTTGACTTTTTTTGACCGAAAAAAACGCCATACTATACTATGACGTTTTTTATGACTTTTTGAGGCCGAGAAAATTTTTGACTTTTTTTGACAGAAAAAAACGCCATACTATACTATGACGTTTTTTATGACTTTTTGAGGCCGAAAAAATTTTTGACTTTTTTTGCCCGAAAAAAACGCCATACTATACTATGACTTTTTTTTTTTACTTTTTGAGGCGTAAAAAAAATTTTGATTTTTTTTGACCGAAAAAAACGGCATACTATACTATGACGTTTTTTATGACTTTTTGAGGCCGAAAAAATTTTTGACTTTTTTTGCCCGAAAAAAACGCCATACTATACTATGACGTTTTTTATGAGTTTTTGAGCTCGAAAAAAATTTTGACTTTTTTTGCCCGAAAAAAACGCCATACTATACTATGACGTTTTTTATGACTTTTTGAGGCCGAAAAAATTTTTGACTTTTTTTGCCCGAAAAAAACGCCATACTATACTATGACTTTTTTTTTGACTTTTTGAGGCGTAAAAAAAATGTTGACTTTTTTTGCCCGAAAAAAACGGCATACTATACTATGACGTTTTTTATGACTTTTTGAGCTCGAAAAAAATTTTGACTTTTTTTGCCCGAAAAAAACGGCATACTATACTATGACGTTTTTTATGACTTTTTGAGGCCGAAAAAATTTTTGACTTTTTTTGACCGAAAAAAACGGCATACTATACTATGACGTTTTTTATGACTTTTTGAGCTCGAAAAATTTTTTGACTTTTTTTGCCCGAAAAAAACGGCATACTATACTATGACGTTTTTTATGACTTTTTGAGCTCGGAAAAAATTTTGACTTTTTTTGCCCGAAAAAAACGGCATACTATACTATGACGTTTTTTATGAGTTTTTGAGGCCGAAAAAAATTTTGACTTTTTTTGCCCGAAAAAAACGCCATACTATACTATGACTTTTTTTTTGACTTTTTGAGGCGTAAAAAAAATGTTGACTTTTTTTGCCCGAAAAAAACGGCATACTATACTATGACGTTTTTTATGACTTTTTGAGCTCGAAAAAAATTTTGACTTTTTTTGCCCGAAAAAAACGGCATACTATACTATGACGTTTTTTATGACTTTTTGAGGCCGAAAAAATTTTTGACTTTTTTTGCCCGAAAAAAACGCCATACTATACTATGACGTTTTTTATGACTTTTTGAGGCCGAAAAATTTTTTGACTTTTTTTGCCCGAAAAAAACGGCATACTATACTATGACGTTTTTTATGACTTTTTGAGGCCGAAAAAAATTTTGACTTTTTTTGCCCGAAAAAAACGGCATACTATACTATGACGTTTTTTATGACTTTTTGAGCTCGAAAAAAATTTTGAATTTTTTTGCCCGAAAAAAACGGCATACTATACTATGACGTTTTTTATGAATTTTTGAGGCCGAAAAAATTTTTGACTTTTTTTGCCCGAAAAAAACGGCATACTATACTATGACGTTTTTTATGACTTTTTGAGGCCGAAAAAATTTTTGACTTTTTTTGCCCGAAAAAAACGGCATACTATACTATGACGTTTTTTATGACTTTTTGAGGCCGAAAAAATTTTTGACTTTTTTTGACCGAAAAAAACGCCATACTATACTATGACGTTTTTTATGACTTTTTGAGCTCGAAAAAAATTTTGACTTTTTTTGCCCGAAAAAAACGGCATACTATACTATGACTTTTTTTATGACTTTTTGAGGCCGAAAATTTTTTTGACTTTTTTTGCCCGAAAAAAACGGCATACTATACTATGACGTTTTTTATGACTTTTTGAGGCCGAAAAAATTTTTGACTTTTTTTGCCCGAAAAAAACGCCATACTATACTATGACGTTTTTTATGACTTTTTGAGGCCGAAAAATTTTTTGACTTTTTTTGCCCGAAAAAAACGCCATACTATACTATGACGTTTTTTATGACTTTTTGAGCTCGAAAAAAATTTTGACTTTTTTTGACCGAAAAAAACGGCATACTATACTATGACGTTTTTTATGACTTTTTGAGGCCGAAAAAAATTTTGACTTTTTTTGACCGAAAAAAACGCCATACTATACTATGACGTTTTTTATGACTTTTTGAGGCCGAAAAAATTTTTGACTTTTTTTGACCGAAAAAAACGCCATACTATACTATGACGTTTTTTATGACTTTTTGAGGCCGAAAAAATTTTTGACTTTTTTTGACAGAAAAAAACGGCATACTATACTATGACGTTTTTTATGACTTTTTGAGCTCGAAAAATTTTTTGACTTTTTTTGCCCGAAAAAAACGGCATACTATACTATGACGTTTTTTATGACTTTTTGAGGCCGAAAAAATTTTTGACTTTTTTTGCCCGAAAAAAACGGCATACTATACTATGACTTTTTTTTTTTACTTTTTGAGGCGTAAAAAAAATTTTGATTTTTTTTGACCGAAAAAAACGGCATACTATACTATGACGTTTTTTATGACTTTTTGAGGCCGAAAAAAATTTTGACTTTTTTTGACCGAAAAAAACGGCATACTATACTATGACGTTTTTTATGAGTTTTTGAGCTCGAAAAAAATTTTGACTTTTTTTGCCCGAAAAAAACGGCATACTATACTATGACGTTTTTTATGACTTTTTGAGGCCGAAAATTTTTTTGACTTTTTTTGACCGAAAAAAACGGCATACTATACTATGACGTTTTTTATGACTTTTTGAGGCCGAAAAAAATTTTGACTTTTTTTTACCGAAAAAAACGCCATACTATACTATGACGTTTTTTATGACTTTTTGAGGCCGAAAAAATTTTTGACTTTTTTTGACCGAAAAAAACGGCATACTATACTATGACGTTTTTTATGAGTTTTTGAGCTCGAAAAAAATTTTGACTTTTTTTGCCCGAAAAAAACGGCATACTATACTATGACGTTTTTTATGACTTTTTGAGGCCGAAAATTTTTTTGACTTTTTTTGACCGAAAAAAACGGCATACTATACTATGACGTTTTTTATGACTTTTTGAGGCCGAAAAAAATTTTGACTTTTTTTGACCGAAAAAAACGCCATACTATACTATGACGTTTTTTATGACTTTTTGAGGCCGAAAAAATTTTTGACTTTTTTTGACCGAAAAAAACGCCATACTATACTATGACGTTTTTTATGACTTTTTGAGGCCGAGAAAATTTTTGACTTTTTTTGACAGAAAAAAACGCCATACTATACTATGACGTTTTTTATGACTTTTTGAGGCCGAAAAAATTTTTGACTTTTTTTGCCCGAAAAAAACGCCATACTATACTATGACTTTTTTTTTTTACTTTTTGAGGCGTAAAAAAAATTTTGATTTTTTTTGACCGAAAAAAACGGCATACTATACTATGACGTTTTTTATGACTTTTTGAGGCTGAAAAAATTTTTGACTTTTTTTGCCCGAAAAAAACGCCATACTATACTATGACGTTTTTTATGAGTTTTTGAGCTCGAAAAAAATTTTGACTTTTTTTGCCCGAAAAAAACGCCATACTATACTATGACGTTTTTTATGACTTTTTGAGGCCGAAAAAATTTTTGACTTTTTTTGCCCGAAAAAAACGCCATACTATACTATGACTTTTTTTTTGACTTTTTGAGGCGTAAAAAAAATGTTGACTTTTTTTGCCCGAAAAAAAACGGCATACTATACTATGACGTTTTTTATGAGTTTTTGAGGCCGAAAAAAATTTTGACTTTTTTTGCCCGAAAAAAACGCCATACTATACTATGACTTTTTTTTTGACTTTTTGAGGCGTAAAAAAAATGTTGACTTTTTTTGCCCGAAAAAAACGGCATACTATACTATGACGTTTTTTATGACTTTTTGAGCTCGAAAAAAATTTTGACTTTTTTTGCCCGAAAAAAACGGCATACTATACTATGACGTTTTTTATGACTTTTTGAGGCCGAAAAAATTTTTGACTTTTTTTGCCCGAAAAAAACGCCATACTATACTATGACGTTTTTTATGACTTTTTGAGGCCGAAAAATTTTTTGACTTTTTTTGCCCGAAAAAAACGGCATACTATACTATGACGTTTTTTATGACTTTTTGAGGCCGAAAAAAATTTTGACTTTTTTTGCCCGAAAAAAACGGCATACTATACTATGACGTTTTTTATGACTTTTTGAGCTCGAAAAAAATTTTGAATTTTTTTGCCCGAAAAAAACGGCATACTATACTATGACGTTTTTTATGAATTTTTGAGGCCGAAAAAATTTTTGACTTTTTTTGCCCGAAAAAAACGGCATACTATACTATGACGTTTTTTATGACTTTTTGAGGCCGAAAAAATTTTTGACTTTTTTTGCCCGAAAAAAACGGCATACTATACTATGACGTTTTTTATGACTTTTTGAGGCCGAAGAAATTTTTGACTTTTTTTGCCCGAAAAAAACGGCATACTATACTATGACGTTTTTTATGAGTTTTTGAGGCCGAAAAAAATTTTGACTTTTTTTGCCTGAAAAAAACGGCATACTATACTATGACGTTTTTTATGACTTTTTGAGCTCGAAAAATTTTTTGACTTTTTTTGTCCGAAAAAAACGGCATACTATACTATGACGTTTTTTATGACTTTTTGAGGCCGAAAAAATTTTTGACTTTTTTTGCCCGAAAAAAACGCCATACTATACTATGACGTTTTTTATGACTTTTTGAGGCCGAAAAATTTTTTGACTTTTTTTGCCCGAAAAAAACGGCATACTATACTATGACGTTTTTTATGACTTTTTGAGGCCGAAAAAAATTTTGACTTTTTTTGCCCGAAAAAAACGGCATACTATACTATGACGTTTTTTATGACTTTTTGAGCTCGAAAAAAATTTTGAATTTTTTTGCCCGAAAAAAACGGCATACTATACTATGACGTTTTTTATGAATTTTTGAGGCCGAAAAAATTTTTGACTTTTTTTGCCCGAAAAAAACGGCATACTATACTATGACGTTTTTTATGACTTTTTGAGGCCGAAAAAATTTTTGACTTTTTTTGCCCGAAAAAAACGGCATACTATACTATGACGTTTTTTATGACTTTTTGAGGCCGAAGAAATTTTTGACTTTTTTTGCCCGAAAAAAACGGCATACTATACTATGACGTTTTTTATGAGTATTTGAGGCCGAAAAAAATTTTGACTTTTTTTGCCCGAAAAAAACGGCATACTATACTATGACGTTTTTTATGACTTTTTGAGCTCGAAAATTTTTTTGACTTTTTTTGTCCGAAAAAAACAGCATACTATACTATGACGTTTTTTATGACTTTTTGAGGCCGAAAAAATTTTTGACTTTTTTTGACCGAAAAAAACGGCATACTATACTATGACGTTTTTTATGAGTTTTTGAGCTCGGAAAAAATTTTGACTTTTTTTGCCCGAAAAAAACGGCATACTATACTATGACGTTTTTTATGACTTTTTGAGGCCGAAAAAAATTTTGACTTTTTGAGGCCGAAAAAAATTTTGACTTTTTTTGCCCGAAAAAAACGGCATACTATACTATGACGTTTTTTATGACTTTTTGAGGCCGAAAAAATTTTTGACTTTTTTTGTCCGAAAAAAACGGCATACTATACTATGACGTTTTTTATGACTTTTTGAGCTCGGAAAAAATTTTGACTTTTTTTGCCCGAAAAAAACGGCATACTATACTATGACGTTTTTTATGACTTTTTGAGGCCGAAAAAAATTTTGACTTTTTTTGCCCGAAAAAAACGCCATACTATACTATGACGTTTTTTATGAGTTTTTGAGGCCGAAAAAATTTTTGACTTTTTTTGTCCGAAAAAAACGGCATACTATACTATGACGTTTTTTATGACTTTTTGAGCTCGAAAAAAAATTTGAATTTTTTTGCCCGAAAAAAACGGCATACTATACTATGACGTTTTTTATGAGTTTTTGAGGCCGAAGAAATTTTTGACTTTTTTTGCCCGAAAAAAACGGCATACTATACTATGACGTTTTTTATGACTTTTTGAGCTCGGAAAAAATTTTGACTTTTTTTGCCCGAAAAAAACGCCATACTATACTATGACGTTTTTTATGACTTTTTGAGCTCGAAAAATTTTTTGACTTTTTTTGCCCGAAAAAAACGGCATACTATACTATGACGTTTTTTATGAGTTTTTGAGGCCGAAAAAAATTTTGACTTTTTTTGCCCGAAAAAAACGCCATACTATACTATGACGTTTTTTATGACTTTTTGAGGCCGAAAAAATTTTTGACTTTTTTTGACAGAAAAAAACGGCATACTATACTATGACGTTTTTTATGACTTTTTGAGCTCGAAAAATTTTTTGACTTTTTTTGCCCGAAAAAAACGGCATACTATACTATGACGTTTTTTATGACTTTTTGAGGCCGAAAAAATTTTTGACTTTTTTTGCCCGAAAAAAACGGCATACTATACTATGACTTTTTTTTTTTACTTTTTGAGGCGTAAAAAAAATTTTGATTTTTTTTGACCGAAAAAAACGGCATACTATACTATGACGTTTTTTATGACTTTTTGAGGCCGAAAAAAATTTTGACTTTTTTTGACCGAAAAAAACGCCATACTATACTATGACGTTTTTTTTTTACTTTTTGAGGCGTAAAAAAAATTTTGACTTTTTTTGCCCGAAAAAAACGCCATACTATACTATGACGTTTTTTATGAGTTTTTGAGGCCGAAAAAATTTTTGACTTTTTTTGCCCGAAAAAAACGGCATACTATACTATGACGTTTTTTTTTTTACTTTTTGAGGCGTAAAAAAATTTTTGATTTTTTTTGACCGAAAAAAACGGCATACTATACTATGACGTTTTTTATGACTTTTTGAGCTCGAAAAAAATTTTGACTTTTTTTGCCCGAAAAAAACGGCATACTATACTATGACGTTTTTTATGACTTTTTGAGGCCGAAAAAATTTTTGACTTTTTTTGACCGAAAAAAACGCCATACTATACTATGACGTTTTTTATGACTTTTTGAGGCCGAAAAAATTTTTGACTTTTTTTGCCCGAAAAAAACGCCATACTATACTATGACTTTTTTTTTTTACTTTTTGAGGCGTAAAAAAAATTTTGATTTTTTTTGACCGAAAAAAACAGCATACTATACTATGACGTTTTTTATGACTTTTTGAGGCCGAAAAAATTTTTGACTTTTTTTGCCCGAAAAAAACGCCATACTATACTATGACGTTTTTTATGACTTTTTGAGGCCGAAAAAATTTTTGACTTTTTTTGACCGAAAAAAACGGCATACTATACTATGTCGTTTTTTATGAGTTTTTGAGCTCGAAAAAAATTTTTACTTTTTTTGCCCGAAAAAAACGGCATACTATACTATGACGTTTTTTATGAGTTTTTGAGGCCGAAAAATTTTTTGACTTTTTTTGCCCGAAAAAAACGGCATACTATACTATGACGTTTTTTATGACTTTTTGAGGCCGAAAAAATTTTTGACTTTTTTTGCCCGAAAAAAACGGCATACTATACTATGACTTTTTTTTTTTACTTTTTGAGGCGTAAAAAAAATTTTGATTTTTTTTGACCGAAAAAAACGGCATACTATACTATGACGTTTTTTATGACTTTTTGAGGCCGAAAAAAATTTTGACTTTTTTTGCCCGAAAAAAACGCCATACTATACTATGACTTTTTTTTTTTACTTTTTGAGGCGTAAAAAAATTTTTGATTTTTTTTGACCGAAAAAAACGGCATACTATACTATGACGTTTTTTATGACTTTTTGAGCTCGAAAAAAATTTTGACTTTTTTTGCCCGAAAAAAACGGCATACTATACTATGACGTTTTTTATGACTTTTTGAGGCCGAAAAAATTTTTGACTTTTTTTGACCGAAAAAAACGCCATACTATACTATGACGTTTTTTATGACTTTTTGAGGCCGAAAAAATTTTTGACTTTTTTTGCCCGAAAAAAACGCCATACTATACTATGACTTTTTTTTTTTACTTTTTGAGGCGTAAAAAAAATTTTGATTTTTTTTGACCGAAAAAAACAGCATACTATACTATGACGTTTTTTATGACTTTTTGAGGCCGAAAAAATTTTTGACTTTTTTTGCCCGAAAAAAACGGCATACTATACTATGACGTTTTTTATGACTTTTTGAGGCCGAAAAAATTTTTGACTTTTTTTGACCGAAAAAAACGCCATACTATACTATGACGTTTTTTTTTTACTTTTTGAGGCGTAAAAAAAATTTTGACTTTTTTTGCCCGAAAAAAACGCCATACTATACTATGACGTTTTTTATGAGTTTTTGAGGCCGAAAAAAATTTTGACTTTTTTTGCCCGAAAAAAACGGCATACTATACTATGACGTTTTTTATGACTTTTTGAGGCCGAAAAAATTTTTGACTTTTTTTGACCGAAAAAAACGGCATACTATACTATGTCGTTTTTTATGAGTTTTTGAGCTCGAAAAAAATTTTTACTTTTTTTGCCCGAAAAAAACGGCATACTATACTATGACGTTTTTTATGAGTTTTTGAGGCCGAAAAATTTTTTGACTTTTTTTGCCCGAAAAAAACGGCATACTATACTATGACGTTTTTTATGACTTTTTGAGGCCGAAAAAATTTTTGACTTTTTTTGCCCGAAAAAAACGGCATACTATACTATGACTTTTTTTTTTTACTTTTTGAGGCGTAAAAAAAATTTTGATTTTTTTTGACCGAAAAAAACGGCATACTATACTATGACGTTTTTTATGACTTTTTGAGGCCGAAAAAAATTTTGACTTTTTTTGCCCGAAAAAAACGCCATACTATACTATGACTTTTTTTTTTTACTTTTTGAGGCGTAAAAAAATTTTTGATTTTTTTTGACCGAAAAAAACGGCATACTATACTATGACGTTTTTTATGACTTTTTGAGCTCGAAAAAAATTTTGACTTTTTTTGCCCGAAAAAAACGGCATACTATACTATGACGTTTTTTATGACTTTTTGAGGCCGAAAAAATTTTTGACTTTTTTTGACCGAAAAAAACGCCATACTATACTATGACGTTTTTTATGACTTTTTGAGGCCGAAAAAATTTTTGACTTTTTTTGCCCGAAAAAAACGCCATACTATACTATGACTTTTTTTTTTTACTTTTTGAGGCGTAAAAAAAATTTTGATTTTTTTTGACCGAAAAAAACAGCATACTATACTATGACGTTTTTTATGACTTTTTGAGGCCGAAAAAATTTTTGACTTTTTTTGCCCGAAAAAAACGGCATACTATACTATGACGTTTTTTATGACTTTTTGAGGCCGAAAAAATTTTTGACTTTTTTTGACCGAAAAAAACGCCATACTATACTATGACGTTTTTTTTTTACTTTTTGAGGCGTAAAAAAAATTTTGACTTTTTTTGCCCGAAAAAAACGCCATACTATACTATGACGTTTTTTATGAGTTTTTGAGGCCGAAAAAATTTTTGACTTTTTTTGCCCGAAAAAAACGGCATACTATACTATGACGTTTTTTATGACTTTTTGAGGCCGAAAAAATTTTTGACTTTTTTTGACCGAAAAAAACGCCATACTATACTATGACGTTTTTTATGACTTTTTGAGGCCGAAAATTTTTTTGACTTTTTTTGACCGAAAAAAACGGCATACTATACTATGACGTTTTTTATGACTTTTTGAGGCCGAAAAAAATTTTGACTTTTTTTGCCCGAAAAAAACGCCATACTATACTATGACGTTTTTTATGACTTTTTGAGGCCGAAAAATTTTTTGACTTTTTTTGACCGAAAAAAACGGCATACTATACTATGACGTTTTTTATGACTTTTTGAGGCCGAAAAATTTTTTGACTTTTTTTGACCGAAAAAAACGGCATACTATACTATGTCGTTTTTTATGAGTTTTTGAGCTCGAAAAAAATTTTTACTTTTTTTGCCCGAAAAAAACGGCATACTATACTATGACGTTTTTTATGAGTTTTTGAGGCCGAAAAATTTTTTGACTTTTTTTGCCCGAAAAAAACGGCATACTATACTATGACGTTTTTTATGACTTTTTGAGGCCGAAAAAATTTTTGACTTTTTTTGACCGAAAAAAACGCCATACTATACTATGACGTTTTTTATGACTTTTTGAGGCCGAAAAAATTTTTGACTTTTTTTGACCGAAAAAAACGGCATACTATACTATGACGTTTTTTATGACTTTTTGAGCTCGGAAAAAATTTTGACTTTTTTTGCCCGAAAAAAACGGCATACTATACTATGACGTTTTTTATGACTTTTTGAGGCCGAAAAAAATTTTGACTTTTTTTGCCCGAAAAAAACGCCATACTATACTATGACGTTTTTTATGACTTTTTGAGCTCGAAAAATTTTTTGACTTTTTTTGCCCGAAAAAAACGGCATACTATACTATGACGTTTTTTATGAGTTTTTGAGGCCGAAAAAAATTTTGACTTTTTTTGCCCGAAAAAAACGGCATACTATACTATGACGTTTTTTATGACTTTTTGAGCTCGAAAAAAATTTTGAATTTTTTTGCCCGAAAAAAACGGCATACTATACTATGACGTTTTTTATGAATTTTTGAGGCCGAAAAAATTTTTGACTTTTTTTGCCCGAAAAAAACGGCATACTATACTATGACGTTTTTTATGACTTTTTGAGGCCGAAAAAATTTTTGACTTTTTTTGCCCGAAAAAAACGGCATACTATACTATGACGTTTTTTATGACTTTTTGAGGCCGAAGAAATTTTTGACTTTTTTTGCCCGAAAAAAACGGCATACTATACTATGACGTTTTTTATGAGTTTTTGAGGCCGAAAAAAATTTTGACTTTTTTTGCCCGAAAAAAACGGCATACTATACTATGACGTTTTTTATGACTTTTTGAGCTCGAAAAATTTTTTGACTTTTTTTGTCCGAAAAAAACGGCATACTATACTATGACGTTTTTTATGACTTTTTGAGGCCGAAAAAATTTTTGACTTTTTTTGACCGAAAAAAACGGCATACTATACTATGACGTTTTTTATGAGTTTTTGAGCTCGGAAAAAATTTTGACTTTTTTTGCCCGAAAAAAACGGCATACTATACTATGACGTTTTTTATGACTTTTTGAGGCCGAAAAAAATTTTGACTTTTTGAGGCCGAAAAAAATTTTGACTTTTTTTGCCCGAAAAAAACGGCATACTATACTATGACGTTTTTTATGACTTTTTGAGGCCGAAAAAATTTTTGACTTTTTTTGTCCGAAAAAAACGGCATACTATACTATGACGTTTTTTATGACTTTTTGAGCTCGGAAAAAATTTTGACTTTTTTTGCCCGAAAAAAACGGCATACTATACTATGACGTTTTTTATGACTTTTTGAGGCCGTAAAAAATTTTGACTTTTTTTGCCCGAAAAAAACGCCATACTATACTATGACGTTTTTTATGAGTTTTTGAGGCCGAAAAAATTTTTGACTTTTTTTGTCCGAAAAAAACGGCATACTATACTATGACGTTTTTTATGACTTTTTGAACTCGAAAAAAAATTTGAATTTTTTTGCCCGAAAAAAACGGCATACTATACTATGACGTTTTTTATGAGTTTTTGAGGCCGAAGAAATTTTTGACTTTTTTTGCCCGAAAAAAACGGCATACTATACTATGACGTTTTTTATGAGTTTTTGAGGCCGAAAAAAATTTTGACTTTTTTTGCCCGAAAAAAACGGCATACTATACTATGACGTTTTTTATGACTTTTTGAGCTCGAAAAAAATTTTGAATTTTTTTGCCCGAAAAAAACGGCATACTATACTATGACGTTTTTTATGAATTTTTGAGGCCGAAAAAATTTTTGACTTTTTTTGCCCGAAAAAAACGGCATACTATACTATGACGTTTTTTATGACTTTTTGAGGCCGAAAAAATTTTTGACTTTTTTTGCCCGAAAAAAACGGCATACTATACTATGACGTTTTTTATGACTTTTTGAGGCCGAAGAAATTTTTGACTTTTTTTGCCCGAAAAAAACGGCATACTATACTATGACGTTTTTTATGAGTTTTTGAGGCCGAAAAAAATTTTGACTTTTTTTGCCCGAAAAAAACGGCATACTATACTATGACGTTTTTTATGACTTTTTGAGCTCGAAAAATTTTTTGACTTTTTTTGTCCGAAAAAAACGGCATACTATACTATGACGTTTTTTATGACTTTTTGAGGCCGAAAAAATTTTTGACTTTTTTTGACCGAAAAAAACGGCATACTATACTATGACGTTTTTTATGAGTTTTTGAGCTCGGAAAAAATTTTGACTTTTTTTGCCCGAAAAAAACGGCATACTATACTATGACGTTTTTTATGACTTTTTGAGGCCGAAAAAAATTTTGACTTTTTGAGGCCGAAAAAAATTTTGACTTTTTTTGCCCGAAAAAAACGGCATACTATACTATGACGTTTTTTATGACTTTTTGAGGCCGAAAAAATTTTTGACTTTTTTTGTCCGAAAAAAACGGCATACTATACTATGACGTGTTTTATGACTTTTTGAGGCCGAAAAAATTTTTGACTTTTTTTGTCCGAAAAAAACGGCATACTATACTATGACGTTTTTTATGACTTTTTGAGGCGTAAAAAAATTTTGACTTTTTTTGCCCGAAAAAAACGCCATACTATACTATGACTTTTTTTTTGACTTTTTGAGGCGTAAAAAAAATGTTGACTTTTTTTGCCCGAAAAAAACGGCATACTATACTATGACGTTTTTTATGACTTTTTGAGGCCGAAAAAAATTTTGACTTTTTTTGCCCGAAAAAAACGGCATACTATACTATGACGTTTTTTATGACTTTTTGAGGCCGAAAAAATTTTTGACTTTTTTTGCCCGAAAAAAACGCCATACTATACTATGACGTTTTTTATGACTTTTTGAGGCCGAAAAAATTTTTGACTTTTTTTGCCCGAAAAAAACGGCATACTATACTATGACGTTTTTTATGACTTTTTGAGGCCGAAAAAATTTTTGACTTTTTTTGACCGAAAAAAACGCCATACTATACTATGACGTTTTTTATGACTTTTTGAGCTCGAAAAATTTTTTGACTTTTTTTGCCCGAAAAAAACGGCATACTATACTATGACGTTTTTTATGAGTTTTTGAGGCCGAAAAAAATTTTGACTTTTTTTGCCCGAAAAAAACGGCATACTATACTATGACGTTTTTTATGACTTTTTGAGCTCGAAAAAAATTTTGAATTTTTTTGCCCGAAAAAAACGGCATACTATACTATGACGTTTTTTATGAATTTTTGAGGCCGAAAAAATTTTTGACTTTTTTTGCCCGAAAAAAACGGCATACTATACTATGACGTTTTTTATGACTTTTTGAGGCCGAAAAAATTTTTGACTTTTTTTGCCCGAAAAAAACGGCATACTATACTATGACGTTTTTTATGACTTTTTGAGGCCGAAGAAATTTTTGACTTTTTTTGCCCGAAAAAAACGGCATACTATACTATGACGTTTTTTATGACTTTTTGAGGCCGAAGAAATTTTTGACTTTTTTTGCCCGAAAAAAACGGCATACTATACTATGACGTTTTTTATGAGTTTTTGAGGCCGAAAAAAATTTTGACTTTTTTTGCCCGAAAAAAACGGCATACTATACTATGACGTTTTTTATGACTTTTTGAGCTCGAAAAATTTTTTGACTTTTTTTGTCCGAAAAAAACGGCATACTATACTATGACGTTTTTTATGACTTTTTGAGGCCGAAAAAATTTTTGACTTTTTTTGACCGAAAAAAACGGCATACTATACTATGACGTTTTTTATGAGTTTTTGAGCTCGGAAAAAATTTTGACTTTTTTTGCCCGAAAAAAACGGCATACTATACTATGACGTTTTTTCTGACTTTTTGAGGCCGAAAAAAATTTTGACTTTTTGAGGCCGAAAAAAATTTTGACTTTTTTTGCCCGAAAAAAACGGCATACTATACTATGACGTTTTTTATGACTTTTTGAGGCCGAAAAAATTTTTGACTTTTTTTGTCCGAAAAAAACGGCATACTATACTATGACGTTTTTTATGACTTTTTGAGGCCGAAAAAATTTTTGACTTTTTTTGCCCGAAAAAAACGGCATACTATACTATGACGTTTTTTATGACTTTTTGAGGCCGAAGAAATTTTTGACTTTTTTTGCCCGAAAAAAACGGCATACTATACTATGACGTTTTTTATGAGTTTTTGAGGCCGAAAAAAATTTTGACTTTTTTTGCCCGAAAAAAACGGCATACTATACTATGACGTTTTTTATGACTTTTTGAGCTCGAAAAATTTTTTGACTTTTTTTGTCCGAAAAAAACGGCATACTATACTATGACGTTTTTTATGACTTTTTGAGGCCGAAAAAATTTTTGACTTTTTTTGACCGAAAAAAACGGCATACTATACTATGACGTTTTTTATGAGTTTTTGAGCTCGGAAAAAATTTTGACTTTTTTTGCCCGAAAAAAACGGCATACTATACTATGACGTTTTTTATGACTTTTTGAGGCCGAAAAAAATTTTGACTTTTTGAGGCCGAAAAAAATTTTGACTTTTTTTGCCCGAAAAAAACGGCATACTATACTATGACGTTTTTTATGACTTTTTGAGGCCGAAAAAATTTTTGACTTTTTTTGTCCGAAAAAAACGGCATACTATACTATGACGTGTTTTATGACTTTTTGAGGCCGAAAAAATTTTTGACTTTTTTTGTCCGAAAAAAACGGCATACTATACTATGACGTTTTTTATGACTTTTTGAGGCGTAAAAAAATTTTGACTTTTTTTGCCCGAAAAAAACGCCATACTATACTATGACTTTTTTTTTGACTTTTTGAGGCGTAAAAAAAATGTTGACTTTTTTTGCCCGAAAAAAACGGCATACTATACTATGACGTTTTTTATGACTTTTTGAGGCCGAAAAAAATTTTGACTTTTTTTGCCCGAAAAAAACGGCATACTATACTATGACGTTTTTTATGACTTTTTGAGGCCGAAAAAATTTTTGACTTTTTTTGCCCGAAAAAAACGCCATACTATACTATGACGTTTTTTATGACTTTTTGAGGCCGAAAAATTTTTTGACTTTTTTTGCCCGAAAAAAACGGCATACTATACTATGACGTTTTTTATGACTTTTTGAGGCCGAAAAAATTTTTGACTTTTTTTGACCGAAAAAAACGCCATACTATACTATGACGTTTTTTATGACTTTTTGAGCTCGAAAAATTTTTTGACTTTTTTTGCCCGAAAAAAACGGCATACTATACTATGACGTTTTTTATGAGTTTTTGAGGCCGAAAAAAATTTTGACTTTTTTTGCCCGAAAAAAACGGCATACTATACTATGACGTTTTTTATGACTTTTTGAGCTCGAAAAAAATTTTGAATTTTTTTGCCCGAAAAAAACGGCATACTATACTATGACGTTTTTTATGAATTTTTGAGGCCGAAAAAATTTTTGACTTTTTTTGCCCGAAAAAAACGGCATACTATACTATGACGTTTTTTATGACTTTTTGAGGCCGAAAAAATTTTTGACTTTTTTTGTCCGAAAAAAACGGCATACTATACTATGACGTTTTTTATGACTTTTTGAGCTCGGAAAAAATTTTGACTTTTTTTGCCCGAAAAAAACGGCATACTATACTATGACGTTTTTTATGACTTTTTGAGGCCGAAAAAATTTTTGACTTTTTTTGCCCGAAAAAAACGGCATACTATACTATGACGTTTTTTATGACTTTTTGAGGCCGAAGAAATTTTTGACTTTTTTTGCCCGAAAAAAACGGCATACTATACTATGACGTTTTTTATGAGTTTTTGAGGCCGAAAAATTTTTTGACTTTTTTTGTCCGAAAAAAACGGCATACTATACTATGACGTTTTTTATGACTTTTTGAGGCCGAAAAAATTTTTGACTTTTTTTGACCGAAAAAAACGGCATACTATACTATGACGTTTTTTATGAGTTTTTGAGCTCGGAAAAAATTTTGACTTTTTTTGCCCGAAAAAAACGGCATACTATACTATGACGTTTTTTCTGACTTTTTGAGGCCGAAAAAAATTTTGACTTTTTGAGGCCGAAAAAAATTTTGACTTTTTTTGCCCGAAAAAAACGGCATACTATACTATGACGTTTTTTATGACTTTTTGAGGCCGAAAAAATTTTTGACTTTTTTTGTCCGAAAAAAACGGCATACTATACTATGACGTTTTTTATGACTTTTTGAGCTCGGAAAAAATTTTGACTTTTTTTGCCCGAAAAAAACGGCATACTATACTATGACGTTTTTTATGACTTTTTGAGGCCGAAAAAAATTTTGAATTTTTTTGCCCGAAAAAAACGGCATACTATACTATGACGTTTTTTATGAATTTTTGAGCTCGGAAAAAATTTTGACTTTTTTTGCCCGAAAAAAACGGCATACTATACTATGACGTTTTTTATGACTTTTTGAGGCCGAAAAAAATTTTGAATTTTTTTGCCCGAAAAAAACGGCATACTATACTATGACGTTTTTTATGAATTTTTGAGGCCGAAAAAATTTTTGACTTTTTTTGCCCGAAAAAAACGGCATACTATACTATGACGTTTTTTATGACTTTTTGAGGCCGAAAAAATTTTTGACTTTTTTTGCCCGAAAAAAACGGCATACTATACTATGACGTTTTTTATGACTTTTTGAGGCCGAAGAAATTTTTGACTTTTTTTGCCCGAAAAAAACGGCATACTATACTATGACGTTTTTTATGACTTTTTGAGGCCGAAAAAATTTTTGACTTTTTTTGCCCGAAAAAAACGGCATACTATACTATGACGTTTTTTATGACTTTTTGAGGCCGAAGAAATTTTTGACTTTTTTTGCCCGAAAAAAACGGCATACTATACTATGACGTTTTTTATGAGTTTTTGAGGCCGAAAAATTTTTTGACTTTTTTTGTCCGAAAAAAACGGCATACTATACTATGACGTTTTTTATGACTTTTTGAGGCCGAAAAAATTTTTGACTTTTTTTGACCGAAAAAAACGGCATACTATACTATGACGTTTTTTATGAGTTTTTGAGCTCGGAAAAAATTTTGACTTTTTTTGCCCGAAAAAAACGGCATACTATACTATGACGTTTTTTCTGACTTATTGAGGCCGAAAAAAATTTTGACTTTTTGAGGCCGAAAAAAATTTTGACTTTTTTTGCCCGAAAAAAACGGCATACTATACTATGACGTTTTTTATGACTTTTTGAGGCCGAAAAAATTTTTGACTTTTTTTGTCCGAAAAAAACGGCATACTATACTATGACGTTTTTTATGACTTTTTGAGCTCGGAAAAAATTTTGACTTTTTTTGCCCGAAAAAAACGGCATACTATACTATGACGTTTTTTATGACTTTTTGAGGCCGAAAAAATTTTTGACTTTTTTTGCCCGAAAAAAACGGCATACTATACTATGACGTTTTTTATGACTTTTTGAGGCCGAAGAAATTTTTGACTTTTTTTGCCCGAAAAAAACGGCATACTATACTATGACGTTTTTTATGAGTTTTTGAGGCCGAAAAAAATTTTGACTTTTTTTGCCCGAAAAAAACGGCATACTATACTATGACGTTTTTTATGACTTTTTGAGGCCGAAAAAAATTTTGACTTTTTTTGCCCGAAAAAAACGGCATACTATACTATGACGTTTTTTATGAGTTTTTGAGGCCGAAAAAAATTTTGACTTTTTTTGCCCGAAAAAAACGCCATACTATACTATGACGTTTTTTATGAGTTTTTGAGGCCGAAAAAATTTTTGACTTTTTTTGTCCGAAAAAAACGGCATACTATACTATGACGTTTTTTATGACTTTTTGAGCTCGAAAAAAAATTTGAATTTTTTTGCCCGAAAAAAACGCCATACTATACTATGACTTTTTTTTTGACTTTTTGAGGCGTAAAAAAGATGTTGACTTTTTTTGCCCGAAAAAAACGGCATACTATACTATGACGTTTTTTATGACTTTTTGAGCTCGAAAAAAATTTTGACTTTTTTTGCCCGAAAAAAACGGCATACTATACTATGACGTTTTTTATGACTTTTTGAGGCCGAAAAAATTTTTGACTTTTTTTGCCCGAAAAAAACGCCATACTATACTATGACGTTTTTTATGACTTTTTGAGGCCGAAAAATTTTTTGACTTTTTTTGCCCGAAAAAAACGGCATACTATACTATGACGTTTTTTATGACTTTTTGAGGCCGAAAAAATTTTTGACTTTTTTTGCCCGAAAAAAACGGCATACTATACTATGACGTTTTTTATGACTTTTTGAGGCCGAAAAAATTTTTGACTTTTTTTGCCCGAAAAAAACGGCATACTATACTATGACGTTTTTTATGAGTTTTTGAGGCCGAAAAATTTTTTGACTTTTTTTGCCCGAAAAAAACGGCATACTATACTATGACGTTTTTTATGACTTTTTGAGCTCGAAAAATTTTTTGACTTTTTTTGTCCGAAAAAAACGGCATACTATACTATGACGTTTTTTATGACTTTTTGAGGCCGAAAAAATTTTTGACTTTTTTTGACCGAAAAAAACGGCATACTATACTATGACGTTTTTTATGAGTTTTTGAGCTCGGAAAAAATTTTGACTTTTTTTGCCCGAAAAAAACGGCATACTATACTATGACGTTTTTTCTGACTTTTTGAGGCCGAAAAAAATTTTGACTTTTTGAGGCCGAAAAAAATTGTGACTTTTTTTGCCCGAAAAAAACGGCATACTATACTATGACGTTTTTTATGACTTTTTGAGGCCGAAAAAATTTTTGACTTTTTTTGTCCGAAAAAAACGGCATACTATACTATGACGTTTTTTATGACTTTTTGAGCTCGGAAAAAATTTTGACTTTTTTTGCCCGAAAAAAACGGCATACTATACTATGACGTTTTTTATGACTTTTTGAGGCCGAAAAAAATTTTGAATTTTTTTGCCCGAAAAAAACGGCATACTATACTATGACGTTTTTTATGAATTTTTGAGGCCGAAAAAATTTTTGACTTTTTTTGCCCGAAAAAAACGGCATACTATACTATGACGTTTTTTATGACTTTTTGAGGCCGAAAAAATTTTTGACTTTTTTTGCCCGAAAAAAACGGCATACTATACTATGACGTTTTTTATGACTTTTTGAGGCCGAAGAAATTTTTGACTTTTTTTGCCCGAAAAAAACGGCATACTATACTATGACGTTTTTTATGAGTTTTTGAGGCCGAAAAATTTTTTGACTTTTTTTGTCCGAAAAAAACGGCATACTATACTATGACGTTTTTTATGACTTTTTGAGGCCGAAAAAATTTTTGACTTTTTTTGACCGAAAAAAACGGCATACTATACTATGACGTTTTTTATGAGTTTTTGAGCTCGGAAAAAATTTTGACTTTTTTTGCCCGAAAAAAACGGCATACTATACTATGACGTTTTTTCTGACTTTTTGAGGCCGAAAAAAATTTTGACTTTTTGAGGCCGAAAAAAATTTTGACTTTTTTTGCCCGAAAAAAACGGCATACTATACTATGACGTTTTTTATGACTTTTTGAGGCCGAAAAAATTTTTGACTTTTTTTGTCCGAAAAAAACGGCATACTATACTATGACGTTTTTTATGACTTTTTGAGCTCGGAAAAAATTTTGACTTTTTTTGCCCGAAAAAAACGGCATACTATACTATGACGTTTTTTATGACTTTTTGAGGCCGAAAAAATTTTTGACTTTTTTTGCCCGAAAAAAACGGCATACTATACTATGACGTTTTTTATGACTTTTTGAGGCCGAAGAAATTTTTGACTTTTTTTGCCCGAAAAAAACGGCATACTATACTATGACGTTTTTTATGAGTTTTTGAGGCCGAAAAAAATTTTGACTTTTTTTGCCCGAAAAAAACGGCATACTATACTATGACGTTTTTTATGACTTTTTGAGGCCGAAAAAAATTTTGACTTTTTTTGCCCGAAAAAAACGGCATACTATACTATGACGTTTTTTATGAGTTTTTGAGGCCGAAAAAAATTTTGACTTTTTTTGCCCGAAAAAAACGCCATACTATACTATGACGTTTTTTATGAGTTTTTGAGGCCGAAAAAATTTTTGACTTTTTTTGTCCGAAAAAAACGGCATACTATACT
Source organism: Toxotes jaculatrix (assembly GCF_017976425.1). Taxonomy (NCBI): domain Eukaryota; kingdom Metazoa; phylum Chordata; class Actinopteri; family Toxotidae; genus Toxotes; species Toxotes jaculatrix. The sequence goes on from NC_054406.1 coordinate 293,755, forward strand.
ATGACGTTTTTTATGACTTTTTGAGCTCGAAAAAAAATTTGAATTTTTTTGCCCGAAAAAAACGCCATACTATACTATGACTTTTTTTTTGACTTTTTGAGGCGTAAAAAAAATGTTGACTTTTTTTGCCCGAAAAAAACGGCATACTATACTATGACGTTTTTTATGACTTTTTGAGCTCGAAAAAAATTTTGACTTTTTTTGCCCGAAAAAAACGGCATACTATACTATGACGTTTTTTATGACTTTTTGAGGCCGAAAAAATTTTTGACTTTTTTTGCCCGAAAAAAACGGCATACTATACTATGACGTTTTTTATGACTTTTTGAGGCCGAAAAAATTTTTGACTTTTTTTGCCCGAAAAAAACGGCATACTATACTATGACGTTTTTTATGACTTTTTGAGGCCGAAAAAATTTTTGACTTTTTTTGCCCGAAAAAAACGGCATACTATACTATGACGTTTTTTATGAGTTTTTGAGGCCGAAAAATTTTTTGACTTTTTTTGCCCGAAAAAAACGGCATACTATACTATGACGTTTTTTATGACTTTTTGAGCTCGAAAAATTTTTTGACTTTTTTTGTCCGAAAAAAACGGCATACTATACTATGACGTTTTTTATGACTTTTTGAGGCCGAAAAAATTTTTGACTTTTTTTGACCGAAAAAAACGGCATACTATACTATGACGTTTTTTATGAGTTTTTGAGCTCGGAAAAAATTTTGACTTTTTTTGCCCGAAAAAAACGGCATACTATACTATGACGTTTTTTCTGACTTTTTGAGGCCGAAAAAAATTTTGACTTTTTGAGGCCGAAAAAAATTGTGACTTTTTTTGCCCGAAAAAAACGGCATACTATACTATGACGTTTTTTATGACTTTTTGAGGCCGAAAAAATTTTTGACTTTTTTTGTCCGAAAAAAACGGCATACTATACTATGACGTTTTTTATGACTTTTTGAGCTCGGAAAAAATTTTGACTTTTTTTGCCCGAAAAAAACGGCATACTATACTATGACGTTTTTTATGACTTTTTGAGGCCGAAAAAAATTTTGAATTTTTTTGCCCGAAAAAAACGGCATACTATACTATGACGTTTTTTATGAATTTTTGAGGCCGAAAAAATTTTTGACTTTTTTTGCCCGAAAAAAACGGCATACTATACTATGACGTTTTTTATGACTTTTTGAGGCCGAAAAAATTTTTGACTTTTTTTGCCCGAAAAAAACGGCATACTATACTATGACGTTTTTTATGACTTTTTGAGGCCGAAGAAATTTTTGACTTTTTTTGCCCGAAAAAAACGGCATACTATACTATGACGTTTTTTATGAGTTTTTGAGGCCGAAAAAAATTTTGACTTTTTTTGCCCGAAAAAAACGGCATACTATACTATGACGTTTTTTATGACTTTTTGAGGCCGAAAAAAATTTTGACTTTTTGAGGCCGAAAAAAATTTTGACTTTTTTTGCCCGAAAAAAACGGCATACTATACTATGACGTTTTTTATGAGTTTTTGAGGCCGAAAAAAATTTTGACTTTTTTTGCCCGAAAAAAACGCCATACTATACTATGACGTTTTTTATGAGTTTTTGAGGCCGAAAAAATTTTTGACTTTTTTTGTCCGAAAAAAACGGCATACTATACTATGACGTTTTTTATGACTTTTTGAGCTCGAAAAAAAATTTGAATTTTTTTGCCCGAAAAAAACGCCATACTATACTATGACTTTTTTTTTGACTTTTTGAGGCGTAAAAAAAATGTTGACTTTTTTTGCCCGAAAAAAACGGCATACTATACTATGACGTTTTTTATGACTTTTTGAGCTCGAAAAAAATTTTGACTTTTTTTGCCCGAAAAAAACGGCATACTATACTATGACGTTTTTTATGACTTTTTGAGGCCGAAAAATTTTTTGACTTTTTTTGCCCGAAAAAAACGGCATACTATACTATGACGTTTTTTATGACTTTTTGAGCTCGAAAAAAAATTTGAATTTTTTTGCCCGAAAAAAACGCCATACTATACTATGACTTTTTTTTTGACTTTTTGAGGCGTAAAAAAAATGTTGACTTTTTTTGCCCGAAAAAAACGGCATACTATACTATGACGTTTTTTATGACTTTTTGAGCTCGAAAAAAATTTTGACTTTTTTTGCCCGAAAAAAACGGCATACTATACTATGACGTTTTTTATGACTTTTTGAGGCCGAAAAAATTTTTGACTTTTTTTGCCCGAAAAAAACGGCATACTATACTATGACGTTTTTTATGACTTTTTGAGGCCGAAAAAATTTTTGACTTTTTTTGCCCGAAAAAAACGGCATACTATACTATGACGTTTTTTATGACTTTTTGAGGCCGAAAAAATTTTTGACTTTTTTTGCCCGAAAAAAACGGCATACTATACTATGACGTTTTTTATGAGTTTTTGAGGCCGAAAAATTTTTTGACTTTTTTTGCCCGAAAAAAACGGCATACTATACTATGACGTTTTTTATGACTTTTTGAGCTCGAAAAATTTTTTGACTTTTTTTGTCCGAAAAAAACGGCATACTATACTATGACGTTTTTTATGACTTTTTGAGGCCGAAAAAATTTTTGAATTTTTTTGACCGAAAAAAACGGCATACTATACTATGACGTTTTTTATGAGTTTTTGAGCTCGGAAAAAATTTTGACTTTTTTTGCCCGAAAAAAACGGCATACTATACTATGACGTTTTTTCTGACTTTTTGAGGCCGAAAAAAATTTTGACTTTTTGAGGCCGAAAAAAATTGTGACTTTTTTTGCCCGAAAAAAACGGCATACTATACTATGACGTTTTTTATGACTTTTTGAGGCCGAAAAAATTTTTGACTTTTTTTGTCCGAAAAAAACGGCATACTATACTATGACGTTTTTTATGACTTTTTGAGCTCGGAAAAAATTTTGACTTTTTTTGCCCGAAAAAAACGGCATACTATACTATGACGTTTTTTATGACTTTTTGAGGCCGAAAAAAATTTTGAATTTTTTTGCCCGAAAAAAACGGCATACTATACTATGACGTTTTTTATGAATTTTTGAGGCCGAAAAAATTTTTGACTTTTTTTGCCCGAAAAAAACGGCATACTATACTATGACGTTTTTTATGACTTTTTGAGGCCGAAAAAATTTTTGACTTTTTTTGCCCGAAAAAAACGGCATACTATACTATGACGTTTTTTATGACTTTTTGAGGCCGAAGAAATTTTTGACTTTTTTTGCCCGAAAAAAACGGCATACTATACTATGACGTTTTTTATGAGTTTTTGAGGCCGAAAAAAATTTTGACTTTTTTTGCCCGAAAAAAACGGCATACTATACTATGACGTTTTTTATGACTTTTTGAGGCCGAAAAAAATTTTGACTTTTTGAGGCCGAAAAAAATTTTGACTTTTTTTGCCCGAAAAAAACGGCATACTATACTATGACGTTTTTTATGAGTTTTTGAGGCCGAAAAAAATTTTGACTTTTTTTGCCCGAAAAAAACGCCATACTATACTATGACGTTTTTTATGAGTTTTTGAGGCCGAAAAAATTTTTGACTTTTTTTGTCCGAAAAAAACGGCATACTATACTATGACGTTTTTTATGACTTTTTGAGCTCGAAAAAAAATTTGAATTTTTTTGCCCGAAAAAAACGCCATACTATACTATGACTTTTTTTTTGACTTTTTGAGGCGTAAAAAAAATGTTGACTTTTTTTGCCCGAAAAAAACGGCATACTATACTATGACGTTTTTTATGACTTTTTGAGCTCGAAAAAAATTTTGACTTTTTTTGCCCGAAAAAAACGGCATACTATACTATGACGTTTTTTATGACTTTTTGAGGCCGAAAAATTTTTTGACTTTTTTTGCCCGAAAAAAACGGCATACTATACTATGACGTTTTTTATGACTTTTTGAGGCCGAAAAAATTTTTGACTTTTTTTGCCCGAAAAAAACGGCATACTATACTATGACGTTTTTTATGACTTTTTGAGGCCGAAAAAATTTTTGACTTTTTTTGCCCGAAAAAAACGGCATACTATACTATGACGTTTTTTATGAGTTTTTGAGGCCGAAAAATTTTTTGACTTTTTTTGCCCGAAAAAAACGGCATACTATACTATGACGTTTTTTATGACTTTTTGAGCTCGAAAAATTTTTTGACTTTTTTTGTCCGAAAAAAACGGCATACTATACTATGACGTTTTTTATGACTTTTTGAGGCCGAAAAAATTTTTGACTTTTTTTGACCGAAAAAAACGGCATACTATACTATGACGTTTTTTATGAGTTTTTGAGCTCGGAAAAAATTTTGACTTTTTTTGCCCGAAAAAAACGGCATACTATACTATGACGTTTTTTCTGACTTTTTGAGGCCGAAAAAAATTTTGACTTTTTGAGGCCGAAAAAAATTGTGACTTTTTTTGCCCGAAAAAAACGGCATACTATACTATGACGTTTTTTATGACTTTTTGAGGCCGAAAAAATTTTTGACTTTTTTTGTCCGAAAAAAACGGCATACTATACTATGACGTTTTTTATGACTTTTTGAGCTCGGAAAAAATTTTGACTTTTTTTGCCCGAAAAAAACGGCATACTATACTATGACGTTTTTTATGACTTTTTGAGGCCGAAAAAAATTTTGAATTTTTTTGCCCGAAAAAAACGGCATACTATACTATGACGTTTTTTATGAATTTTTGAGGCCGAAAAAATTTTTGACTTTTTTTGCCCGAAAAAAACGGCATACTATACTATGACGTTTTTTATGACTTTTTGAGGCCGAAAAAATTTTTGACTTTTTTTGCCCGAAAAAAACGGCATACTATACTATGACGTTTTTTATGACTTTTTGAGGCCGAAGAAATTTTTGACTTTTTTTGCCCGAAAAAAACGGCATACTATACTATGACGTTTTTTATGAGTTTTTGAGGCCGAAAAAAATTTTGACTTTTTTTGCCCGAAAAAAACGGCATACTATACTATGACGTTTTTTATGACTTTTTGAGGCCGAAAAAAATTTTGACTTTTTGAGGCCGAAAAAAATTTTGACTTTTTTTGCCCGAAAAAAACGGCATACTATACTATGACGTTTTTTATGACTTTTTGAGGCCGAAAAAAATTTTGACTTTTTGAGGCCGAAAAAAATTTTGACTTTTTTTGCCCGAAAAAAACGGCATACTATACTATGACGTTTTTTATGAGTTTTTGAGGCCGAAAAAAATTTTGACTTTTTTTGCCCGAAAAAAACGCCATACTATACTATGACTTTTTTTTTGACTTTTTGAGGCGTAAAAAAAATGTTGACTTTTTTTGCCCGAAAAAAACGGCATACTATACTATGACGTTTTTTATGACTTTTTGAGCTCGAAAAAAATTTTGACTTTTTTTGCCCGAAAAAAACGGCATACTATACTATGACGTTTTTTATGACTTTTTGAGGCCGAAAAAATTTTTGACTTTTTTTGCCCGAAAAAAACGCCATACTATACTATGACGTTTTTTATGACTTTTTGAGGCCGAAAAATTTTTTGACTTTTTTTGCCCGAAAAAAACGGCATACTATACTATGACGTTTTTTATGACTTTTTGAGGCCGAAAAAATTTTTGACTTTTTTTGACCGAAAAAAACGCCATACTATACTATGACGTTTTTTATGACTTTTTGAGCTCGAAAAATTTTTTGACTTTTTTTGCCCGAAAAAAACGGCATACTATACTATGACGTTTTTTATGAGTTTTTGAGGCCGAAAAAAATTTTGACTTTTTTTGCCCGAAAAAAACGGCATACTATACTATGACGTTTTTTATGACTTTTTGAGCTCGAAAAAAATTTTGAATTTTTTTGCCCGAAAAAAACGGCATACTATACTATGACGTTTTTTATGAGTTTTTGAGGCCGAAAAAAATTTTGACTTTTTTTGCCCGAAAAAAACGGCATACTATACTATGACGTTTTTTATGACTTTTTGAGCTCGAAAAAAATTTTGAATTTTTTTGCCCGAAAAAAACGGCATACTATACTATGACGTTTTTTATGAATTTTTGAGGCCGAAAAAATTTTTGACTTTTTTTGCCCGAAAAAAACGGCATACTATACTATGACGTTTTTTATGACTTTTTGAGGCCGAAAAATTTTTTGACTTTTTTTGACCGAAAAAAACGCCATACTATACTATGTCGTTTTTTATGAGTTTTTGAGCTCGAAAAAAATTTTGACTTTTTTTGCCCGAAAAAAACGGCATACTATACTATGACGTTTTTTATGACTTTTTGAGGCCGAAAAAATTTTTGACTTTTTTTGACCGAAAAAAACGCCATACTATACTATGACGTTTTTTATGACTTTTTGAGCTCGAAAAAAATTTTGACTTTTTTTGCCCGAAAAAAACGGCATACTATACTATGACGTTTTTTATGACTTTTTGAGGCCGAAAAATTTTTTGACTTTTTTTGACCGAAAAAAACGGCATACTATACTATGACGTTTTTTATGACTTTTTGAGGCCGAAAAAATTTTTGACTGTTTTTGCCCGAAAAAAACGCCATACTATACTATGACGTTTTTTATGACTTTTTGAGGCCGAAAAAATTTTTGACTTTTTTTGCCCGAAAAAAACGGCATACTATACTATGACGTTTTTTCTGACTTTTTGAGGCCGAAAAAAATTTTGACTGTTTTTGCCCGAAAAAAACGCCATACTATACTATGACTTTTTTTTTTACTTTTTGAGGCGTAAAAAAAATTTTGATTTTTTTTGACCGAAAAAAACGGCATACTATACTATGACGTTTTTTATGAGTTTTTGAGGCCGAAAAAAATTTTGACTTTTTTTGCCCGAAAAAAACGCCATACTATACTATGACTTTTTTTTTGACTTTTTGAGGCGTAAAAAAAATGTTGACTTTTTTTGCCCGAAAAAAACGGCATACTATACTATGACGTTTTTTATGACTTTTTGAGCTCGAAAAAAATTTTGACTTTTTTTGCCCGAAAAAAACGGCATACTATACTATGACGTTTTTTATGACTTTTTGAGGCCGAAAAAATTTTTGACTTTTTTTGCCCGAAAAAAACGCCATACTATACTATGACGTTTTTTATGACTTTTTGAGGCCGAAAAATTTTTTGACTTTTTTTGCCCGAAAAAAACGGCATACTATACTATGACGTTTTTTATGACTTTTTGAGGCCGAAAAAATTTTTGACTTTTTTTGACCGAAAAAAACGCCATACTATACTATGACGTTTTTTATGACTTTTTGAGCTCGAAAAATTTTTTGACTTTTTTTGCCCGAAAAAAACGGCATACTATACTATGACGTTTTTTATGAGTTTTTGAGGCCGAAAAAAATTTTGACTTTTTGAGGCCGAAAAAAATTTTGACTTTTTTTGCCCGAAAAAAACGGCATACTATACTATGACGTTTTTTATGAGTTTTTGAGGCCGAAAAAAATTTTGACTTTTTTTGCCCGAAAAAAACGCCATACTATACTATGACGTTTTTTATGAGTTTTTGAGGCCGAAAAAATTTTTGACTTTTTTTGTCCGAAAAAAACGGCATACTATACTATGACGTTTTTTATGACTTTTTGAGCTCGAAAAAAAATTTGAATTTTTTTGCCCGAAAAAAACGCCATACTATACTATGACTTTTTTTTTGACTTTTTGAGGCGTAAAAAAAATGTTGACTTTTTTTGCCCGAAAAAAACGGCATACTATACTATGACGTTTTTTATGACTTTTTGAGCTCGAAAAAAATTTTGACTTTTTTTGCCCGAAAAAAACGGCATACTATACTATGACGTTTTTTATGACTTTTTGAGGCCGAAAAAATTTTTGACTTTTTTTGCCCGAAAAAAACGGCATACTATACTATGACGTTTTTTATGACTTTTTGAGCTCGAAAAAAATTTTGACTTTTTTTGCCCGAAAAAAACGGCATACTATACTATGACGTTTTTTATGACTTTTTGAGGCCGAAAAAATTTTTGACTTTTTTTGCCCGAAAAAAACGCCATACTATACTATGACGTTTTTTATGACTTTTTGAGGCCGAAAAATTTTTTGACTTTTTTTGCCCGAAAAAAACGCCATACTATACTATGACGTTTTTTATGACTTTTTGAGGCCGAAAAAATTTTTGACTTTTTTTGCCCGAAAAAAACGGCATACTATACTATGACGTTTTTTATGACTTTTTGAGGCCGAAAAATTTTTTGACTTTTTTTGCCCGAAAAAAACGGCATACTATACTATGACGTTTTTTATGAGTTTTTGAGGCCGAAAAATTTTTTGACTTTTTTTGCCCGAAAAAAACGGCATACTATACTATGACGTTTTTTATGACTTTTTGAGCTCGAAAAATTTTTTGACTTTTTTTGTCCGAAAAAAACGGCATACTATACTATGACGTTTTTTATGACTTTTTGAGGCCGAAAAAATTTTTGACTTTTTTTGACCGAAAAAAACGGCATACTATACTATGACGTTTTTTATGAGTTTTTGAGCTCGGAAAAAATTTTGACTTTTTTTGCCCGAAAAAAACGGCATACTATACTATGACGTTTTTTCTGACTTTTTGAGGCCGAAAAAAATTTTGACTTTTTGAGGCCGAAAAAAATTGTGACTTTTTTTGCCCGAAAAAAACGGCATACTATACTATGATGTTTTTTATGACTTTTTGAGGCCGAAAAAATTTTTGACTTTTTTTGTCCGAAAAAAACGGCATACTATACTATGACGTTTTTTATGACTTTTTGAGCTCGGAAAAAATTTTGACTTTTTTTGCCCGAAAAAAACGGCATACTATACTATGACGTTTTTTATGACTTTTTGAGGCCGAAAAAAATTTTGAATTTTTTTGCCCGAAAAAAACGGCATACTATACTATGACGTTTTTTATGAATTTTTGAGGCCGAAAAAATTTTTGACTTTTTTTGCCCGAAAAAAACGGCATACTATACTATGACGTTTTTTATGACTTTTTGAGGCCGAAAAAATTTTTGACTTTTTTTGCCCGAAAAAAACGGCATACTATACTATGACGTTTTTTATGACTTTTTGAGGCCGAAGAAATTTTTGACTTTTTTTGCCCGAAAAAAACGGCATACTATACTATGACGTTTTTTATGAGTTTTTGAGGCCGAAAAAAATTTTGACTTTTTTTGCCCGAAAAAAACGGCATACTATACTATGACGTTTTTTATGACTTTTTGAGGCCGAAAAAAATTTTGACTTTTTGAGGCCGAAAAAAATTTTGACTTTTTTTGCCCGAAAAAAACGGCATACTATACTATGACTTTTTTTTTGACTTTTTGAGGCGTAAAAAAAATGTTGACTTTTTTTGCCCGAAAAAAACGGCATACTATACTATGACGTTTTTTATGACTTTTTGAGCTCGAAAAAAATTTTGACTTTTTTTGCCCGAAAAAAACGGCATACTATACTATGACGTTTTTTATGACTTTTTGAGGCCGAAAAAATTTTTGACTTTTTTTGCCCGAAAAAAACGCCATACTATACTATGACGTTTTTTATGACTTTTTGAGGCCGAAAAATTTTTTGACTTTTTTTGCCCGAAAAAAAACGGCATACTATACTATGACGTTTTTTATGACTTTTTGAGGCCGAAAAAATTTTTGACTTTTTTTGACCGAAAAAAACGCCATACTATACTATGACGTTTTTTATGACTTTTTGAGCTCGAAAAATTTTTTGACTTTTTTTGCCCGAAAAAAACGGCATACTATACTATGACGTTTTTTATGAGTTTTTGAGGCCGAAAAAAATTTTGACTTTTTTTGCCCGAAAAAAACGGCATACTATACTATGACGTTTTTTATGACTTTTTGAGCTCGAAAAAAATTTTGAATTTTTTTGCCCGAAAAAAACGCCATACTATACTATGACGTTTTTTATGACTTTTTGAGCTCGAAAAATTTTTTGACTTTTTTTGCCCGAAAAAAACGGCATACTATACTATGACGTTTTTTATGAGTTTTTGAGGCCGAAAAAAATTTTGACTTTTTTTGCCCGAAAAAAACGGCATACTATACTATGACGTTTTTTATGACTTTTTGAGCTCGAAAAAAATTTTGAATTTTTTTGCCCGAAAAAAACGGCATACTATACTATGACGTTTTTTATGAATTTTTGAGGCCGAAAAAATTTTTGACTTTTTTTGCCCGAAAAAAACGGCATACTATACTATGACGTTTTTTATGACTTTTTGAGGCCGAAAAAATTTTTGACTTTTTTTGCCCGAAAAAAACGGCATACTATACTATGACGTTTTTTATGACTTTTTGAGCTCGAAAAATTTTTTGACTTTTTTTGTCCGAAAAAAACGGCATACTATACTATGACGTTTTTTATGACTTTTTGAGGCCGAAAAAATTTTTGACTTTTTTTGACCGAAAAAAACGGCATACTATACTATGACGTTTTTTATGAGTTTTTGAGCTCGGAAAAAATTTTGACTTTTTTTGCCCGAAAAAAACGGCATACTATACTATGACGTTTTTTCTGACTTTTTGAGGCCGAAAAAAATTTTGACTTTTTGAGGCCGAAAAAAATTTTGACTTTTTTTGCCCGAAAAAAACGGCATACTATACTATGACGTTTTTTATGAGTTTTTGAGGCCGAAAAAATTTTTGACTTTTTTTGCCCGAAAAAAACGCCATACTATACTATGACTTTTTTTTTGACTTTTTGAGGCGTAAAAAAACTGTTGACTTTTTTTGCCCGAAAAAAACGGCATACTATACTATGACGTTTTTTATGACTTTTTGAGCTCGAAAAAAATTTTGACTTTTTTTGCCCGAAAAAAACGGCATACTATACTATGACGTTTTTTATGACTTTTTGAGGCCGAAAAAATTTTTGACTTTTTTTGCCCGAAAAAAACGGCATACTATACTATGACGTTTTTTATGACTTTTTGAGGCCGAAAAATTTTTTGACTTTTTTTGCCCGAAAAAAACGGCATACTATACTATGACGTTTTTTATGACTTTTTGAGGCCGAAAAAATTTTTGACTTTTTTTGACCGAAAAAAACGCCATACTATACTATGACGTTTTTTATGACTTTTTGAGCTCGAAAAATTTTTTGACTTTTTTTGCCCGAAAAAAACGGCATACTATACTATGACGTTTTTTATGACTTTTTGAGGCCGAAAAAAATTTTGACTTTTTTTGCCCGAAAAAAACGCCATACTATACTATGACGTGTTTTATGAGTTTTTGAGGCCGAAAAAATTTTTGACTTTTTTTGTCCGAAAAAAACGGCATACTATACTATGACGTTTTTTATGACTTTTTGAGCTCGAAAAAAATTTTGAATTTTTTTGCCCGAAAAAAACGGCATACTATACTATGACGTTTTTTATGAGTTTTTGAGCTCGAAAAAAATTTTGACTTTTTTTGCCCGAAAAAAACGCCATACTATACTATGACTTTTTTTTTGACTTTTTGAGGCCGAAAAAATTTTTGACTTTTTTTGCCCGAAAAAAACGCCATACTATACTATGACGTTTTTTATGACTTTTTGAGGCCGAAAAAATTTTTGACTTTTTTTGACCGAAAAAAACGGCATACTATACTATGACGTTTTTTATGAGTTTTTGAGCTCGGAAAAAATTTTGACTTTTTTTGCCCGAAAAAAACGGCATACTATACTATGACGTTTTTTATGACTTTTTGAGGCCGAAAAAAATTTTGACTTTTTGAGGCCGAAAAAAATTTTGACTTTTTTTGCCCGAAAAAAACGGCATACTATACTATGACGTTTTTTATGAGTTTTTGAGGCCGAAAAAAATTTTGACTTTTTTTGCCCGAAAAAAACGGCATACTATACTATGACGTTTTTTATGACTTTTTGAGCTCGAAAAAAATTTTGAATTTTTTTGCCCGAAAAAAACGCCATACTATACTATGACGTTTTTTATGACTTTTTGAGCTCGAAAAATTTTTTGACTTTTTTTGCCCGAAAAAAACGGCATACTATACTATGACGTTTTTTATGAGTTTTTGAGGCCGAAAAAAATTTTGACTTTTTTTGCCCGAAAAAAACGGCATACTATACTATGACGTTTTTTATGACTTTTTGAGCTCGAAAAAAATTTTGAATTTTTTTGCCCGAAAAAAACGGCATACTATACTATGACGTTTTTTATGAATTTTTGAGGCCGAAAAAATTTTTGACTTTTTTTGCCCGAAAAAAACGGCATACTATACTATGACGTTTTTTATGACTTTTTGAGGCCGAAAAAATTTTTGACTTTTTTTGCCCGAAAAAAACGGCATACTATACTATGACGTTTTTTATGACTTTTTGAGCTCGAAAAATTTTTTGACTTTTTTTGTCCGAAAAAAACGGCATACTATACTATGACGTTTTTTATGACTTTTTGAGGCCGAAAAAATTTTTGACTTTTTTTGACCGAAAAAAACGGCATACTATACTATGACGTTTTTTATGAGTTTTTGAGCTCGGAAAAAATTTTGACTTTTTTTGCCCGAAAAAAACGGCATACTATACTATGACGTTTTTTCTGACTTTTTGAGGCCGAAAAAAATTTTGACTTTTTGAGGCCGAAAAAAATTTTGACTTTTTTTGCCCGAAAAAAACGGCATACTATACTATGACGTTTTTTATGAGTTTTTGAGGCCGAAAAAATTTTTGACTTTTTTTGCCCGAAAAAAACGCCATACTATACTATGACTTTTTTTTTGACTTTTTGAGGCGTAAAAAAACTGTTGACTTTTTTTGCCCGAAAAAAACGGCATACTATACTATGACGTTTTTTATGACTTTTTGAGCTCGAAAAAAATTTTGACTTTTTTTGCCCGAAAAAAACGGCATACTATACTATGACGTTTTTTATGACTTTTTGAGGCCGAAAAAATTTTTGACTTTTTTTGCCCGAAAAAAACGGCATACTATACTATGACGTTTTTTATGACTTTTTGAGGCCGAAAAATTTTTTGACTTTTTTTGCCCGAAAAAAACGGCATACTATACTATGACGTTTTTTATGACTTTTTGAGGCCGAAAAAATTTTTGACTTTTTTTGACCGAAAAAAACGCCATACTATACTATGACGTTTTTTATGACTTTTTGAGCTCGAAAAATTTTTTGACTTTTTTTGCCCGAAAAAAACGGCATACTATACTATGACGTTTTTTATGACTTTTTGAGGCCGAAAAAAATTTTGACTTTTTTTGCCCGAAAAAAACGCCATACTATACTATGACGTGTTTTATGAGTTTTTGAGGCCGAAAAAATTTTTGACTTTTTTTGTCCGAAAAAAACGGCATACTATACTATGACGTTTTTTATGACTTTTTGAGCTCGAAAAAAATTTTGAATTTTTTTGCCCGAAAAAAACGGCATACTATACTATGACGTTTTTTATGAGTTTTTGAGCTCGAAAAAAATTTTGACTTTTTTTGCCCGAAAAAAAACGCCATACTATACTATGACTTTTTTTTTGACTTTTTGAGGCCGAAAAAATTTTTGACTTTTTTTGCCCGAAAAAAACGCCATACTATACTATGACGTTTTTTATGACTTTTTGAGGCCGAAAAAATTTTTGACTTTTTTTGACCGAAAAAAACGGCATACTATACTATGACGTTTTTTATGAGTTTTTGAGCTCGGAAAAAATTTTGACTTTTTTTGCCCGAAAAAAACGGCATACTATACTATGACGTTTTTTATGACTTTTTGAGGCCGAAAAAAATTTTGACTTTTTGAGGCCGAAAAAAATTTTGACTTTTTTTGCCCGAAAAAAACGGCATACTATACTATGACGTTTTTTATGAGTTTTTGAGGCCGAAAAAAATTTTGACTTTTTTTGCCCGAAAAAAACGGCATACTATACTATGACGTTTTTTATGACTTTTTGAGCTCGAAAAAAATTTTGAATTTTTTTGCCCGAAAAAAACGCCATACTATACTATGACGTTTTTTATGACTTTTTGAGCTCGAAAAATTTTTTGACTTTTTTTGCCCGAAAAAAACGGCATACTATACTATGACGTTTTTTATGAGTTTTTGAGGCCGAAAAAAATTTTGACTTTTTTTGCCCGAAAAAAACGGCATACTATACTATGACGTTTTTTATGACTTTTTGAGCTCGAAAAAAATTTTGAATTTTTTTGCCCGAAAAAAACGGCATACTATACTATGACGTTTTTTATGAATTTTTGAGGCCGAAAAAATTTTTGACTTTTTTTGCCCGAAAAAAACGGCATACTATACTATGACGTTTTTTATGACTTTTTGAGGCCGAAAAAATTTTTGACTTTTTTTGCCCGAAAAAAACGGCATACTATACTATGACGTTTTTTATGACTTTTTGAGCTCGAAAAATTTTTTGACTTTTTTTGTCCGAAAAAAACGGCATACTATACTATGACGTTTTTTATGACTTTTTGAGGCCGAAAAAATTTTTGACTTTTTTTGACCGAAAAAAACGGCATACTATACTATGACGTTTTTTATGAGTTTTTGAGCTCGGAAAAAATTTTGACTTTTTTTGCCCGAAAAAAACGGCATACTATACTATGACGTTTTTTCTGACTTTTTGAGGCCGAAAAAAATTTTGACTTTTTGAGGCCGAAAAAAATTTTGACTTTTTTTGCCCGAAAAAAACGGCATACTATACTATGACGTTTTTTATGAGTTTTTGAGGCCGAAAAAATTTTTGACTTTTTTTGCCCGAAAAAAACGCCATACTATACTATGACTTTTTTTTTGACTTTTTGAGGCGTAAAAAAACTGTTGACTTTTTTTGCCCGAAAAAAACGGCATACTATACTATGACGTTTTTTATGACTTTTTGAGCTCGAAAAAAATTTTGACTTTTTTTGCCCGAAAAAAACGGCATACTATACTATGACGTTTTTTATGACTTTTTGAGGCCGAAAAAATTTTTGACTTTTTTTGCCCGAAAAAAACGGCATACTATACTATGACGTTTTTTATGACTTTTTGAGGCCGAAAAATTTTTTGACTTTTTTTGCCCGAAAAAAACGGCATACTATACTATGACGTTTTTTATGACTTTTTGAGGCCGAAAAAATTTTTGACTTTTTTTGACCGAAAAAAACGCCATACTATACTATGACGTTTTTTATGACTTTTTGAGCTCGAAAAATTTTTTGACTTTTTTTGCCCGAAAAAAACGGCATACTATACTATGACGTTTTTTATGACTTTTTGAGGCCGAAAAAAATTTTGACTTTTTTTGCCCGAAAAAAACGCCATACTATACTATGACGTGTTTTATGAGTTTTTGAGGCCGAAAAAATTTTTGACTTTTTTTGTCCGAAAAAAACGGCATACTATACTATGACGTTTTTTATGACTTTTTGAGCTCGAAAAAAATTTTGAATTTTTTTGCCCGAAAAAAACGGCATACTATACTATGACGTTTTTTATGAGTTTTTGAGCTCGAAAAAAATTTTGACTTTTTTTGCCCGAAAAAAACGCCATACTATACTATGACTTTTTTTTTGACTTTTTGAGGCCGAAAAAATTTTTGACTTTTTTTGCCCGAAAAAAACGCCATACTATACTATGACGTTTTTTATGACTTTTTGAGGCCGAAAAAATTTTTGACTTTTTTTGACCGAAAAAAACGGCATACTATACTATGACGTTTTTTATGAGTTTTTGAGCTCGGAAAAAATTTTGACTTTTTTTGCCCGAAAAAAACGGCATACTATACTATGACGTTTTTTATGACTTTTTGAGGCCGAAAAAAATTTTGACTTTTTGAGGCCGAAAAAAATTTTGACTTTTTTTGCCCGAAAAAAACGGCATACTATACTATGACGTTTTTTATGAGTTTTTGAGGCCGAAAAAATTTTTGACTTTTTTTGCCCGAAAAAAACGCCATACTATACTATGACTTTTTTTTTTACTTTTTGAGGCGTAAAAAAACTGTTGACTTTTTTTGCCCGAAAAAAAGGGCATACTATACTATGACGTTTTTTATGACTTTTTGAGCTCGAAAAAAATTTTGACTTTTTTTGCCCGAAAAAAACGGCATACTATACTATGACGTTTTTTATGACTTTTTGAGGCCGAAAAAATTTTTGACTTTTTTTGCCCGAAAAAAACGGCATACTATACTATGACGTTTTTTATGACTTTTTGAGGCCGAAAAATTTTTTGACTTTTTTTGCCCGAAAAAAACGGCATACTATACTATGACGTTTTTTATGACTTTTTGAGGCCGAAAAAATTTTTGACTTTTTTTGACCGAAAAAAACGCCATACTATACTATGACGTTTTTTATGACTTTTTGAGCTCGAAAAATTTTTTGACTTTTTTTGCCCGAAAAAAACGGCATACTATACTATGACGTTTTTTATGAGTTTTTGAGGCCGAAAAAAATTTTGACTTTTTTTGCCCGAAAAAAACGGCATACTATACTATGACGTTTTTTATGACTTTTTGAGCTCGAAAAAAATTTTGAATTTTTTTGCCCGAAAAAAACGGCATACTATACTATGACGTTTTTTATGAATTTTTGAGGCCGAAAAAATTTTTGACTTTTTTTGCCCGAAAAAAACGGCATACTATACTATGACGTTTTTTATGACTTTTTGAGGCCGAAAAAATTTTTGACTTTTTTTGCCCGAAAAAAACGGCATACTATACTATGACGTTTTTTATGACTTTTTGAGCTCGAAAAATTTTTTGACTTTTTTTGTCCGAAAAAAACGGCATACTATACTATGACGTTTTTTATGACTTTTTGAGGCCGAAAAAATTTTTGACTTTTTTTGTCCGAAAAAAACGGCATACTATACTATGACGTTTTTTATGAGTTTTTGAGCTCGGAAAAAATTTTGACTTTTTTTGCCCGAAAAAAACGGCATACTATACTATGACGTTTTTTATGACTTTTTGAGGCCGAAAAAAATTTTGACTTTTTGAGGCCGAAAAAAATTTTGACTTTTTTTGCCCGAAAAAAACGGCATACTATACTATGACGTTTTTTATGAGTTTTTGAGGCCGAAAAAATTTTTGACTTTTTTTGCCCGAAAAAAACGCCATACTATACTATGACTTTTTTTTTGACTTTTTGAGGCGTAAAAAAACTGTTGACTTTTTTTGCCCGAAAAAAACGGCATACTATACTATGACGTTTTTTATGACTTTTTGAGCTCGAAAAAAATTTTGACTTTTTTTGCCCGAAAAAAACGGCATACTATACTATGACGTTTTTTATGACTTTTTGAGGCCGAAAAAATTTTTGACTTTTTTTGCCCGAAAAAAACGGCATACTATACTATGACGTTTTTTATGACTTTTTGAGGCCGAAAAATTTTTTGACTTTTTTTGCCCGAAAAAAACGGCATACTATACTATGACGTTTTTTATGACTTTTTGAGGCCGAAAAAAATTTTGACTTTTTTTGCCCGAAAAAAACGCCATACTATACTATGACGTGTTTTATGAGTTTTTGAGGCCGAAAAAATTTTTGACTTTTTTTGTCCGAAAAAAACGGCATACTATACTATGACGTTTTTTATGACTTTTTGAGCTCGAAAAAAATTTTGAATTTTTTTGCCCGAAAAAAACGGCATACTATACTATGACGTTTTTTATGAGTTTTTGAGCTCGAAAAAAATTTTGACTTTTTTTGCCCGAAAAAAACGCCATACTATACTATGACTTTTTTTTTGACTTTTTGAGGCCGAAAAAATTTTTGACTTTTTTTGCCCGAAAAAAACGCCATACTATACTATGACGTTTTTTATGAGTTTTTGAGCTCGAAAAAAATTTTGACTTTTTTTGCCCGAAAAAAACGCCATACTATACTATGACGTTTTTTATGACTTTTTGAGGCCGAAAAAATTTTTGACTTTTTTTGCCCGAAAAAAACGCCATACTATACTATGACTTTTTTTTTGACTTATTGAGGCGTAAAAAAAATGTTGACTTTTTTTGCCCGAAAAAAACGGCATACTATACTATGACGTTTTTTATGACTTTTTGAGGCCGAAGAAATTTTTGACTTTTTTTGCCCGAAAAAAACGGCATACTATACTATGACGTTTTTTATGAGTTTTTGAGGCCGAAAAAAATTTTGACTTTTTTTGCCCGAAAAAAACGGCATACTATACTATGACGTTTTTTATGACTTTTTGAGCTCGAAAAATTTTTTGACTTTTTTTGTCCGAAAAAAACGGCATACTATACTATGACGTTTTTTATGACTTTTTGAGGCCGAAAAAATTTTTGACTTTTTTTGACCGAAAAAAACGGCATACTATACTATGACGTTTTTTATGAGTTTTTGAGCTCGGAAAAAATTTTGACTTTTTTTGCCCGAAAAAAACGGCATACTATACTATGACGTTTTTTATGACTTTTTGAGGCCGAAAAAAATGTTGACTTTTTTTGCCCGAAAAAAACGGCATACTATACTATGACGTTTTTTATGACTTTTTGAGCTCGGAAAAAATTTTGACTTTTTTTGCCCGAAAAAAACGCCATACTATACTATGACGTTTTTTATGACTTTTTGAGGCCGAAAAAA
Organism: Toxotes jaculatrix; assembly: GCF_017976425.1. Taxonomy (NCBI): domain Eukaryota; kingdom Metazoa; phylum Chordata; class Actinopteri; family Toxotidae; genus Toxotes; species Toxotes jaculatrix. Next base: position 312,337 of record NC_054406.1, read on the forward strand.
ATTTTGACTTTTTTTGCCCGAAAAAAACGGCATACTATACTATGACGTTTTTTATGACTTTTTGAGGCCGAAAAAAATTTTGACTTTTTTTGCCCGAAAAAAACGCCATACTATACTATGACGTTTTTTATGAGTTTTTGAGCTCGGAAAAAATTTTGACTTTTTTTGCCCGAAAAAAACGGCATACTATACTATGACGTTTTTTATGACTTTTTGAGGCCGAAAAATTTTTTGACTTTTTTTGCCCGAAAAAAACGCCATACTATACTATGACGTTTTTTATGACTTTTTGAGGCCGAAAAAATTTTTGACTTTTTTTGCCCGAAAAAAACGGCATACTATACTATGACGTTTTTTATGACTTTTTGAGGCCGAAAAAATTTTTGACTTTTTTTGTCCGAAAAAAACGGCATACTATACTATGACGTTTTTTATGACTTTTTGAGGCCGAAAAAATTTTTGACTTTTTTTGACCGAAAAAAACGGCATACTATACTATGACGTTTTTTATGAGTTTTTGAGCTCGGAAAAAATTTTGACTTTTTTTGCCCGAAAAAAACGGCATACTATACTATGACGTTTTTTATGACTTTTTGAGGCCGAAAAAAATTTTGACTTTTTGAGGCCGAAAAAAATTTTGACTTTTTTTGCCCGAAAAAAACGGCATACTATACTATGACGTTTTTTATGAGTTTTTGAGGCCGAAAAAATTTTTGACTTTTTTTGCCCGAAAAAAACGCCATACTATACTATGACTTTTTTTTTGACTTTTTGAGGCGTAAAAAAACTGTTGACTTTTTTTGCCCGAAAAAAACGGCATACTATACTATGACGTTTTTTATGACTTTTTGAGCTCGAAAAAAATTTTGACTTTTTTTGCCCGAAAAAAACGGCATACTATACTATGACGTTTTTTATGACTTTTTGAGGCCGAAAAAATTTTTGACTTTTTTTGCCCGAAAAAAACGGCATACTATACTATGACGTTTTTTATGACTTTTTGAGGCCGAAAAATTTTTTGACTTTTTTTGCCCGAAAAAAACGGCATACTATACTATGACGTTTTTTATGACTTTTTGAGGCCGAAAAAAATTTTGACTTTTTTTGCCCGAAAAAAACGCCATACTATACTATGACGTGTTTTATGAGTTTTTGAGGCCGAAAAAATTTTTGACTTTTTTTGTCCGAAAAAAACGGCATACTATACTATGACGTTTTTTATGACTTTTTGAGCTCGAAAAAAATTTTGAATTTTTTTGCCCGAAAAAAACGGCATACTATACTATGACGTTTTTTATGAGTTTTTGAGCTCGAAAAAAATTTTGACTTTTTTTGCCCGAAAAAAACGCCATACTATACTATGACTTTTTTTTTGACTTTTTGAGGCGTAAAAAAACTGTTGACTTTTTTTGCCCGAAAAAAACGGCATACTATACTATGACGTTTTTTATGACTTTTTGAGCTCGAAAAAAATTTTGACTTTTTTTGCCCGAAAAAAACGCCATACTATACTATGACTTTTTTTTTGACTTTTTGAGGCCGAAAAAATTTTTGACTTTTTTTGCCCGAAAAAAACGCCATACTATACTATGACGTTTTTTATGAGTTTTTGAGCTCGAAAAAAATTTTGACTTTTTTTGCCCGAAAAAAACGGCATACTATACTATGACGTTTTTTATGACTTTTTGAGGCCGAAAAAATTTTTGACTTTTTTTGCCCGAAAAAAACGCCATACTATACTATGACTTTTTTTTTGACTTTTTGAGGCGTAAAAAAAATGTTGACTTTTTTTGCCCGAAAAAAACGGCATACTATACTATGACGTTTTTTTATGACTTTTTGAGCTCGGAAAAAATTTTGACTTTTTTTGCCCGAAAAAAACGGCATACTATACTATGACGTTTTTTATGACTTTTTGAGGCCGAAAAAAATTTTGACTTTTTTTGCCCGAAAAAAACGCCATACTATACTATGACGTGTTTTATGAGTTTTTGAGGCCGAAAAAATTTTTGACTTTTTTTGTCCGAAAAAAACGGCATACTATACTATGACGTTTTTTATGACTTTTTGAGCTCGAAAAAAATTTTGAATTTTTTTGCCCGAAAAAAACGGCATACTATACTATGACGTTTTTTATGAGTTTTTGAGCTCGAAAAAAATTTTGACTTTTTTTGCCCGAAAAAAACGCCATACTATACTATGACTTTTTTTTTGAGTTTTTGAGGCCGAAAAAATTTTTGACTTTTTTTGCCCGAAAAAAACGCCATACTATACTATGACGTTTTTTATGAGTTTTTGAGCTCGAAAAAAATTTTGACTTTTTTTGCCCGAAAAAAACGCCATACTATACTATGACGTTTTTTATGACTTTTTGAGGCCGAAAAAATTTTTGACTTTTTTTGCCCGAAAAAAACGCCATACTATACTATGACTTTTTTTTTGACTTATTGAGGCGTAAAAAAAATGTTGACTTTTTTTGCCCGAAAAAAACGGCATACTATACTATGACGTTTTTTATGACTTTTTGAGGCCGAAGAAATTTTTGACTTTTTTTGCCCGAAAAAAACGGCATACTATACTATGACGTTTTTTATGAGTTTTTGAGGCCGAAAAAAATTTTGACTTTTTTTGCCCGAAAAAAACGGCATACTATACTATGACGTTTTTTATGACTTTTTGAGCTCGAAAAATTTTTTGACTTTTTTTGTCCGAAAAAAACGGCATACTATACTATGACGTTTTTTATGACTTTTTGAGGCCGAAAAAATTTTTGACTTTTTTTGACCGAAAAAAACGGCATACTATACTATGACGTTTTTTATGAGTTTTTGAGCTCGGAAAAAATTTTGACTTTTTTTGCCCGAAAAAAACGCCATACTATACTATGACTTTTTTTTTGACTTTTTGAGGCCGAAAAAATTTTTGACTTTTTTTGCCCGAAAAAAACGCCATACTATACTATGACGTTTTTTATGAGTTTTTGAGCTCGAAAAAAATTTTGACTTTTTTTGCCCGAAAAAAACGCCATACTATACTATGACGTTTTTTATGACTTTTTGAGGCCGAAAAAATTTTTGACTTTTTTTGCCCGAAAAAAACGCCATACTATACTATGACTTTTTTTTTGACTTATTGAGGCGTAAAAAAAATGTTGACTTTTTTTGCCCGAAAAAAACGGCATACTATACTATGACGTTTTTTATGACTTTTTGAGGCCGAAGAAATTTTTGACTTTTTTTGCCCGAAAAAAACGGCATACTATACTATGACGTTTTTTATGAGTTTTTGAGGCCGAAAAAAATTTTGACTTTTTTTGCCCGAAAAAAACGGCATACTATACTATGACGTTTTTTATGACTTTTTGAGCTCGAAAAATTTTTTGACTTTTTTTGTCCGAAAAAAACGGCATACTATACTATGACGTTTTTTATGACTTTTTGAGGCCGAAAAAATTTTTGACTTTTTTTGACCGAAAAAAACGGCATACTATACTATGACGTTTTTTATGAGTTTTTGAGCTCGGAAAAAATTTTGACTTTTTTTGCCCGAAAAAAACGGCATACTATACTATGACGTTTTTTATGACTTTTTGAGGCCGAAAAAAATTTTGACTTTTTTTGCCCGAAAAAAACGGCATACTATACTATGACGTTTTTTATGACTTTTTGAGGCCGAAAAAATTTTTGACTTTTTTTGTCCGAAAAAAACGGCATACTATACTATGACGTTTTTTATGACTTTTTGAGCTCGGAAAAAATTTTGACTTTTTTTGCCCGAAAAAAACGGCATACTATACTATGACGTTTTTTATGACTTTTTGAGGCCGAAAAAAATTTTGACTTTTTTTGCCCGAAAAAAACGGCATACTATACTATGACGTTTTTTATGAGTTTTTGAGGCGTAAAAAAATTTTGACTTTTTTTGCCCGAAAAAAACGCCATACTATACTATGACGTTTTTTATGAGTTTTTGAGCTCGGAAAAAATTTTGACTTTTTTTGCCCGAAAAAAACGGCATACTATACTATGACGTTTTTTATGACTTTTTGAGGCCGAAAAATTTTTTGACTTTTTTTGCCCGAAAAAAACGGCATACTATACTATGACGTTTTTTATGAGTTTTTGAGGCCGAAAAAATTTTTGACTTTTTTTGACCGAAAAAAACGCCATACTATACTATGACGTTTTTTATGACTTTTTGAGCTCGAAAAATTTTTTGACTTTTTTTGCCCGAAAAAAACGGCATACTATACTATGACGTTTTTTATGACTTTTTGAGGCCGAAAAAAATTTTGACTTTTTTTGCCCGAAAAAAACGCCATACTATACTATGACGTTTTTTATGACTTTTTGAGGCCGAAAAAAATTTTGACTTTTTTTGCCCGAAAAAAACGCCATACTATACTATGACGTTTTTTATGAGTTTTTGAGCTCGGAAAAAATTTTGACTTTTTTTGCCCGAAAAAAACGGCATACTATACTATGACGTTTTTTATGACTTTTTGAGGCCGAAAATTTTTTTGACTTTTTTTGCCCGAAAAAAACGGCATACTATACTATGACGTTTTTTATGACTTTTTGAGGCCGAAAAAAATTTTGACTTTTTTTGCCCGAAAAAAACGGCATACTATACTATGACGTTTTTTATGACTTTTTGAGGCCGAAAAAAATTTTGACTTTTTTTGCCCGAAAAAAACGCCATACTATACTATGACGTTTTTTATGAGTTTTTGAGCTCGGAAAAAATTTTGACTTTTTTTGCCCGAAAAAAACGGCATACTATACTATGACGTTTTTTATGACTTTTTGAGGCCGAAAAATTTTTTGACTTTTTTTGCCCGAAAAAAACGGCATACTATACTATGACGTTTTTTATGACTTTTTGAGGCCGAAAAAATTTTTGACTTTTTTTGACCGAAAAAAACGCCATACTATACTATGACGTTTTTTATGACTTTTTGAGCTCGAAAAATTTTTTGACTTTTTTTGCCCGAAAAAAACGGCATACTATACTATGACGTTTTTTATGACTTTTTGAGGCCGAAAAAAATTTTGACTTTTTTTGCCCGAAAAAAACGCCATACTATACTATGACGTTTTTTATGACTTTTTGAGGCCGAAAAAAATTTTGACTTTTTTTGCCCGAAAAAAACGCCATACTATACTATGACGTTTTTTATGAGTTTTTGAGCTCGGAAAAAATTTTGACTTTTTTTGCCCGAAAAAAACGGCATACTATACTATGACGTTTTTTATGACTTTTTGAGGCCGAAAAATTTTTTGACTTTTTTTGCCCGAAAAAAACGGCATACTATACTATGACGTTTTTTATGACTTTTTGAGGCCGAAAAAATTTTTGACTTTTTTTGACCGAAAAAAACGCCATACTATACTATGACGTTTTTTATGACTTTTTGAGCTCGAAAAATTTTTTGACTTTTTTTGCCCGAAAAAAACGGCATACTATACTATGACGTTTTTTATGACTTTTTGAGGCCGAAAAAAATTTTGACTTTTTTTGCCCGAAAAAAACGCCATACTATACTATGACGTTTTTTATGACTTTTTGAGGCCGAAAAATTTTTTGACTTTTTTTGACCGAAAAAAACGCCATACTATACTATGAAGTTTTTTATGACTTTTTGAGGCCGAAAAAATTTTTGACTTTTTTTGTCCGAAAAAAACGGCATACTATACTATGACGTTTTTTATGACTTTTTGAGCTCGAAAAAAATTTTGACTTTTTTTGCCCGAAAAAAACGGCATACTATACTATGACGTTTTTTATGACTTTTTGAGGCCGAAAAAAATTTTGACTTTTTTTGACCGAAAAAAACGCCATACTATACTATGACGTTTTTTATGAGTTTTTGAGCTCGAAAAATTTTTTGACTTTTTTTGCCCGAAAAAAACGGCATACTATACTATGACGTTTTTTATGACTTTTTGAGGCCGAAAACAATTTTGACTGTTTTTGCCCGAAAAAAACGCCATACTATACTATGACTTTTTTTTTTACTTTTTGAGGCGTAAAAAAAATTTTGATTTTTTTTGACCGAAAAAAACGGCATACTATACTATGACGTTTTTTATGACTTTTTGAGGCCGAAAAATTTTTTGACTTTTTTTGTCCGAAAAAAACGGCATACTATACTATGACGTTTTTTATGACTTTTTGAGGCCGAAAAAATTTTTGACTTTTTTTGACCGAAAAAAACGGCATACTATACTATGACGTTTTTTATGAGTTTTTGAGCTCGGAAAAAATTTTGACTTTTTTTGCCCGAAAAAAACGGCATACTATACTATGACGTTTTTTATGACTTTTTGAGGCCGAAAAAAATTTTGACTTTTTGAGGCCGAAAAAAATTTTGACTTTTTTTGCCCGAAAAAAACGGCATACTATACTATGACGTTTTTTATGAGTTTTTGAGGCCGAAAAAATTTTTGACTTTTTTTGCCCGAAAAAAACGCCATACTATACTATGACTTTTTTTTTGACTTTTTGAGGCGTAAAAAAACTGTTGACTTTTTTTGCCCGAAAAAAACGGCATACTATACTATGACGTTTTTTATGACTTTTTGAGCTCGAAAAAAATTTTGACTTTTTTTGCCCGAAAAAAACGGCATACTATACTATGACGTTTTTTATGACTTTTTGAGGCCGAAAAAATTTTTGACTTTTTTTGCCCGAAAAAAACGGCATACTATACTATGACGTTTTTTATGACTTTTTGAGGCCGAAAAATTTTTTGACTTTTTTTGCCCGAAAAAAACGGCATACTATACTATGACGTTTTTTATGACTTTTTGAGGCCGAAAAAAATTTTGACTTTTTTTGCCCGAAAAAAACGCCATACTATACTATGACGTGTTTTATGAGTTTTTGAGGCCGAAAAAATTTTTGACTTTTTTTGTCCGAAAAAAACGGCATACTATACTATGACGTTTTTTATGACTTTTTGAGCTCGAAAAAAATTTTGAATTTTTTTGCCCGAAAAAAACGGCATACTATACTATGACGTTTTTTATGAGTTTTTGAGCTCGAAAAAAATTTTGACTTTTTTTGCCCGAAAAAAACGCCATACTATACTATGACTTTTTTTTTGACTTTTTGAGGCGTAAAAAAACTGTTGACTTTTTTTGCCCGAAAAAAACGGCATACTATACTATGACGTTTTTTATGACTTTTTGAGCTCGAAAAAAATTTTGACTTTTTTTGCCCGAAAAAAACGCCATACTATACTATGACTTTTTTTTTGACTTTTTGAGGCCGAAAAAATTTTTGACTTTTTTTGCCCGAAAAAAACGCCATACTATACTATGACGTTTTTTATGAGTTTTTGAGCTCGAAAAAAATTTTGACTTTTTTTGCCCGAAAAAAACGGCATACTATACTATGACGTTTTTTATGACTTTTTGAGGCCGAAAAAATTTTTGACTTTTTTTGCCCGAAAAAAACGCCATACTATACTATGACTTTTTTTTTGACTTTTTGAGGCGTAAAAAAAATGTTGACTTTTTTTGCCCGAAAAAAACGGCATACTATACTATGACGTTTTTTTATGACTTTTTGAGCTCGGAAAAAATTTTGACTTTTTTTGCCCGAAAAAAACGGCATACTATACTATGACGTTTTTTATGACTTTTTGAGGCCGAAAAAAATTTTGACTTTTTTTGCCCGAAAAAAACGCCATACTATACTATGACGTGTTTTATGAGTTTTTGAGGCCGAAAAAATTTTTGACTTTTTTTGTCCGAAAAAAACGGCATACTATACTATGACGTTTTTTATGACTTTTTGAGCTCGAAAAAAATTTTGAATTTTTTTGCCCGAAAAAAACGGCATACTATACTATGACGTTTTTTATGAGTTTTTGAGCTCGAAAAAAATTTTGACTTTTTTTGCCCGAAAAAAACGCCATACTATACTATGACTTTTTTTTTGAGTTTTTGAGGCCGAAAAAATTTTTGACTTTTTTTGCCCGAAAAAAACGCCATACTATACTATGACGTTTTTTATGAGTTTTTGAGCTCGAAAAAAATTTTGACTTTTTTTGCCCGAAAAAAACGCCATACTATACTATGACGTTTTTTATGACTTTTTGAGGCCGAAAAAATTTTTGACTTTTTTTGCCCGAAAAAAACGCCATACTATACTATGACTTTTTTTTTGACTTATTGAGGCGTAAAAAAAATGTTGACTTTTTTTGCCCGAAAAAAACGGCATACTATACTATGACGTTTTTTATGACTTTTTGAGGCCGAAGAAATTTTTGACTTTTTTTGCCCGAAAAAAACGGCATACTATACTATGACGTTTTTTATGAGTTTTTGAGGCCGAAAAAAATTTTGACTTTTTTTGCCCGAAAAAAACGGCATACTATACTATGACGTTTTTTATGACTTTTTGAGCTCGAAAAATTTTTTGACTTTTTTTGTCCGAAAAAAACGGCATACTATACTATGACGTTTTTTATGACTTTTTGAGGCCGAAAAAATTTTTGACTTTTTTTGACCGAAAAAAACGGCATACTATACTATGACGTTTTTTATGAGTTTTTGAGCTCGGAAAAAATTTTGACTTTTTTTGCCCGAAAAAAACGCCATACTATACTATGACTTTTTTTTTGACTTTTTGAGGCCGAAAAAATTTTTGACTTTTTTTGCCCGAAAAAAACGCCATACTATACTATGACGTTTTTTATGAGTTTTTGAGCTCGAAAAAAATTTTGACTTTTTTTGCCCGAAAAAAACGCCATACTATACTATGACGTTTTTTATGACTTTTTGAGGCCGAAAAAATTTTTGACTTTTTTTGCCCGAAAAAAACGCCATACTATACTATGACTTTTTTTTTGACTTATTGAGGCGTAAAAAAAATGTTGACTTTTTTTGCCCGAAAAAAACGGCATACTATACTATGACGTTTTTTATGACTTTTTGAGGCCGAAGAAATTTTTGACTTTTTTTGCCCGAAAAAAACGGCATACTATACTATGACGTTTTTTATGAGTTTTTGAGGCCGAAAAAAATTTTGACTTTTTTTGCCCGAAAAAAACGGCATACTATACTATGACGTTTTTTATGACTTTTTGAGCTCGAAAAATTTTTTGACTTTTTTTGTCCGAAAAAAACGGCATACTATACTATGACGTTTTTTATGACTTTTTGAGGCCGAAAAAATTTTTGACTTTTTTTGACCGAAAAAAACGGCATACTATACTATGACGTTTTTTATGAGTTTTTGAGCTCGGAAAAAATTTTGACTTTTTTTGCCCGAAAAAAACGGCATACTATACTATGACGTTTTTTATGACTTTTTGAGGCCGAAAAAAATTTTGACTTTTTTTGCCCGAAAAAAACGGCATACTATACTATGACGTTTTTTATGACTTTTTGAGGCCGAAAAAATTTTTGACTTTTTTTGTCCGAAAAAAACGGCATACTATACTATGACGTTTTTTATGACTTTTTGAGCTCGGAAAAAATTTTGACTTTTTTTGCCCGAAAAAAACGGCATACTATACTATGACGTTTTTTATGACTTTTTGAGGCCGAAAAAAATTTTGACTTTTTTTGCCCGAAAAAAACGGCATACTATACTATGACGTTTTTTATGAGTTTTTGAGGCGTAAAAAAATTTTGACTTTTTTTGCCCGAAAAAAACGCCATACTATACTATGACGTTTTTTATGAGTTTTTGAGCTCGGAAAAAATTTTGACTTTTTTTGCCCGAAAAAAACGGCATACTATACTATGACGTTTTTTATGACTTTTTGAGGCCGAAAAATTTTTTGACTTTTTTTGCCCGAAAAAAACGGCATACTATACTATGACGTTTTTTATGAGTTTTTGAGGCCGAAAAAATTTTTGACTTTTTTTGACCGAAAAAAACGCCATACTATACTATGACGTTTTTTATGACTTTTTGAGCTCGAAAAATTTTTTGACTTTTTTTGCCCGAAAAAAACGGCATACTATACTATGACGTTTTTTATGACTTTTTGAGGCCGAAAAAAATTTTGACTTTTTTTGCCCGAAAAAAACGCCATACTATACTATGACGTTTTTTATGACTTTTTGAGGCCGAAAAAAATTTTGACTTTTTTTGCCCGAAAAAAACGCCATACTATACTATGACGTTTTTTATGAGTTTTTGAGCTCGGAAAAAATTTTGACTTTTTTTGCCCGAAAAAAACGGCATACTATACTATGACGTTTTTTATGACTTTTTGAGGCCGAAAATTTTTTTGACTTTTTTTGCCCGAAAAAAACGGCATACTATACTATGACGTTTTTTATGACTTTTTGAGGCCGAAAAAAATTTTGACTTTTTTTGCCCGAAAAAAACGGCATACTATACTATGACGTTTTTTATGACTTTTTGAGGCCGAAAAAAATTTTGACTTTTTTTGCCCGAAAAAAACGCCATACTATACTATGACGTTTTTTATGAGTTTTTGAGCTCGGAAAAAATTTTGACTTTTTTTGCCCGAAAAAAACGGCATACTATACTATGACGTTTTTTATGACTTTTTGAGGCCGAAAAATTTTTTGACTTTTTTTGCCCGAAAAAAACGGCATACTATACTATGACGTTTTTTATGACTTTTTGAGGCCGAAAAAATTTTTGACTTTTTTTGACCGAAAAAAACGCCATACTATACTATGACGTTTTTTATGACTTTTTGAGCTCGAAAAATTTTTTGACTTTTTTTGCCCGAAAAAAACGGCATACTATACTATGACGTTTTTTATGACTTTTTGAGGCCGAAAAAAATTTTGACTTTTTTTGCCCGAAAAAAACGCCATACTATACTATGACGTTTTTTATGACTTTTTGAGGCCGAAAAAAATTTTGACTTTTTTTGCCCGAAAAAAACGCCATACTATACTATGACGTTTTTTATGAGTTTTTGAGCTCGGAAAAAATTTTGACTTTTTTTGCCCGAAAAAAACGGCATACTATACTATGACGTTTTTTATGACTTTTTGAGGCCGAAAAATTTTTTGACTTTTTTTGCCCGAAAAAAACGGCATACTATACTATGACGTTTTTTATGACTTTTTGAGGCCGAAAAAATTTTTGACTTTTTTTGACCGAAAAAAACGCCATACTATACTATGACGTTTTTTATGACTTTTTGAGGCCGAAAAAATTTTTGACTTTTTTTGTCCGAAAAAAACGGCATACTATACTATGACGTTTTTTATGACTTTTTGAGCTCGAAAAAAATTTTGACTTTTTTTGCCCGAAAAAAACGGCATACTATACTATGACGTTTTTTATGACTTTTTGAGGCCGAAAAATTTTTTGACTTTTTTTGACCGAAAAAAACGCCATACTATACTATGTCGTTTTTTATGACTTTTTGAGCTCGAAAAAAATTTTGACTTTTTTTGCCCGAAAAAAACGGCATACTATACTATGACGTTTTTTATGACTTTTTGAGGCCGAAAAATTTTTTGACTTTTTTTGCCCGAAAAAAACGGCATACTATACTATGACGTTTTTTATGACTTTTTGAGGCCGAAAAATTTTTTGACTTTTTTTGACCGAAAAAAACGGCATACTATACTATGACGTTTTTTATGACTTTTTGAGGCCGAAAAAAATTTTGACTTTTTTTGCCCGAAAAAAACGGCATACTATACTATGACGTTTTTTATGACTTTTTGAGGCCGAAAAAAATTTTGACTGTTTTTGCCCGAAAAAAACGGCATACTATACTATGACGTTTTTTATGACTTTTTGAGGCCGAAAAAATTTTTGACTTTTTTTGTCCGAAAAAAACGGCATACTATACTATGACGTTTTTTATGACTTTTTGAGGCCGAAAAATTTTTTGACTTTTTTTGACCGAAAAAAACGCCATACTATACTATGTCGTTTTTTATGACTTTTTGAGCTCGAAAAAAATTTTGACTTTTTTTGCCCGAAAAAAACGGCATACTATACTATGACGTTTTTTATGAGTTTTTGAGGCCGAAAAATTTTTTGACTTTTTTTGCCCGAAAAAAACGGCATACTATACTATGACGTTTTTTATGACTTTTTGAGGCCGAAAAATTTTTTGACTTTTTTTGCCCGAAAAAAACGGCATACTATACTATGACGTTTTTTATGACTTTTTGAGGCCGAAAAAATTTTTGACTTTTTTTGCCCGAAAAAAACGCCATACTATACTATGACGTTTTTTATGACTTTTTGAGGCCGAAAAAATTTTTGACTTTTTTTGTCCGAAAAAAACGGCATACTATACTATGACGTTTTTTATGACTTTTTGAGCTCGAAAAAAATTTTGACTTTTTTTGCCCGAAAAAAACGGCATACTATACTATGACGTTTTTTATGACTTTTTGAGGCCGAAAAAAATTTTGACTTTTTTTGACCGAAAAAAACGCCATACTATACTATGACGTTTTTTATGAGTTTTTGAGCTCGAAAAATTTTTTGACTTTTTTTGCCCGAAAAAAACGGCATACTATACTATGACGTTTTTTATGACTTTTTGAGGCCGAAAACAATTTTGACTGTTTTTGCCCGAAAAAAACGCCATACTATACTATGACTTTTTTTTTTACTTTTTGAGGCGTAAAAAAAATTTTGATTTTTTTTGACCGAAAAAAACGGCATACTATACTATGACGTTTTTTATGACTTTTTGAGGCCGAAAAATTTTTTGACTTTTTTTGACCGAAAAAAACGCCATACTATACTATGACGTTTTTTATGACTTTTTGAGGCCGAAAAAATTTTTGACTTTTTTTGACCGAAAAAAACGGCATACTATACTATGACGTTTTTTATGAGTTTTTGAGGCCGAAAAAAATTTTGACTTTTTTTGCCCGAAAAAAACGGCATACTATACTATGACGTTTTTTATGAGTTTTTGAGGCCGAAAAAATTTTTGACTTTTTTTGTCCGAAAAAAACGGCATACTATACTATGACGTTTTTTATGACTTTTTGAGGCCGAAAAAATTTTTGACTTTTTTTGCCCGAAAAAAACGGCATACTATACTATGACGTTTTTTATGACTTTTTGAGGCCGAAAAAAATTTTGACTTTTTTTGCCCGAAAAAAACGGCATACTATACTATGACTTTTTTTTTGACTTTTTGAGGCGTAAAAAATTTTTTGACTTTTTTTGACCGAAAAAAACGCCATACTATACTATGACGTTTTTTATGACTTTTTGAGGCCGAAAAAAATTTTGACTTTTTTTGCCCGAAAAAAACGGCATACTATACTATGACGTTTTTTATGACTTTTTGAGCTCGAAAAAAATTTTGAATTTTTTTGCCCGAAAAAAACGGCATACTATACTATGACGTTTTTTATGACTTTTTGAGGCCGAAAAAAATTTTGACTTTTTTTGCCCGAAAAAAACGCCATACTATACTATGACGTTTTTTATGACTTTTTGAGGCCGAAAAATTTTTTGACTTTTTTTGACCGAAAAAAACGGCATACTATACTATGACGTTTTTTATGAGTTTTTGAGCTCGGAAAAAATTTTGACTTTTTTTGCCCGAAAAAAACGGCATACTATACTATGACGTTTTTTATGACTTTTTGAGGCCGAAAAAAATTTTGACTTTTTTTGCCCGAAAAAAACGGCATACTATACTATGACGTTTTTTATGACTTTTTGAGGCCGAAAAAATTTTTGACTTTTTTTGTCCGAAAAAAACGGCATACTATACTATGACGTTTTTTATGACTTTTTGAGCTCGAAAAAAATTTTGACTTTTTTTGCCCGAAAAAAACGGCATACTATACTATGACGTTTTTTATGACTTTTTGAGGCCGAAAAATTTTTTGACTTTTTTTGACCGAAAAAAACGCCATACTATACTATGTCGTTTTTTATGACTTTTTGAGCTCGAAAAAAATTTTGACTTTTTTTGCCCGAAAAAAACGGCATACTATACTATGACGTTTTTTATGAGTTTTTGAGGCCGAAAAATTTTTTGACTTTTTTTGCCCGAAAAAAACGGCATACTATACTATGACGTTTTTTATGACTTTTTGAGGCCGAAAAATTTTTTGACTTTTTTTGCCCGAAAAAAACGGCATACTATACTATGACGTTTTTTATGACTTTTTGAGGCCGAAAAATTTTTTGACTTTTTTTGCCCGAAAAAAACGCCATACTATACTATGACGTTTTTTATGACTTTTTGAGGCGTAAAAAATTTTTGACTTTTTTTGTCCGAAAAAAACGGCATACTATACTATGACGTTTTTTATGACTTTTTGAGCTCGAAAAAAATTTTGACTTTTTTTGCCCGAAAAAAACGGCATACTATACTATGACGTTTTTTATGACTTTTTGAGGCCGAAAAAAATTTTGACTTTTTTTGACCGAAAAAAACGGCATACTATACTATGACGTTTTTTATGAGTTTTTGAGCTCGAAAAATTTTTTGACTTTTTTTGCCCGAAAAAAACGGCATACTATACTATGACGTTTTTTATGAGTTTTTGAGGCCGAAAACAATTTTGACTGTTTTTGCCCGAAAAAAACGCCATACTATACTATGACTTTTTTTTTTACTTTTTGAGGCGTAAAAAAAATTTTGATTTTTTTTGACCGAAAAAAACGGCATACTATACTATGACGTTTTTTATGACTTTTTGAGGCCGAAAAATTTTTTGACTTTTTTTGACCGAAAAAAACGCCATACTATACTATGTCGTTTTTTATGAGTTTTTGAGGCCGAAAAAAATTTTGACTTTTTTTGCCCGAAAAAAAACGGCATACTATACTATGACGTTTTTTATGACTTTTTGAGGCCGAAAAATTTTTTGACTTTTTTTGCCCGAAAAAAACGGCATACTATACTATGACGTTTTTTATGACTTTTTGAGGCCGAAAAAATTTTTGACTTTTTTTGACCGAAAAAAACGGCATACTATACTATGACGTTTTTTATGACTTTTTGAGGCCGAAAAAAATTTTGACTTTTTTTGCCCGAAAAAAACGGCATACTATACTATGACGTTTTTTATGACTTTTTGAGGCCGAAAAATTTTTTGACTTTTTTTGCCCGAAAAAAACGGCATACTATACTATGACGTTTTTTATGACTTTTTGAGGCCGAAAAAATTTTTGACTTTTTTTGACCGAAAAAAACGGCATACTATACTATGACGTTTTTTATGACTTTTTGAGCCCGAAAAAAATTTTGACTTTTTTTGCCCGAAAAAAACGGCATACTATACTATGACGTTTTTTATGACTTTTTGAGCCCGAAAAAAATTTTGACTTTTTTTGCCCGATTTTGACGCCTTACTATACTATGACCATTTGTATGACATTTTGACGTCAAAAAAGAACATTTTTTTGGCCTGTTTTCTAGTCTTTGTAGCTTTATATTATGCTACACACAGATAGCCCCTACTGGGGGAGAAGACATGTCTTCTTTACATGTGTATTTCTCTGTATATCTGGAGAGCAGATGAAAGTAGGGCTGTTGGAAAGAAAAGATATTGGAGGAATTGGTGCAGGTGAGCCATAAATCTCTGTTTATGTGAGTCTGCCATGTGAGCTATATAATGGAAATACATACATTTTATATAGATGTGTTGACATGGAGTTGTCATGACAAGCTGTGTAGATTTAGGACTTTGTGTGGATCTTACATCATCAATTTATTAGCTGGGCACTGAAGGGAATTGAACCCCACCCTAGTGTACTAGGTGTACCATAACCAGTGCCTTTTGCTTTTTGAAGTGATGTAAAGTTAAAGCAAAACCTTCATTTCAACAGCATTTCTTAAATATTGTGTTTTCAACATATCTAGTTAGAAAGATATGGCATTCGTGGAAATGCTGTTGTAATGAAGAAAACCTTATTGTGAATAATGTATATGACATATGTAGGTATTACTGCTATAGAATCAAAGCATGGATTTATGACATATAATCTATAATGTGTTATGTATCTTTGCGTTATGTCTGTGGGTAAGTGGTGATGTACATTATTGTATGTGATTTGAAATAGTTTTTAATTGTTGAGAAAGTAGAGAAAGCAAAGGATTTGGACATGTAAAGAGAACATAAACTAAAAAATGCACCAGAGCTCTGTTGTGCTCCAGCAATAAAAACACAGTATATATAAAAATATATGTTCAGAAAAACTGGTAAAAAAGAGACTTTAACATATCTGTTCTGCTTCATATCTCAACTACACCAAAGCTAGAACTGTTTAAACGTGTTTTAATACCTGTGTACATCAACAAGCCACAACCATTGGAAAACTGCTTTTAATCACTAAAACATTCTCAGCCTCCATCCACACACTCGGATTCACATATAACACACTGTCCATCAAACCAAATTACATTTTATCTGCACAGATAATTCATCGTACAATGCAAATCAACATCTGTGCTGCCAAAATAAACCCCATCTCACCAAAAACCAACACACTCTACAAATTATACAAAGCTTTAACTATTACCAAATCATCCAGGGGGTGTGGCACAGACATCATTCATCAATCACCACTGAAGACACCACTGAACCAAACAACCAGTCCCAGTTAACTGAAGTCCTGCCTCCCTACATTGAATCATGAAATGTGTATGGTTCAAATACAATTTAGAAAAACGTCAATGTTTAGAAAAACGTCTCCATTAACCTGCTTCATCAACGTCTCTCATCCTGAACACGGACTGTGAGTTATCCTCTGACAAACTTCATGACATTTCTTAACGTGCAACTTTCTTGTAACCACATCACACATGTAGTCACATAAACACAACTCACTCAAAGTACAAATGTCCAATAAACTTTTTCATATATATATCCACAAATACCAGGACACATTTAACCAAACAGATTCTTAACGTGGCTGAAAATAACCATTGAAATCTAAAGTCATTTACAAATAACACATTGTCCATTAAACCACATTACATGTGACATGATCTTCACACTCTCAATTCATTTATATGCTCATATGGTGATGCACTGACAGTGCCCCCTGCTGGGAGGGGGCCATGTCTTTTCTGTTGCTGTATGCTGCTGTGCTTCTCTGGGGAGAAGAGCAGCAGAAAGGAGAGGACACACGAGGACTCTGACCCGCCCATCGCTGCTTGCAGCTTTAATTTTCTTTTGTTCTTGTATGTTTGTAAAATAAAGTTCGCTCACAGTTAGCAGGTGGCAGGTGATGGGCTGGATGTGTGGGACGGTGATGGTTCTGCATCACTGGTTTCACATGAGGATCCAGGGATGGATTCACTGCAGCCGCAGACTTCATGAAAGAAACTGTTGGTCTGATGAACGATTCTGAGGCTGAGACCTGAGGAGCTGCTGACTGTGCTTCCGGCTCGACAGGCTCGTCCCCTGCAGCAGCCGGCTGACCGTGGTGATCAGGTCTCAGGGACTCAGGATCCTCCGGACCTCAAACTTGTGTCAGACCGAGGAGAAACTTTTACAGATACGTCGCTCCCAGTCCCGGAGAGTTCCCAAATGTGCTACATACTACACGCTAACACCTAAAAACTAAGCTACGCTAAGCTAAGCTCCTGGGGGGTCTGCTGCCTGACATCTGAGACCAGCTGCCAAAGTTAAGGTGATGAAGCTGATGATGATGATGAAGGGTTTTCTGTGTAGCTCTGCAGGAAGTGGTCCAGACTGAAGACCGTCCCCCAGCCGATGGCAGGGTCCATACTGATGAAGTCATCCAGGTTCATATGACTCTCTGAGGAGGAAACACATCATACAGCATTCTATAGTCACTCAACTCAACAATCTCCATCTCATATTTATTTATGTATGTATGTATATTTTATTTTTTACAGCAGTTATTTTCTATTTTCTTAGTTTAGTCTCTTAGTTCTTCTACTGTTGGAATCGTGCTTATTTAATCTTGTTCTGGCCATATTGGTCTCTTACTTATATTTTACTTTCACTTACTGTACTGTACCCCTGCTGTTGCTAAATGCAATTTCCCCACTGAGGGACTAATAAAGGATTCTCTTATCTTATCACAGCACGATGTTATCGTCAGGTCACACATCATAAGACATGCTGAGGTAACAGAAGGTGTCATGTGACCTGGGGTGTGTATGGGGGAGTAGGGTGGGGGGGGCATCTTCCAGGATCCATCAGAATTCTTCATGTGGGATCGATCAGAAGCAAAGTTCAACAGGAAGCTGTCAGCAGGTACAACACGCAACTTCCTGTTAGAGGAGAGACAGGGAGGCTGGGTTACCTCTGGTATAAAGGTGGGTGATGCGTGCGTGGTGTCCAGGTGTGTTACCTGTGGTACTCAGGTCTGATGCTGCGGTCTGAGCGTAGGGCCTGGGCGGCGTACAGTTTCAGGCTGCAGGGAAACGACAGCTCCGAGTCCAGATCATAAACCAGAGAGTCTGACGGACCGCACACCTGCAGCAGGATCACGTGGTAGTCCTGAAACATATGATGATGTCATTAGTGATGTCACTATTGTTATTATTCCATGAAACGTCTGTGACATCACTAATATTATCAAAAACACAGTGACATCACAGACCCAGATCACAGGCTGGTTTCTCTGTCCAGACTTCTGTTTCCACAGAGGAACCTGACGGGGAACAGACAGAGAACATCACAGATATTTCAGAGAACCTAACAGGTGTTTGGGTGTACTGTAGAACGCGGCACAGACGTTCTAGCACTTTCACGTTCTCACCATTCTGTTCTCATTCGAGAGGAAAACCACAAACAGCTGTTCCAGTGGTGCGGTTCTCTCCTTTCTCACAAACTCACAGAGTTTCCAAACATTTTCTTCACTGCAAAACAAGCACAAATGACAGAACGTCAAACAGTCAGACACCAGTGGAACCAGTGGAACCAGTGAATAAAACCTGTGTTGAACATGCTGAGCAGCACGTGGTCTATAAATGAGATGCTCAGCAGAAGAACAGGGTTCTAGCTGTCAGCAGACAGAATGCAGGTTCCATCAAGTGACTAACCTACAGACTCCGCCTACTGATGATGTCACAGACATCAGCAGCCCAAACAGAACCTGGTGTTCTGTGTGAGGATGTGAAGGTTCTGTTGGTTCTGTTGATAAAGACAGAACCAACCTCTGACCTCAGCTAATCAATCGACAAACAAACAAACAAACAAACAAACGACAGTGAAACCTGCTGTAACATAATAAACATAAACAAAAATGAATGAGTTAGAAAAATGAATTCAGTGTTTGAAAAGCTGTCCGCCATGTTTCTCTGCTCCACGCGGACACAGAAGATTGTTGTTGTTTACTGTGTGTTGTTTGTGTGATTCTAACTGATCTGTTGCTATCAATAACGATCAGTAAAGTCGGCTGATCACTGATCGATGACCGATCAGCTGATGATTGTTGATAAATGACAACCAGCTCCGGATCGCGGATCTTTACCAGTAACAGCTGGTGTACACGCAGTTTTCCCGGGTCAGCGCGGTTCCACCTTCAGGCTTCATGTCGACGTGTTACACTGAAAACGCTCCGCCGGAATAAGCACATGACGTCGCTTCCAGTGAGCTTTCAAATTAAAAGCGTGCGAATACGAACTTGATTGTCTTGTTAGGTTTCGTTGCTCAGTGCGGTGACTTCCTGTCAAGCTACTGAAATCAAACACGTTCGAAGCGGAAACTTCAAAATAAAAGTCTGATGCAAATGAAGGTGCAGTAAAAACGAACCTGAGTTTCCGGAAGGTTCGCGCGAGAAACCTCAGGTGAAAACACTCAGAGGGGAAAAGACGGAATGAATGAAATCACTTGTTATAGATGAACTTTTTTTTTTTTTTTATTATACTATTCTTTCATTTTTTGTTTCACTTCACTTATTTTAGAAACATTTTAGAAACACTTTCTCTCACTGCTCTCTGAGCAATGTTCTTCTTTTCTCCATTTTCAGTTGGAAGTTTGTAACAAAAGAATTTCCCTACGGGGATAAATAAAGTTTTTCTGATTCGGATTCTGACCTGGACAGCAGCAGGCGTCCTAAAGTCTTCATCTCTGATCATAAATCATATGAAATTATTTCAAACAGCACAAACACTTAAAGTTTGTTTCTGATAAACTGATTATTTCCTATCAAACACTGTGATGAGCTGATAATTAGAAACTCGTTAGAGCCATCAGCTGTCACATGTTCACCCGCCTCACGTCACCTGATGGACACCAAACCAATCCGATTGGAGCGTGTGCTCAGAATCTTGATGACACTGTGGTAACAACACACAACTGATGATGCACAAAAACAAACAAACAGATCAGAACATTTGAGTTTAATTAAAAACAAAGACAAAAAAACAGTTTTCAGGTTAAAGATGAAAAAGGTCAAACAGCATAATTTCTACAACAGCCTGTATCCTAGCAACCTCGTCACTGGCTCATTAGCTGGTTGGTTGCCGGGGCGGTTGCTAAGTGAAGAGGCGGATGGTGGTGTCGGCTCCTGAGGAGAAGATCCAGGGCTGCGTGGGGTGAAAAGTCACATCCAGAACACCAAGGTCATGAGTGATCACGTGACCTCTGAGGACCTTCACGGGAACAATCAACGGGTTCTGCAGCAGGTCACTGGAGAACAGGTGTGGGTGGGGTTAGTGTTTATATGTTTTTCACTGTGTGTATCTTATTTATGTGTGTAGCGTGTGTGCATTACTTGTAAACAGTCCCGTGACAGACGATCACTGATCCATCGTCGGACGCTGACGCAAACAATGGGTAAACTCTGTGATAGGCCACGCCCCTCACCGCCTTCTTATGGTGTCTGTAGACAGGAAGTGATCAGTACTACCAATATGATCAATACTATCTGTACGACAACACAGTAGTAACAATCAAATCCTAATCAATACCCCTGACACAGCCATTAATTTACGACCAAATCTGTGATGTGTCGATTCCTCCTCTGGACCAATAACAGGTGAGAGTGAGTCTGAGTGACAGGTGTGAGTCTGAGTGACAGGTGTGAGTCTGAGTGACAGGTACGTACCGTAACATCTTGTATGGTTTGGTTGAAAGGTCGAGGTCAAACCAGCTCAGCCTGCAGTCATAACTCCCACAGATCACATGATCACCTGCACACAGAATCCAGGTGAGACAAAGGCTCCGCCCCTCAGCGGTGATGTCACATAATTAATGAGCAATTATATTTTGTGACTGATCGTTTGGTGTCGTGGTGAATCGGTGGACCTGGTTACCTGCAGGATGAACGGCCATGCTGGAGATCCACTTGGAGTTGGCCTGAAGCTTTTTGGTCATTTCCTGTTTGACCAGGTTGTAGATGCGGACAGAGCGCTGGGTGGCCACAAAGAAGTAGGGCCGGATGGGGTGGAAGGATACGGACTGAACCAGACCTTTGTTCCTCCTGAAGGGGTTCTGGCTCCGCCTCCGGCTCAGCTGGTGGATGAAAACCTGCAGGTGGCTTGAGTGGTCTGGCATCACCGATGCCAGGTAGTCTCCTTTGGCGTGCCACGCCACCTGGTGAACTGTCTGAGGATCGATGCAGATCAGTTAATTCAGCCCAGGTATTGATCAGGATTCAATAATCAATCGTTTTTTTCTCACTTTGGGATGTTGTATTTTGAGGCGGATCCCCTGGTTTAGCTCCTCCTCCTCGGCCTCGCTCCAGACGACAGATCCCGCCCCCTCACTCGACTCTGCCTCCTGCTGACCCGAGAGGAGTCGCTCTGACGATGAAACGATCTGTCTGTCTGCCAGAGAGGGAGACAGGATCAACACCAGCGAGTCCCTGAAACAGAACGAGGTTCAGGCGTTAGCTGAGAGAAAGACTCAACACGTAGCTCCAAGTTTGGAAAATAATCCTCAACTTTCCGGCAGAAGTTTTCTGATCTTTGCCAGAGAGAAACTGCTGCATCCACCTGAAACCTCAGACTGTGAAACTCAGCAAGCCGCCCTGTAACCTGATCTTTACCTGCTCACCGTGTGATCGCCCAGGTTCCACCTGAGGCTGTGAGGAGCTGCACCACTTTCTGACTCAAAGTGATGCTGGGTTTGAAACCAGATTTGCTTTTCTGATCCTGCAGACACGATGACGATGTTGTTCCGTCTCTTCTTCTTTTCTTTGCTACCTGCTGAGCTGGTGCTGGATCTTGTGGCGTCCTCGTCCAGCTGGGATTTCCACAGGCTTCGACTCTGACGCTTTTCAGATGATGGAGTTCATTTCCTGGGCCATCATGGGTCCTTCATCAGCTCGATGTTCTCATAGCTGGTAGCCTGTGCTCCAGCGGGTGGTGAGAATGGCAGAGCAGGTCCTGGTCTGTGCGGGGTTTCCTGTATGCAGCGCAGCTGTTCGTGACATCCTCTCGAGACGGGCCACAGCTGGAGACAGCATGCTTTTGTCTCCCCTTTGTTCTGTTGTCCACAGTGTGAACCTGAGACAGCGTGTTTTCAGTTTCTGTCCTGGAACCTCGTCAGCAAAGTCCACTGAGCTGTGGTGACGATGGTTATGTGTTCACGTGTGTCTGCATGGCTGAGTCATACTAATCACACACATACATACACGTCTACTTTTAGCAAATAATCACACACATATGTGCGTGTGTGGACAGACAGGTAGACACACAGACAGACAGGTAAGAACACAGACGTGTGGAAAGGTCCTTACAGGGCAACAGCCAGCAGACAGATCGACGGGTTTGGGTTCCAGGCAACATTTTTCACAGCTCCGCCCACCTGAACTGTCTTCATACAGCGTGACGAACACACCTCCCAGAACCGCACGGAGCCGTCATCACTACCTGCACAGGTACACACACAAAACCCGATGGAGAGGAGGCGACTACAACTCCCAGCATGCATTCCTGTTCCGTCAGAGACGAAGCTAAGGCGAAGCTACCTGTCCAAACAACCTGCTGATGTTCTCACACAGGTGTTGAGGTGGAGCACGTTTTGGACGATAGGTGAGTTACCTGAAGCGAGCCACTGTCCTGATGGAGACACGCTGATAGACCGGACCAGACCACTGTGACCCCGGTACACCTGCACAGACACGGTAACACATTACTGAGGAGTGTGTGTACACTAAGGTACATCTATCTCCGTGACAACGCTGTGAGGACAGTTCGAATTTGAAGGTTCAGACTTTGTTTCCAGGTGTAGGTGAGCCCCTCCCCCCACACCTCTCTGATGTCAGTGATTGGTCAGCTGTGTGGAGGTGAGACAGGTGAGTGTCTGTGAATGTCCTCAGGAGAGACTGAACATCAGTCAAAGGTTTTATGATGTGAGGCCTGAGTCGAGGACTTAGACCAGGAAATGAAAGGTGAGTTTTCTCAGAGGCCGGTGAGGTGACGTCAGTGTGGGAGGAAGAAGCTGAGATGTGGATTTGTCCTGTGGAAATGTCTCAGGTGGGAAAAAACAGACAGGGAAGTTGATTCTTTAGTTAAAGAATTTCAGAAAGATAAAAAGGTTTTTGTACCAGAGCCTGTGTGGAAGGAAACGGCTGCAGGTCTCTGGGTTTGGGAAGTTTGGGGATCAGATCCTCTGGATTCACGTTCACCTGCAGACAGACAGGGAGAGAGACAGGGAGACAGACGGAGAGAGACAGGGAGACAGACAGGAAGACAGACAGGAAGACAGACGGAGAGAGACGGGGAGACAGACGGGGAGAGAGACAGGGAGAGAGACGGGGAGACAGACAGGGGGACAGACATGTTATTGATCACCTCCACAGACAGTCCTGAGCTCTGATTGGCTGCAGAGGGTTTCATTGATATCTGATGTATCAGGTGATCTTCAAAGGTGACTGCAGTGCTACCTGCTGGTTGAACGAGTAAACCGACGGTCCTTACCCTCATCTTCCTCTGCCGGGGACACAGGTAAAGGTCGAGACAGCGCTCAAACCTCTCGTGGATGAAACGAGGAAACGCAGGAACCTGACGCAGACTCGAGAACTTCATGGGAACAAATGGCAGCTTCCCATCCGAGGGATCCTGCTGCTCCCACAGAGCTCGCTGAGTCAGACAGGTGGAGACAGACAAAGAGATGGGGTGGTTCAGAGTTTTATCTATTCTATAACCTGGTAAGTTTAACAGGTCAACACGTGAGGTACCTCCTCATCTGTGAACAGGTACTCAGGTGGGGGATTGTAGGACTCCTGGTGACCAGGTAGAGGGATTTTGGGGGCAGGCAGGTGCATTCTGTGTTTGGCCAGAATAGAGGAGTCCTCATTGGCCCAGAGGTCATAGTAATGTCCCCTACTGTCGTCCTCCACCCTCCGAGGTTTGATCCAACCCATCTTTATTGCATGAACCAGTTTAGACACCTGCAGACAGGTGAGAAAGGGAGAGACAGACAGGTGTACAGCGTGTTGAATTTTTACAGTGAAGAAGCTGCAGCATCTTGGAGTTTGTTTGTTTTACCTTTTCCTTCTCGATGAGTGACGGGATGAAACTGCGTTTGTCTGCAGGTCTGTTCGTGACCGGGTGAAGCATCACGTCGTTACTGAAAAACTCCACTGAGGGCTGAGGAGCAGGAGGAGATGGAGGCGGAGTCAGTGTCAGTGTTTGCATGGAGACACAGGTGTCCGGAGACACTGGAGACCTGTGTCTCTGTCCGCCGGTCAAACAGGCTAAAAACATGAATCCGTACTCGCCTTTAACAATACAAACTATAACAACTGGTGTAAAACAGCAGCTTCACGCTTCACAGTTGGACACACATGAACAGGTGTCCAGGTGTGTCAGTCCTGTCCAGCAGGGACAGGTTAATAAAGGTTCGCCTGAGAGTCTGGGCAGATGTGCAAAGACACACAGGTGAGTGGACAGCATACCTGGTACTCGTTGAAGTTGACGTCCCCAAACTGTCCTCTCTGCAGACGATTGACCAGCTCAACCTGTTCGTCGGACAGGACGATGTCACTTCCTGTCTGCTTGTCGTGGACCGTTCGCCTGTAGACAGAACACTTTTAGCTGAGAACAGATGGTTAACGTTCTCTCTTTAAACCAATGGGGGAGCTAGCGTCATGCTAGCAAGCTCACCAGTAGTCCGGGTTCTCCATTTTGTCCAGGAAGTCGTCGAGTTCATCCTTGTTCCTGATTGGTTTGTAGATCTTCTTTCCGTCCAGATTGTAGCCAATGTGAGGGAAGTCTCTGTACCACTCCATGGGAATGTTCCCCACAGTGTTCCTGATGTCCTGCAGAACCAGTATCACAGGAGACAGAACAACAAAGACCAGCCGATGATTTAACATCAGAGACAGAACAGTTTGACAGACAGGTTGTTACCCTGACCCTGAAGAATACATGTTAACCCAACAGAACATCTGAGAACCCAGAGGAACCTGAGGAACACAGCAGTCCTCTGAAATAAAAGTTGGATTGGCCTCACCTCTTCATCTGAAGAGTCGCGTTCGTACTCATCTTCATTTTTTTCTCCTCCTTCTGTCACGGCCTCCTCCGTCTTCTTTTTTTCCTCTGTCTGCAGGTAGAACAGAACACAGGTGACGTTCTACAGGAGAACACTGATAACAGCAGCAGCTTCCTAAAAAGTGAGTCACAACCAGCCAATCAGCTGTCAGGTTCAACTCTACCTGCTCAGTCTGCTCTGACTCCACCTTCACATAATCATCATCACTGTTATCTGATAAGTCTTCATCTTCATCATCCTCACTGTCACTCCCAGAATCCTCCAGTCCTGAGTAGACACTGTCCTCGCTGTCCGACAGATCGTCCTCCTCCTCCTCCTCTTCCTCAGCAGGTTTGTTGTTGAAGTCGAAGATCTAAACAACAAACAGAGTCAGATTTAAATGACTGAACACCACACCAGACTCAATTCAAAAATCTGCTTATTTTAGCAGCGCTTCCCGGATCAGACCTTGTTTCAAATTAACATAAAATACTTTTTAAAAATGTGAGCAAAGGTGTATGTGTGTATACATGAAACCACCGACCTTCTGATCAGTGGATGACCTCCTCTGGTCCAATGTGACCATCAGTGTGTAAGTATATGTGTGTTAAAAGCCTCAGAGTAGAAAGGGCTGTATTAATGTGTGTGTGAATGAGTGAATGAATGTGACTTGTAGTGTAAAAGACTTGAGTGCTCAAAAAGACTAGAAAAGTCCTATATAACTGCAGTGCATTTACCATATATACACATACACAGATATAAATATAAGGACACGTTTGTCTAAGCTTAGTATCCACAGGAGGAAAGACTGTCAGTAACAATAAATACCAACAAATAAATCCAACTGAAGTCTGAATGGAGTTTGGTGTGAGTCTCAGTCTCAGCCGTGCCTGCTAGCTGTGCTCAGAGAGAGAATGTCCTGATTCGGAATGGAGATTGGTATGAGCCTTTGACTGCACGCTGAAGACTAAATAGCAGTTAAATGTATACTGTGTTCGGCGTTGTGTGTTCTCAGTTAATAACATTAATGATCCCAGTATAACGTTACAAAGACTTAGCTAGGATTAGTCTTTTTATTTCCAGGATAATCGACCTCACATGCTGCCCCGTTTCACTCAGAACTCCATTTAAAATCTGATCATTTTTACCGGCTCTGCTTCTGTTGAACGTTTATGAATTCCTCATGGTTTTAGCTGGACTCAGTCTGACCTCCCCTTCAGTTCGGCTCCGCGCTCAGAACATTTACACCATCAGTTACTCTGTTTTCACGATCTCCCCCTCGAGCTGTTGGATAGCAGCGTGTTTTGGTGTACCTTCCTCCCGTTAGCATGCTAGCATGCACCTAGTCGCTAGTTCCTCACCATTTCTCCAAGTTTACCCACTAAACCCAGTCCACCACCAGTATGTCTGCGTCTCACCTGGTCCTGCTCCTCTTCCTCCTCCTCTTTAATCCTCTTCTTCGCTGTTTTCTCTCGGACTTTCTTCATTTTTTCTCCCTGCTCGCTCCTCCGCATGTTTCCACTGCTCCCCTCCATTAAACCACGTGGGTCAAAGGTCATACGTCTCATCATGAGGGCTTACTGTTGGTTGGCGCCATCTGCTGGTTATTACCATGGTCACCGCTGTGAACGTAAAATTAGTATCAATTTGCGTGTGCGTGTGTGTGTGTGTGTGTGTGCTCAGGTGTGTTGGACCGTGGGAAACTGAGGAAAGTGAAAACATGACGTCAGAAGTTATGGCCTCGTGCCATGAGATGAATACATCTGCATCTCCACAAATGAGAACACGTGCGTTTAAATAATTCGATTTACAAAATGAAACTCGTATATTTTAAAGATCCATCGCATCCGGAGTGAAATATTTCACGTCTTTATTTGTTTTCATTTGGATTTTTACAGCTCAGAAACCGTGAGCAGTGCAGCTGCAGTCAGCTCAGTTCAGTGTTATTTATCCAGCTCCTCCACAGTCAGAGAGCCAGAGTCTGACCCCAGATCAGCAGACACAGCTCCCTGTGAACCCGGCTCATATGGGGGATCCTCCTGCTGAGGGCCGGGCCGGGCCGGGCTGGGTGAGCAGAGGAAGAGGAGGAAGATAGGACAGCTGGGAATGGAGGAGAGGAGGAGAAGGACATGCAGCAAATAGAACATGATACACACAGGAAGTGGACGATGTTAGAGGGACAGCATTCAGATCCCAGAACAGTTCGTGGATACTGCCCACTGCGCAGACACGTCCAAACGACGTCTTTTCGACGTCGTCTTTGCACGTCCAATTTTGGTCCCCTGAAGGTGCAGACTGTGACGCAAGAAGACGTCTTTTTTCCGACGTCTACCGAACGTCCAGTATTGACGTCCACAAGACCCCTGAATAAGGGCTAATTGTAGTCCAAATGTGGTCGTTGTGGACATTTTTTCTACGTCAAATTTAAACTCATGTTAGACATCGTTTTTATTCTGCTTCTAGACTCTGTGCACGGCTGTAGTCCCACTTCAGAAGGCGGCACACTGTTCCAATTCATTTTCCTACAGCTTCATTTGATTGTCTCAGCAGCAGGTGACAACTGGAAACGCACAAAGGTGAGATGCATTTCCAGTTTAAACCTGCTGCCGAGCCAACGAAGCTACAGGAAAATTAACTGGTACAGGAAACGGGTCCTCCACCTTTTGGAAACACATGGGACTACAGTTATACACAGAGGTTTACAATAAATCACAATTCAACCCCGACTTATTTATTTCCATTTTTATTTTTGTCAGTCACTGGCACAAACATGTCACTAATAAAGCTTTTCTGTTGAATTTCCTGCCAACTACCAGTAAAAACAAGGAACATGAATTTCATGGCTTGCATGTGGACATTGCTTCAGTGTTCATCAGTTGAAGCAAACATGCTTTACTTTTGATTGTCTGCCAAAACTAAATGAAAGTGATAGCCAATAACTACCAGTAATAGAAAAATGCAAATAAATAAATATAAAAATAATAAAATAAATTACACAGCCCACCTTGTTTGGGTCTGTATCACAACAAATAAACATACACATACAACAACAGAAACTTAAAACAATAAAAATTAAAGTGTTAAACAATGTGTTCTGAGGTAAAATCCAACCAGAACCAATTATACTGAAAACAGAAAAGAAGACAATGCACAAAAGCTGGGACAACATTCTCCACAATGGATAATCAGTCCTGAGTGACTGCTGTGTATCGTGTATCCTCCACCTCCACTTCTTTGCGGTCCTTTGCTTCATCCTCTGTCCTCTGTGTCATCAAATTTCATTAATCCAACTGCACGAGCAGAAAAAGAAAACTTATTAGAAATATGTAAAGGAAATCTGCAGTCATGCTGTACTGCTCTCACCACGTGTACCCTTACGCTAAAATACGGTGACTACATAAATACACAATTTACATTAAACAACAGGACATTACGCAAAATGTAATGCGGCTAGCAAACAAACTCCACTAAACAATGCTAACAACACAACACAACACAACACAACACAACACAACAAACATACCACTTTGAAAACTACACACACACAATACTTACAGACTGTACGTTCCCTGGCTGAAACGTGTGCAACCACATTCAACTTTACGAGCTAATCTCTGTGTTACTGACCGAACTCACTGACTGAAGAAACGGAGCGGAGCGGAATTGGAACATTAACAGAAAGAGCGCTCACTCTGTCGCCGTTTCCAAAAACTAAGAAAAGTACAGAACACTCACTCTGATACAATTTCCATGAACCAAAGGAAAATACACATTTTACATTTTTATACTTTCAACACTTTTAACTTATGAACTTTAAATATTACTTTTAACCTTTAAAGACAGTACACGTACACCAAGTCCCCATGTTTGCTTACAAAAATATGTTATCTTCGTGGCTCGCTAGCATGTAAAAAGCATGTTCCCCACCGTGAGAGAGCCGCTAGATATAAAGTTCGCAGCTTGTTCTTTTCGCTAGCTTAGCGAATTTAGCTTAGGCTACGTTGTTTACGTTAATCCTTCAGCTAACGTGAATATTTTTAGGCACAGTCGTTTTAAAGTAATTCCAATTCCATTTAAACTATGGCCAATGTTTAGCTAACGTTAGCTGATACGATGACATGCAATGCCAATTGTAGCCACAGCAGTTTTAGGTAGTTTAAAACAACAAAGCCAGAACAGCTAACACTATAAATACATACATGAACATAAAATGAACAAACACGACCAACTTACTTTCGGCTTAGTGGAAAACGGTGGTTTTGATGTACGCTGAACGGAGCCGAGCGGCCACTTACTTCCACAGAGATAAAACCAGAGACGGAGAGACAGACGGTTGATGAAATTCGAAGAATCGCGCCAAAAGCTCGGCGTGTTGCCTCGGCCAATCAGGGTGCCGTTTACTGGTTGGCTTATGACGACATACTGCCTCAGCCAATCAGAGTGGCGTTAACTGGTTGAAATCATAAGTTATAAAATCAAGTCTCCTAAACCATGAAATTATTTTCTGAAGCCTAATTTTCAACAAGTTGCATTTCCAAGTAAATATATGAATAAAAACATAAACAAATAAATAATTACTAACAATGTTTAACCACAAATAATCTATAATCGTATTCCTTAATCATGTTGATAACAACAATGTTGATATTTGTCATTAAAAAAATTACATTCATTAATAATGTCAATTTCCTGCACCTGTCTCAGACGTCCACGTGACGTCCAAAAAAGTTACCTAGTCCGACGTTCACATGTTGAACTGCATATTGACGTCCAAGTGGAGTCGTGGTTAGACCTAGTTTCGGACCTAGTTTGTACGTCGTGTAAATGTCCAGAACTGGTCATAGACCAACGGACGCAATATAGACACAATCTGCACGTCCATCAGACGTCTAATGTTTAGTGGGATGAAATAAAAGTCGCCTCTGGCCCTGTGTCCTCACACAGCATGACAGGACCTGTGTGAGACAGGACCTCAGACCCAGACAGATATTTGCAACCAGGCACTGACGGCACGACTCCAGACCCCACCTGAGGCGGCTGATAGTGTCGGCTGGACAGAGACAGATTTCCATTTATAAGCTGGATACTTATCACAGGACTGAAGACAAAGACAGGATTCTAAGACGAGCAGGGGACTTCGGTCCGGTTTGAACGGTCTCTGTAGGGGAATCATTTACCTGCTCTGAATGTGGTGGAAAACGTGTCCATCTGAAGACACGAATCCACAGAGGGACAACATTCAGCTGCTGCTTTTGTTGTGAAAGAGTCTGTGGAAGGACGACCTCAGTGTCTCACAGTCCTGATGCAGGAGAAAAACCTTCAGCTGCTCAGTGTGGGACAAACATCTGAACTATGGGACAGGGTCCACGCACGGCAGAGACACTCACAACAACCCTCACAGACAGTCAGAGGGGCGCGTACAGCCAGATCACCAAACCGAAGACTTTCATAAACATGTGACTGAAATCAGTGATGATGATTGGACGGAGATCAGGGAACCACAGTGTTTGTTTGTTTGTTTGTTTGTTTGTTTGAGACGAGCGACAGATTCCTCAGGAAACATCAAAGATGAGCCAGGTGTGATTCACCTTCAGCTGCATGTGAGGGAACCATGTGACTCTGTGACGTTCATCATGGGAGGAAGAACGGCCGCGGGGTCGAGAGGTCGACGCCAGAGCTGCTTCTGAGTGTGAGGCTGGAATTCTGATGTGTCAGTTGCCTATTGGAGGAGATCAGTGTGATGTCATCCTCTGATCATGTGACCGTTAAACCCGACTAAGAGGATTACCGCGTCTGCTCTTCAGTCTGGTTTCCTTTTCCCTGCTGCTGTTTTCGTTCAGATGAAGCTGAAAGTGTTTGTGCTGCTCGTCTGCTGCGTCCGTCTGCAGAGCGTCCGCTGCAGCCTGCCCGACGTCGCACCTGCAACACCTCCGCTGCAGGTAGGACCACGCCATGCTGGGAAAAACTGAAACCATGAACTGAAGCCGATCAGTAGCACAAACTACGCGTTCATGTTGTAGTCACAGACCTCCATCAATCCACTTTGTTTTTAGCATTAATGCTAATGAGGCGTCCCGCCGCTGCTTCCTGTTCTCTGACCTCTGAGCCGCCTGACCTCTGACCCCAGTGCATTCTAATATTGATTATGTAC
This sequence comes from Toxotes jaculatrix, assembly GCF_017976425.1. NCBI lineage: Eukaryota > Metazoa > Chordata > Actinopteri > Toxotidae > Toxotes > Toxotes jaculatrix. The sequence goes on from NC_054406.1 coordinate 343,843, forward strand.
CAAATCCAATATTGGAATGACCTCATTTTTCATCTCACGTACTGTTTCAGTCACATTTGTGTCAGACTCGTGGTTTCCTGTCACAGCCTCTGCAACACAGGCAGACCTCTTCAGAACCTTCAGAACCTTCAGACCCCTCAGAACCTGCAGAACCTTCAGACCCCTCAGAACCTTCAGTGGCGGAAAAGTTGCCACCTGACGTGTTTGTCACTTCCTTCCTGTTCTTTCTGTCAGGTGAGCGCGTCAGTGAACTCCTACTCAGACATCCTCAGCTTTCTGGCGAAGAACAGGTTCAGCCGACTTCCTGGACTCTGCGGACGCCTGAAGAGACGCAGAGTCACCGTCCTGGTAAAACCTCTTCTCTGAGACAGTGGGTTGGGTTAGTGATGGCGGGGACGGTCAGATCTGCGTGCAGTGAAGTGCAGGGTTCCAGGTGACGACCACCTGCAGACAGGAAGACCACCTGTCCAAAGGCATCTGTGCACAGTAATACTCTGACTCTGTGTCTCTGTCTGTCTCTCTGTCTCTGTCTCAGTGTAACCTGGAGAAGTTCTGTTGGTGGGGGCGGCGTCAGAAGGATCAGTCGGGTCAGGTGTGCCGTTGTCCACGGGGCTCCAGGTGTTTGCATTTCTTTGTCCACAGTCTCTGAACCAGAAGCTTCACCTGTAAAACATGAAATCGACTCAGCGTCACAAAACTTTGTCTGATGTTTTTCCTTCTGACGACAGATTTTATCTGAATAAACATTGAAATAAAGACAGGAAGTCCCTCCTCTGTGCTGCTGCTACAACAATGTTTAAACACACTGGTTATGTTTAGTTTTATGATTTGTTGTCTTCACATGTGAAACTGCTGAGGACAGAAGCTGAACATTTATTCTACTGACTGAACCTTTAAACACACACCGTCGGTCCCGCGGCCTCCTCAGCAGACGGACTCATCCCTGTTGTCATGGAGAAGAGCTGCAGAAATACAAACAAAAGTAATGATGAATGAACAGGAAACATAAACAAACAGAGGAACGTGTCATGTGCAGCAGCGGCCACCGCGCGGCGCTGCACACAGGATCTGATGACGTAGGCGTCTGTGTCCGTCCAACGTTGACTTCTCCAACACAGCAGACCGACAGGAAGTGACGCACTTCGACCTTCAAAGTAAATGGGATTTTATCACATTCGTAAACAAGCAGAAACAGCAGTCACCAAGAAATATATATTCTCACACATCACGTGATTCAGTTCTGTTCACAGTCACTGTGTACTCTTCATATATTTTGACCTACGTTTGTTGTGGTAGCATTTCCGGTGTTCATAACACTTCACATCTGTGGAATAGCAATTCTACAGACGTGAGAAGATGCTGTTATTCTGAAGAAGCCATGGCGGAAGTGTTACTTGTGTTAGTTGACGCTAACCTGTTGGTCTCAGGCCGCGGACAGATTCGGTAACAAACGGTGGTTCCGATCCTCAGATCTCCGTTATTCCAGAGCTTTAACGGTCAAACTGTGTCTTCCCGCCGGTTATAAACCCCAGTCTCTTCCTCTCGGTCCCCGCGCTACTTTTAAAATGGCGGCTTTTTCGGTGGATTACGGTGAGTGTTCAGAGCTGGAGCTAACGTTAGCATGTCTCAGCAGGTAAACACGGTGGTAGCGAGCTAACTGTTCTATGAGAAAATTCTTCTCTCAGGTTGGTACGAAGCCCTGTTAGCCTCTGAGCTAACCGGCTAACGCCAGCTCTTTGTTTTGAGTCTGTGTAAAAGGGGGGATTGAATCAAAGGTTTCTGAATTTATAATCGTTATTAATCGATTATGTGCTGTCAGCTGACTCACAGTTTATCATCTGTCAGTAACTTAATAAAGTCTACAGATCACAGCTACAAGCTAAAGGAAACAGGATGAGTCAGGCGTCAGAAAATAAATTAGCATCGAGCTAAGTGTGTAAATAGGCCGGTGAGGCAGCAGCTCGAACATGAGACGTGGTCGTGTTGGATCGACTCACCTTCAGCGAACCGAACCTCTGGGCTTCGGGCTGATGGTTTATGAAGACGTGAGATTAACAGTTTTCATTAAACCATGAAAACTTCCGCTGTTGTTTGAGTTATAACGACAGAAATGAAAGCTGGACCAAACAAACCTGAAAGATCGATCGATCAACTGATCAATTGTCTGATTGATCTGTCTGCCTTTCAGGTTTCAGCAGCCTGGAGCCTTAGAACAAATCACTCGATCAGTTCGGCCGAGTCACCATGTAAACGGACGGACAGGAAACCAGCGGTGAGTCGGCAGTGAACAGGTCCAGAACCAGTCAGAACCCAGGATCAGAGTCAGGGTGGCCGTGGCGTCGTCCCGGTGGAGGAGCAGGCTGATGGAGAGTGACTGCCGGATCCCCGTGGCATGTTGTCGGCCTCGAGTCCTTGTCCTCCACGCTCTGTTCTGGGGCCTCGTCTCTCTTAGGTGAGTCTGTGGGTCAAGATCTTTCCCTCAGCAGCTGGTGGAGACCAAATACAGAGCACAGAGAAGACGACAGAAACTCGAACTGTCCAAAATCACAATTCTGTGTTGTTATGTTTCAGAGTGTTTGGAGCTGCTCTGCTGAGTGAGGAGAAGACCACAGGTGATAACGACCAATCAGATTTAACCAAAAATAAAACAGTAAAATGAAAATGTCTCAAACAGCAGCACGGTCTCCTGGGAAATGCATCACCTGGCTTTCAATGAATTTAAAACTGTGATGCTGCTGTTTTCAGAAAGCTGTGCTTAACCTTAGTTTGACCTCTGACCTCTGATCCTCTGCAGCAGTTAAACCTGTGGTCGCCCCCTGCTGGCTGCTGGAGGAGTTCGTCGTGACGACAGTGTGTTCGCAGTGTAACGCCTTCCAGACTGTAAGTGTTTAAAATGAAGTTTGAAGATTTGAAGTTGGGGAGACGGGCAGATATCAGAGTGTCCTCGAACGCACCAGCAGAGAGTTTGTGGTTGGTTTCATCTGTGTCGCTCTGTAAAGTGATGGATGTGCGTTTGTTGTGTTTCAGAAGTCGTGGTCGGCCTGTGGACAGACGGGATACGTGGAGAGAGTCAACTGTACCAAATCAAACAGGGACGAGTACAAGAGGTCAGACTGAGAGACGTCGTGAGACACAAAGTCAAAATCCAGGGTTATAAAACCCAAACGCAGCACCACATTATGAGGTCACTGTGTCCCCTCGAGCCGTAACGAAGGACGTCCTTTAGTATTTAACTTGTTTCAGATCAGGTCAGCCCATCGTTAAAGAGTAAAAGAATGAACGTTTGAAATCACGTCCGTCCTCAGATCTAACGTTCACACTGATCCAGTTCAGTTCTGAAACATTCGGATTCTTTTCTGTGTCAGTTTGCAAACCTTTGTTTTATGAACATGGTTATTAATGCTGTGATGTGGCTCCTCCCCCACAGCTGTCGCTCCACAGTGATGGAGGAGCATCTCTTCTGGAAGTTCGAGGCGGCCATGTTGACTCTGATGATTTTCTTCGGCATCCTGGTGGTCGCGCGTCAGCGGTGGCTGGACCGCCTCGCATCAGAGAAGGTCCGCCGACAAATTGAGTCCATCTAGGAAGCCGGAGACAACACGACCAGACCTGAATCGCAGGTGGAGCGTAAACTGATCTGGATTCACAGTTTGGACTGAAGACACAGTGGATCAGGGAATTTTTGTTGTTTTCAGAAACATGATGAGGAGAGAGCACGTGGAAGCAGAAAACCAGCGGCGGGCGGAACTTCGGTTCCTTCTTTCATCTTCACTCATGAAAATTCAGAAGTTCAATTCTCCATCAACGTTTCTGACTCCAGTTTTGGTGATTTTGAATTTCTCAGACGAACTGAAGTAGTTTTCCTTCAGCAGCCGAAGCCATGAAAACCCCCAGACCTAGGAACCTGAGAACAGGACCGAGCTCAGGACGTGGACGTAAATCTTAAATCTCTGCTCAGTTAAAGAAGCAGAAAATCTTTATGGAGAATTGAACTTTTGAAATCAAAACACATGAAGGAACAAAATGAAACATTTAAAAACTAAACCTGGACCAGCTCAGACCTGGTCCACAGTTTAAATCCTTCCTCAGTATTTTGTGTTTGGTCGGACGGTTCTGAATCTGATTGGTCGACCTCATCACTTGCTGAGCTCTGATTGGTCTGAAATCTGAGGCCAAACAGTCAGACGTGTTTATTCCAAGTCACCAGAGACTTGATTGGTCGGAACAAATGTGAGGCCTGGGCTCAGAGAGTCGGTCGCCGATGAAGTCGTGCTGAGGATGTTCAGATGATTTTATTGTTCATTTCAGGGTTTGACTGTAAATATGTTTGTTTTTGTTTTTCTGTGAAGTTTCTGACAAAATAAACTGTTGAGAAACTGAGAGCGAGCGACAGCCTGAATCATCCTGACGCTTCGTCTGAGTCTCAAACCATCTGGACTTTCACACGTTTTAAATCTTTATTGAAGTAAAACTTTTCCTACATTTAAACAGAAGCAGGAACGAAATGTTTCAGCAGATCTGATCCACTCGTATAAAACAGGTTCAGATTGTGCAGGATGTCAAACAGCTGATTTCGATGTGAGAGTAAAGCAGGTTAAACAACATCAGTGTGAGTTTAAAGCTCGTGTCCACCTGTCCTTCAAAAACCAAACGCGGACTTTAAGACGAGCGTCCTCACTGAGCTCGGAGCTCAAGGTCGACCTCCAGCTCAGGAGCAGATGCTCCCAGCTCTCTGATTGGCCCTCGGCAGCTCTGGTGTTGGTCAGATTTAAGAATTAAACTCTGTGTGAGCTGTTTCTCTGTCGCCTGAATTTAATGATTAAAATGTCACAAAACACCTTCAATGAGTCAACTAATCAATAATGAAAACATAATTTCAGCCCTGCCAATCAATATGTCTCTCAGAAGTCTCTCTTGATTGGCTGACTGGGCTGCAAGAGGTGGGTCTTCAGAAGAGTGCTGTCATCTGTCCATCAGCAGATATTAAATCAAATATTCAGTGACTTTGAGTCAAAGCTGATGAACAGTGTAAATTAATCAATATTAAATATCAATATCACTTTGATCAAAACATAAGCTTCAACACGTAGAAACTGAACAGGCAGAGAAAATTAAAAATCTTAAAATACCCTTGGTCCCGATTGGTTGACCGTACCATCTCTGTCGTCTCATTGGCTGGGACCCAGTCGTCAGTTGATTGGCTCGTAGGCTGTCGTCGAGTCCGCCGCGCTCTTACGTATGCAGACCCAGAGCCCGCCCAGCAGCAGGAGGAGCACGGGAGCTCCCAGACCGACCGCCATGATGGTGACAACCAGCGGAGAGAAAGAGTCAACAGGAGGAGAGCCGACGCCCACCAACACCGTCCTGAAGAGGAAACGCATCACGAAGAACCGTAAGAATTCATGACACGTTTAAAGAGAACTGATCAGAGTCCAGAAACAGGCGACGGACCAGCTGAGGAACTTGGTGCTGTTGTAGAACGGTTCTCCTGCGAGGCCAAAGCTCACGTTGACTCCAAACACATCCGGTTGTGAGAAAAAACCTTGGATCAGACCAGACGATGCCGCGGTCGCCTCGCCGTTCTGAGCCCGGGGATCGGAGTGACGGCACGGCGTGGCATCCTCCAAAGCTGGATGAGGCTGGCGGTACGCCACTGGCTTCCACTGCACAAAACCCAGAACATCAGAGCTGCCGTTCGCCGATGAAATCCACCGAGACACCTGAGAGGTCAGTACGGACAATGGACACGTGGTTCTCAGACAGGTTACAGGTAACCCCACCCACCCCAGAGTCCAAATGTCTGTTCAGGAAATATTGCAGAATTAACGTTTTCCTGTTGAATTATTGATTACCTTGAATATTGACGGCGTGTACTCGTCATCGATGGATTGATGGACCTCCAATCTGCTCCAAGGGTAAGCCCCTCCTACTGCCTGCAGCTCCAATAAGAACCTGGAATGAGCTGCCCGTGGCAACACACCATCAAGCCACACCCCCAGTTGGGAGGAGTCAGCTGTGTGCTTGAGGCGGGGCCAAAACTGATCACGCCCCTCCGAGTCAAAAAACGACAACTGGCAGCAACAAAGGAAAAGAGAAATATGAATGTTAGAGGACAGAGTGCCGATAGATAATCAATGATTTGTCTCAGTATTTTCATGTTGATTAAAGGGTCAGTTCACTCAAATCAATAAAAGACAGACACTGGACACTGATGGTATTTGGCCTTTAAAGGGACAGAGTCTGACCAAAGGTGGATCAGAGCCACTGACCAGTCACTGGCCTTCTGCTGATGATATTGTGTGCTGATGTCACTGGTTTCTCTTCATGACTCAGCAAATTTCTGCCTTATATTTACATTAAACTTTAATATTGAATGAAAATAACAATAAACCACACTGGGTCACGTCAGAGGTCAGAGGTCACCGTGACGACAGGTGGTCAGTGTAGGTATATCATGACATCAGACCTGCAGGCACAGCGACCCGTTGGTGAAGTTTGTGGGGGATCCACAGAGAAGAGGGATCGGATCCGATTGGTTGAGACGAGACCAGGTGAAGTTCCGCAGCTCGTACGGAGGGAAAAGGTCAGAGGTCGGATCAGCCGTGTCGTTAACGTCGTCATACTCAAACAACTGAAAGAAGGAGGCAAGATTTATTCAGTGACAACGTCAAAGCTGCTTTGATTCTGATTCATTGAAACTGCGAGCCCCAGATGATCCTCAGCGTGTTAGCGTTCGTGTTTCAGATTTTATTTCATTCATCTGTCTGTTGATTTAAGGTGGACAGACTGATTTAAGGTGGATGTTTCTGACCCTGCTGAAGACAACGGCGGTGCTGTACAGGATGTTGCTCTCTGGCTCCACCATCAGGCTGTCGCTGGTGTTACGAGCCAGAAACAGAGGCCAGTTCACCTGAGAGAGAAAACAGAACATCAGGAGCACATCTGCATTTAAAGATATCCAGCAGCACCAACACTGACTCTGAGCTCAGAGACAAAACACTGATCACAGATCCACCATGTGGCTGCTGTCAGACAGAAGGTCCATGAACGCCACACTGAGCGTACAGCTAAAGGCTGGGTCGCTCAGCACAAAGTGTCTGTCAGGATGGAAAACACTCAAATCTGCTGGAAATGTTTTTCATTTATTCTATTTAAACTTTTTTCTCTTTTTTATTTTCTCATTTCCAACAGTGAGCTGCAGCACGAGGCATGTTACACAATAACACAGGAAACAATAAACAAGAATCGCCATACTGAAACATTCGCGTTGGCTCGCACAACAAGGAGACAAATCAGAAGCAGGTGCACTGATGGGAGAGCGTCGATGGTAAAGAGCTGCTGAAGGTTTATCGGACTCTAACCCTCTGAGGAGGGACGACCGCAGGACGCGAGGACAGACGTCTGACTCTGAGCCACTTCCTGTCAAAGCTGTGGCAAAAACATGGAACTGAGATGAAATCTGACCTTGACAGTAGAAGAAGAGGAGTTGGTGTGGACGAGCAGCAGCGTCGGCGCCCCCAGGCTACAGAAAAGGAAGTGCAGCGTATCATTGTCTCCTACGGCTCTCACATGCAGCAGGTCGCCTCCCGGGGGCGCTGTGGACAAACCGGGGTTCAACTCTGTGGACAACTGAAGTTCAAAAAAACCATCAATCAATAATCAGGGATCAAAGGCGGATGCTGATTGGCTGATCAGTGATTCCTTTTCTCCTTTAACTGACAAAACAAACGTATCACGTCTGCGTCAGTTTCCTCCGGAAAACACACAAATAAAAGTAAAGAATAAATCAAACATTTTCTTTTTTCTTTCATCAAACAGAGTGAACGTCAAACTGAAACTAAACTGCTGAGTATAGCAGAGTGTGCTGCACCGCGGAATCCATTTCCTCTTCTACCATTTTCCCGTTAAGTTTCTGAAGTATCGTTCAGTGAACATCTGTCTTTGACCGGAAGCTGAGAGAATTAGTTGAATCATTTAACAGCTCTAAAGACTTGGATGTTTGTCTGAAACTAACAAAGTTAAACTACACGGACAAACACAGAGGAGTGAAAACAATCTGCTTTAAACTGAGCAGAAGAATCAAACACCGCAGTTTTCCCGCTGAACGGACGGCGGCTTTTAATTTGGAAGCTTGAGTGTCTGAGCTGAAGGGAACTTTACCGCCGTCACTTCCTCTCTCGTTGTCTCACCTTCCTCTGCTTCGTTTCTGCTCCGCTCATCAAACTCTGACACGAAGTAAAGACAGAAAACACAAAGATCACACAGCGAACCCCGCCGCTCCACCGAGCCGCCATCTTTGTTGTGACCGAACCGCGGAGTCACATGATCTAGGTCGTCATATGTCAGCTGACCGCCGAGAAGCCCCGCCCCGTCTCGATCTTTTTTTAAACGATAAAACCGGCTCGCGACAAACGAAACGTAACGTGAGAACTTTTGATACAAAGATGCAATAAACAAATAAACATCTATAAAAACACATCAGACCGCAGGTGACGTCACCTGTCCATGTGACCTCAGGTCAGCAGCAGATCACGTGACACTGGGTTTTCCCAGCAGATCGTTTTATTGTGAAAGACGATGTTTCAGGCTGTTCCGGTCTGAACGAGCTGTCAATCAAACAGATCGAATTAAAGCTCTCCACACAGGAAGGTTCTCCTTCCACACTCTTTCAAATTAAAGCTGCAGCTCTTTATTCTTCAGACTTCTCCGTCCTCATCTGTTTGTATGTTCCTGGCTTTTATCAGGTGAAATGATTAGTTTATTGCGTTCACTGTTCCGTCAGCTCAGTTTAAATAAAGTGAAATGATTCTCACCTCTCGGGGTGAAGCGCCACAGCGTCCTGCTGCGTCACGTCTCACGCTCAGCTCTGATACTGCCACAGTTTGTCCAGCAGGTGCCAGGTGGACAGTTCAGCTTCAGGTGAGTGTGACAGGTGAGCAGAAGACGTCAGGAGCGAGAAAGAGTCAGAGCAGATCAGAAACAGGTTTCGAACTCTGACTTTATTGACAGTTACTTTAAGTTTCAGTGAGTCGTCTGGTCCCACACACACACAAACAAACACACACATCCTGTCGGAGTGATCTGGATCTGGACTGACGTGGACCTACTCGGCTCCCTGTCCTCCCATTTGCTCTTCTTTGTCTTTCTTCTTGTGACCGGAGACGATGTCATCGATACGCAGCAACAAGATGGCCGTCTGAAAAACAGGATCAAAGCCCACGTCCCAGTCAGTCCCTCAGTACTGACCAGCATCAGTAGTGATCAACATCAGATTTTTGTCCTGACCTCGACTGCGGTCTTGTAGGTCTGAGCTTTGACGGCGAGCGGCTCCCAGATCCCCAGAGACGACATGTCAGACAGACAGCCGGTCTCTCCGTCCACGCCCCAGCACACACTGTTGTCCTGAGTGTGTTTGGCCTGAAAACAGAGACACGGGATCAAACCATCAACGATCAATCAACGAGCAGCAGAATGTTACTGACGTCAGGACCCGGATCTTCACCGTACCCTCAGAGAGGTCAGAACTCGGATGGTGGAGGCTCCGCAGTTCTGGATCAGGGTTCGGGGGATGACCTCCAAAGCCTGGGCGACAGCGCGGTATGGCCACTGTTCGATGCCGGTCAGAGCGCGGGAACGCTCCGTCAGACGCTTCGAAACCGCCATCTCCACGGCACCGCCGCCCGGCAACAGGAAGGGGTCCAGCAGCACGTTCCGACACACCTGCATGGCGTCCTGCAGGTTCCTCTCCACCTCCTGCGGATCGGACAGACTGTGTGAGACTGTGCGACAGAACACCACACCTGAGAGCTGAACCAGGTGATGAGGCGGCCGCTCTGTTCGCCTGTGACCAATGAAAACATCAGTAATAAGAATCGGGTCTCACAGCCAGGATCTCCTTGCTGGCTCCTCTCAGCAGGATGGTGCAGGCTTTAGGATCTTTACACTCGGTGACGAAGGTGAAATACTCATCACCGATCTTCTTCACCTCAAAGAGCCCCGCCCCCGTACCAACGTCTTCCTCACGCAGCTCGTCGGTCCGGCTGACAATACGAGCCCCGCACGCCCTGAGAGAGAGAGAGAGAGAGAGGGGGTGGGGGGGGGGGGGGGGGAGAGGGGGAGGGGGAGAGAGAGAGTGAACAGTGGGGCCCCCGGTGGGATAGGGTACCAGAGGCAGCACTGGATCTGCGATACAGGACGGGTTCTGTCTCCTGTTCTATGCTGAGAGTTGTCCTCTGAAGGGGACAGAGAGGTTTTAATAATGAGCAGCGACCACAGTCTCGAGTCTTCAGACAGGAAACAGCTGTGGAACTGAGCAGGAAGTCAGTCCACTGAGAACCGACCTGCAGGCGCCACCTGGTGCACACAGCGTGGCTGCACATGACAGACCTACAGCGTGAGATCATATCCTGCAGAGTTCTGATTGGCTGAGAGGAGACAACATGAGTAGCAGTAACAGATCGGTTTACCTGGCGATGCGGTTGTTGTCGGTCTTCCTCACGCGGCGGATGGCGGTAATGTTTGCCTTCACCAGGTAGTGCTGAGCCAGATCTGCAGACAAACACAGCTGACTGTTGTTTTCTGAGACAGAGTTTCATTCATTCAGAGTCTGGTGTGGACAGGTTCGTCTGCAGGTCTCTGCTGAGCTCTGAAAAGCTGTTTGTGATACCTGAGACACCTGAGCGCTTCACACTCCACATCACACTCACACACCGCCATCGACACGCAGACCGGAGCAGCCGGTTATCTACCACCGACCTTCTGATTGGTGGGCGACCTGCTCTATACCTGTGATACAGGTGTGTGTAAAGTACCTGAGATGCCTTTCTCAGTGAAGACCAGGTCTGGTTTGAGACGGATGATGTCCTCGCAGATCTGCTGGATGTATTCCTCCTCCATCTGCAGGATCCTGGCAAAGTCCTCCTCCTTGCTGATCTCAATGTCCGTCTGAAAACACGGGGTCATCATAGGACACGTGTGACGGACGGGTACAGCAGAGTGTGTCTCTCCGTGTCAGACTGTGAATAGTGTTGTGTATAGTGTTGATGTGTTCAGGACCTGGCTCTCTCCCTTCTTGTACTCCAGAGAACAGTCCAGCAGGACAATTCGAGGGTCTTTGATCATCCGTCTCATCCTGGGGTGGGTTACGTCTTTGTTGACCATCACTCCTCTCAGGACGCACGAGTCCTCGATGATCCCACCTGGAACCTGAACATGACACAGGTATTAAGGGAGGAGGAGGATCTACAGAGACTGTGTCTGCTCAGAGGTGTCGTTCATAAAAACATGAATAATATCGATTTATCTGAAAACACCAGTTAGATGATGTGAGCTGTTAAACTTTAGATCTCTCGTCTAAATCTCAGTTAGTAAATGATTTGATAATTGATCAGCAGATTGATTCTGTCTGAGACCTGGCTGCAGAAGGAAGAATATGTCAGTCTAAATGAGTCTAATGCTGTCTCTCTGTCTTTGTCCACTTCCTGTGTGTATCATGTTCTATATGCTGCATGTCCTTCTCCTCCTCTCCTCCATTCCCAGCTGTCCTATCTTCCTCCTCTCACCCAGCTCGGCCCTCAGCAGGAGGGTCCCCCATATGAGCCGGGTTCACAGGGAGCTGTGTCTGCTGATCTGGGGACAGACTCTGGCTCTCTGACTGTGGACAGAGCTGTATAAATAACACTGAACTGATAAACCCCCAGAGGAAACTGCAGCAGAAGGTCCTGAAGACCTGAAGTCCTCCGAGTCGTACCTTCTCCACCTTGGCGTACTTCTTGATGTCGATCTCTTTGCGGCCATTATCGTCCAACTCCACGGTTCGGACAGCGTCCAGAGCGATGCTGCAGGCCAGTTCAGACCAGCGACTCAGAGCTTTGGTGTTGATGGCAGAGTGGACAATCTTGAGCATCATGGAGCGGTCTGCCGTGTCCACAGGGGTGCTGGGGGGGTAAAGGTCAGTCAGTAACCACACTAATACTATCTCAGCAATGTACTCTGTCTGTCTGGGTCAGTGGTGAAACACCAGTCTGTGATATTTGTATCCGAATACTTTTTCTGCTGTTTTCTGAGTCTGTCCTACGGCCTGTCCGTCTGTGTGGATCGGTTCTGGCCTTTAAGCCATCGTAACATCATCTGCTGCACTGGGACCCTTCGAGCTCTGATCACAGATCTATGGTCCTGAACTCCTTCAGCTCGAAACACCACCAACAAACAGAGTCCCTGTGCTCCAGCTTCAGACCCTGACCCCCCCCATCGAGTGTACCTGATCTCCTTCAGCGTCTCCAGCATGTCCTCCAGGGCCTGTCTGTAGGCGCTGATGATGACGGTCGGATGCATCTGCTGCTCCAGAAACTGCTCTGCTACAGACAACATCTCCCCAGCTACAGACAGACAGAGACAGGACTCAGGTATGAAGACAGACTCAGGACAGATTCTGATGGGACCTTTCTGCAGATTCAGTTTCAGCTGAACCTGATGTAAAGGTGGGAAACATATGGTCCGTGTTCCTGATAAGAACATGGAGCAGGTGACCTGTTTGTGCTGGACCTGACTGGAAACCCCAGCTGCTCTGAAGGTCCAGGCTCAGGTTTTCATTGACGTGTCTCACCCAGTATGATGACGGACGTGGTCCCGTCTCCCACCTCCTCATCCTGCGTGCGGCTGATCTCTATCATGGACTTGGCTGCAGGATGCTGAACCTGGATCTGTTACCATGGAAACACAGCCTGTATGTAACACAGTATCTGAAACAACACCAACACCTCGTGCAGAAGTTCAGAGATTTTCCCAGCAGCTCCTGCTTCCCTCACCTCTCTGAGGATGGCGTTTCCATCGTTGGTCATCACGATTCCTCCTGTGGGGTCGAGCAACATCTACACACACAAACACACAAACAGGAAATAACGATGCTGAGCTGAAGAATCGTGAACTGCAGCCTCATCGTTTGACCTGAGGCAGCTGCTCAGAAACAAACTGGGTCTGATTCTTTTACTGTGCAGCAGCAACAATTACTAACTGTGCTGCGTTTACTGAGGTTTCTAATTCTGTGGGAGTCAGATAACCTGAGGCTTCACTTCATCACTTTATTAATATCAGATGTTTGTTTGCTCTGCTTCCTGCGTCGAATGGACGATGAGGATGTCTCACCTTCATCATGGCCCGAGGGCCAAGGCAGGTCCTGATCACATCTGCGATGGTCTGAAACACAAACAGTTTGTCACAGACCTGACTGGTCAACAGCTCTGTCACACAGCCGCTCGTATCTTTGTCTTCTGGGGTGTGTCTCCTGGCCGTGTCTCAGCCAGAGAATCTAATTATTCAGGGACTCGATGGTTTCCCCTTCACACAAAAACAACTCACGCTATACCTGAAAAGACATTCTGTCCATCAGGTAAACAAAACACCACAAACAACGAGCATCTACTGAAAGACAGAGGGGTGCGGGGTGAGGTTCTGTGTCTCAGTCCTCACTGTTTGGACCAGCTCAACCAAAGCACGATTATTATGATAAAACAAATGATGCTGGAATTTAAAAGAAGCCAAAGATTAGAGGAAAGTCTGAAAACAGATCAAATCTTTTCATGCTTCTGAAAACATCAGATTTATCCTGTGACCCTTTGGGGGCCCCGACCCGCAGGCTGAAAACCACTGGTTTACCTTTGCAGCATTGATGTTTCCAGTCTGGACTTTACGTCCTGACTCTCTCTTCACGTTCTGGTCTGCAGAGGAAGAAACAGAGACGGAAATAAATTTTAGCACGCAACAATGTAGATTCACCACAGGATGCTTTTATTTTGAAAAACTACATTCATTGAGGAGACCAGGTTCGTGAGAGAAACCAGAACCTAAAGAGAATTTCTCTCCGCACTGACAGTGAAGATGTTCAGAGGCTGTAAATCACATCAGTCACAGTTCGCCTGCTGTTTGTTTGCAGCTGACAAAAGACGCCGGTCTTTTATCAGCCGTAACATCCGGTCACTTAAACGAGCAGACGGAAACAATGAAAACTAACGTTTGAACTGAATCCGGATTAAGACTAGATCGGGTTGTGATGATTCGGATCAGTGAGGGTGTGGCTGCTTTATCCCGTTATTGTCTCTTAGTCGACATTAGCGGCTAACGCACTGACGGAAGTTTCTATTAGCCGAAGGTTTCATCTTTAAACTGTTAATCGAGCACACAGACGTTAAGCGGTTGGGCTAGCTAACTGCTCGCCAGCTAACTGTCTGTTCACGCTGAGTAACGGGGACATATTAGCTTCATTAGCTTAGCTTAGCATCTAGCAGCGTCTACACACTCTAACGATGCGCTAACGAAGCTAACAGCTAGACCGGCTAGCACACCGGTGGAAGCACGTGCTACGTCGGGCCACTGCGACGATGAACAGCCCCAAACCAAAGACGGTACCGACACAGAGCAACCTCCGTGTCCGAGCAAACATTTTAAAGCTGTAAAGTTTAAAGTGTGAACGTGTTGGAGACACTTACTGAGCACTAACACCTGCTGGCCGATCATTCTGACAGCGCAAGCCGGACAACAGCCGCCTGGAAGGTTCTGGGAGGCACGAGGCGAGGGAGGGCTCAACCCACGCGGGCGGGACTATTCCACAGACTTGACCAATCAGCGACATGATCACTATGATAGACCGGTGTTTTCACCAATAGAGTCAATGAGCGGAAAGCGTTGAAGCGATTACTAGGAAACGAAGCTCAGCCTTTTATGGTGAAATCCAACAAGACTTCATTTAAAATTTTCATGATTGTACGACAATAACAGTGTGAGCTGGGAGTTGGGTTTTTTGTAAATTTCTTATATATCTAAAATGTTAATATTAATACATCCTTATTACCTGTTTGTGAAGGACAACAATATATAAAATCAACAGTATTTTTCATGGAAGTACTACTTTGAAGTACTACTAAAAACGCACATATCAAAATCAACTATTTTTCCAGCGAGACTTGGTAATGTATTTTAAACTATATTGTATATTTTGAATGACAGAGGACAGAAAACCACGGGTTTCTTTTGGGAACAAGCAGAATGGTGGTGGATTTGAAGAATAATCTTTTGTTAGTTTTCTCATAAATGTGGAACAAATATCACAAACAGCTGATTTTAGCTGCTGCTTCATCTGGTCCTATGTGAAGTTAGATAACTAAACAACACAGTTTGGCATCAGTTTTATTTTTCTTAAACCTCAGCTCCTCCTCAGTGTAAACAGTAAAATAAACAGTAATAAGGCTCAGAACAGATGTTTGCATCAGGAAACATCCATCAGTTTGTCACAAAACAAAGATGTTCAGCGAAAGTTCAAAGGAAGAAATCTGTAGTTCAAAAACACAAAATATAAAATCCACAGATCATGATATCAATAAATAAGTTCAACTTTATGGGGACACAAGATGAAAATAAATGAAATTCAGTGCATGTAATTTGTAGTTGCTAAGAACTACATGCATGTAGTGACCGGACAGGAAGTTTTATTTTGAAATTAATCAAACCGCAGTTAATCATACCTCCTGTATTTCACCGTGAACTCTGAAGCTTCAGACTTTTCCAACAACACAAAGTTGATTTCACGTTGTGGTGCAACGCTTCCACCTGCTCTCGTCCGTCTCCAGCAGCAGGTTTGACTTTCTGTCTTTGGGTTTTGGACAAAACATTTGAAGATGTCACTTTTGTTTTTACCTACAAACGTTTTATAAAGAAGTCACATCGAAGACGTTTTATTAATGTTGGACCAAATTTCTTTTTGACTCTTATTTTATTCTGTTTGACTAAATTGAAATTTGTCTGAAGTTTTTGTTTTGGTGCTAAACTCCAATAAACAAACTAAATAAATAAATAATGAATCAGCTGACAGTCACATGATAGCAGGCAGTCTGGTGATGTCATGCATGACATCATGATGGACAGGTGTTTCTGTGGTAACGGGAATCTGGTTGGACTCAGTATCTTGTTAAACCAGCAGCTGTCCTTTCACCACCTCCTGTCTCTGGTTCAGGTCCAGATTCAGGTCCAGGTGTGTCAGCAGGATCAGGACTCTTGTGTGGTCGTCCCCCTGCATGTGTGTTGTCTTGGAAACCAGCTGGTTGCGTCCCTGTAGTCAGACCTGACTGGTGGATGTGTCAGAGTTCATCCTTGGAGCCGCTGGACACCAGACTGTGACTCACCTCGCGCTTCAGGAACTTCAGGAAGTCTTTGAGCACTCGACCCCCCTGAGGACACAGAAGAGACATTATCTGATTGACTGAACCCTGCCCCCCCCCCCCTTTACCAAATAAGACTAGAGTTGGAAAAAAAGCAGTTTTACTGTAACACTCAGAAGCAGCGTGTCACCTCGTATCGGATGGGCTCGTCTTTTTTTCCCACTGGAGCAAAATAAATGGTCGGATACCTGAGGACAGAACCGAGGGAGTTAAAGAGACAAAGACCTGACTCTGAACGTCAGTCCTGGTTTAAAGTCTCCACACAGAAGGCGCTCACCCCTGTACGTCGTATCCCAGTGGGACGTCGTTGTCCACAGCGTTCATCTTGGCGACAACGATGTTTGGATCATCAAACAGCTGAGAGAGTGACAGAGAGGGAGAGGTTCAAAATCCACAGCAGGACCGATGAGACCAGAACCAGCTGAGTCCACAAAAAGTGTCCCACAAAACCAAAAGGACCGCACACACAGACCACAGACACAAAGTAAAACACGTTTCCTGGCCCTGAACAGTCACCCCAACCCCAACCCCCCCCCCCCCCCCACCCCCCACAGCCCACTGGTGTATGCGCTAACTGGTGACGACGATGACGATGTTCATACCGTGTCGGCCAGCTCTCTGTAGACCGGCTCCAGTTTCTTGCAGTGTGGACAGGACGGAGAGTAAAACTGGATCAGAACGTCTTTATTCGGATCATTAACGATGTCATCAAAAGTCTCAGCAACAACCACCTGCAGGTCAGAGGTCACAGACAGGAGCCAGATGTCACAGACAGGGGCCAGATGTCACAGACAGGGGCCAGATGTCACAGACAGGGGTCAGAGGTCACAGACAGTGGTCAGACATGTCTGAATGCAGGCAGAATGAGCACGGTCAGTCCGTCTCACCTTGACAGGGGCGGAGTTGGTCTCAGGGACGGGTTCAGACTTGACGTAACGTTTGAGTCGTCCTGTGAAGTAATCGTCTAAAAACCTCTCCAAGGACTGACCGTCCCTCCTGAAACACATACAGACGGCGTCACTGTAACCTGATTGGCTCAGCATGTATGAGGTCACACAGGTGAGCAGAGAGACACAGACGTTTTAAATACTTCATATATTTAGAGACATAAACGGATATAAGACGCTGGATTCCGGCCTGGTCGGGCCGGTACGTACGTGAACTCCTCTCTCATGGTGAACTTGTGGCCCAGTTTGGTCCGGATCGTGACGAATGGAAGCTCTCCTCCGTCTGACGTCCCCAAACCAAAGTCCTCCTCCAGCTCAGACAGGAAGTCCTTCTTATTGGCGACTGAGAACATCAGGCCCCGCCCGGCGTATTTTGACGCCAGTTTCATCACCCTGGTAATCAGACACAGGGGGCGGGGCTTAAATGGACCTGTCCTCAGGTAACAGAAAGGCTGTCTGTACATCAACTGTAGGTGTTTACCTGTTCCTCCAGTAGTTGGAGCCCCTGGTGTTGCGATGGTAGTCCAGGTCATAGTACGCTGTCAGCAGGTCACGAACTCTCAGGCGATCTCTGTTCTCCAAAGTCATGTGAGGACACAGACCGTAACTGCAGACAGGCAGAGACAGACAGACAGACAGTTTGTCCTGGGTGTCCAAGCTCATCTGATCAAACTCTGACTGCAGTGAAGTGAAGCAGGAAACTTACATGTGATCTCTGATGAAGCGTCTCAGAGATCCGATGGTCAGGTAGTCTCTGAAGACGACGACGCTGTCCTCAAACTTATTGTCCAGTCTGGGAGGTCTGAACAACAACACGCTCCTAAGGGAGTGAGAGACGTTCGTTACACTCAAACTCTGAACCGCTGACGTTCGCTGCTTCCTGTCTGCTTCCTGTCTGCTTCCTGTCTGCCTCTGCGATCACCTGACGTACATGTGGAACAGCTCAGTGAACGAAATGCCCATGTGGACTCATTCATTCTAAACTACAGCAGAGGTCAGACAGGTGAGACAGGTAAGGCTGCAGGTGAGTACAGGTCGTTAAACTCACTCAGACTCCGCTCCGTATTTCTCCCCCAGCTTCAGATCAGTGGCGTGAGCGAATCTGAACTGTTCTCTCAGCAGACCCGCAGCTTTCAGAAACTCTGCCAGACGAGAGCTGTCTGCACCTGAAAACACACCTGAGACGCAGAGACACAGGTTGGACCAGGTCATGTGACATAAGGTCAGTAACAACACACAGGAGGGTTCAGCATCTCGAGGGCTGGAGGACCCGGGGGTCGAACCTCCGACCTCCTGATCAGCTGACGAGCCGCTCTGCCACTGAGCCACACGCAGGACGTGTTCAGTGATGTCATGTGTGATGTCATGATGCTGTAACATCACAATGTAAAGCAGCAACATAAATGATATAACGTGACCAGTAAAGTCACGTCCATGAACGTATGTAGCGCCGTACGAACACATGCAGGCGCAGTAAAGTCGCATGCTCCTGAACACGCAGCGTCTCACCTACGATACTGGCATCATAGTGGTTGATGAAGGTCTGGAGGTCTTCCTCGGTCTCCAGGTGAACCGAGTCTGGGCCGGTCTGCTTCTTCATGTAGTGATAGATCCCATCTGAACACACACACGTTTACACACTGTCAAACCGTGTGTGTATTTATTTTATTTCTGTGTGTGTGTGTGTGTGTTTACCTGCGGTCCGAGGTCCATCGTAGAGGGCGGAGTCTCTGCCATTCCTGAAGATCTTCAGAGTGGGATAACCTGAGACCCCGAAACGACCACAGGTCTCTGAGTGAGCGGTACAGTCCACCTGAAACAGGTGAGACGGACAAGTGTGTCTGCAGGTGAAGTCATTAAACTGACACTGTGTTCGCACGCACTTCATAACAGTAATGATGATGATGATGATGATGATGAAGATGAAGATGAAGTTACCTTTGCTAACTGGACGGTTCCCTTCAGTCTGGTCGCTGCTTTTTCAAACTCTGGAGCCAGTTTCTTACAGTGACCACACCTGAGAGGAAGAGGGGGAGAGAGGAGGAGAGAGGGAGGGCAGAGGGGTGAGAGGGGGAGAGAGGGAGGGCAGAGGGGTGAGAGGAGGGCAGAGGGGTGAGAGGGGGAGAGAGGGAGGGCAGAGAGGTGAGAGGAGGGCAGAGGGGTGAGAGGAGGGCAGAGGGAGGGCAGAGGGGTGAGAGGGGGAGAGAGGGAGGGCAGAGGGGTGAGAGGAGGAGGGAGGGCAGAGGGGTGAGAGGGGGAGAGAGGGAGGGCAGAGGGGTGAGAGGGGGAGAGAGGGAGGGCAGAGGGGGACAGTCAGTCCGCCATCACCTACATCACAACAGAAGCGCGTTCAAAACTGTCTTCATGAGCTAGCGATGCTAATGCTAACAGCCCCTCCGTTACCATGGAGCGTAGAATTTCACCAGCATGGTCTCGTGCTCCGTTGCAAGGTAGTCAAAGTCCGCGTCCCCGAGCTCGAGCACGTCTTTGCGC
Organism: Toxotes jaculatrix; assembly: GCF_017976425.1. Lineage (NCBI taxonomy): Eukaryota > Metazoa > Chordata > Actinopteri > Toxotidae > Toxotes > Toxotes jaculatrix. The sequence goes on from NC_054406.1 coordinate 363,491, forward strand.
AAGGAGACCGCGGCGGGAAAACAGGACAACAGCGCCAACGTGACGGCGGGAAGGAGGTGGACAGTGGCCGCCATGATGGAGAGAAAAGATGAATGAATTCAGATGAAAAAGAATATACCGGAGACGGTGACCGTTACAGACCGAGGAGACGCTCCTCATCACACCGAGGGTCAAGGCAGACGAAAGCACCAGCGTTTCCGGTCAGTACTTCCAAACTAAAGTCCTTATTTGTAACCTAAGTTGCGTATTATGAAGACTAAGATTGAAACAGTAATACACCTTTAAAGATGAGCTCGAGCTCCGTGTAGCTGCTCCTCACACACCTGAGACATTAGATGGTTTCATTCCGGCCCACAGGTAATATTTAGGGCTTTCATTTTGAAGGTCAGATCGTTGCATTTCCGGACCTAATCTGTCTAAGTGAAGCTAACTTGACCAATCTCTTCGATGTCACCGTCTAATTGGTCCAATAACCTGTCAATCACAACGCAATCGCTCTCAGTCAGGTTTCTACGTCACAGGTTTACCACCTTTCCTTTTTAGTCACTGTGAAGGGGTGAATATTAATGCAATCACTTGTTTTACATGATGTTTGTAGTTAATGGACATTACTGTACTTTCATAAACACACTGAACAAAAATCACTGAAACATTAGAGAAACAGTTTTTATTAAATCAGTGGATTCAGTCGTATTCAATATGAACACACACACATTTTCTACAAAACCCTCAGAACATCGCTGCATCCTTCACTAACTCCAAGGCCGCTAGGTATCATGGGAGCGATCAGGTGGGTTAACCTTGATGCATCTTGGGAAGACTAAACTTTTCAACAAAAAAAAAAAAAAAAAAAGTCAGATTCAGAAGCTGCAGAAGAAAAAACAGATGTTTTACTTTTTAGTGCAAAATGTTTGAGGCATTTTAAAAGAAAATAAACTCAAGTAACAAAATGTGTTGAAACGACGGATCAGCTGATCGATCGCAGCAGAATCATCCGGACACCTGTGTGCAGGTGTTGTCTGTAACAGCTGTGTAATGTGTGTGACTTTCACACTCAGTCCAGTTTTAGTGTTTAGAATTTTCACTGTCTGATTAAAAACGTGGACTAATCTCAGTTCGTGGGCAGAATCCTGAATTCTGTCCTCACCGATCAGCAGGTGGAGCGAGAAGGACCGGACCTCTGTCAGCCAATGAGCACAGAGTCTCAGACCACGTCCACATGAAGCTGGTCTCGTTAGAACAGAGACCTTCCCGACCTCTGGTCCTCCGACGTCCTCTGTGATCCTTCGGTTTAAAGTGGACGTACCTGAACTCGGCAGAGCGGCTGATCATCACGTACAGATGTCAGCACCAGATGTTCTGTCGTTGAACTGAAAAGATTTACCTGTCTTCCTGTTGTCCAGGTGTTTGACAGGACAGAGCTCTGCTGAAACCACCTGGAGACGCCACCGGTGTGGACGCAGATTGGATTCAACAGTGTTAAGGTTTTGATGGCTTCGTGTGGGCGTGGTCTGAGGTGTTCACACCTGTAACAGGTAGATTTTCAGGCTGCAAATCTTCACTGTACCTCTTCAGACTTCAGCTGTCTCACAAACCCCGCCCCTGGCACGCCCTCAGTGGGTGGAGTTCCTTCAAAGCTCCGACTCAGAGAAACAAGATCCAGAAGCAGAACTGAAACAAAATCCAGGGTCCATGTCTTTTGGACAGGATCCTTGTGGAGACAGTTCCAGACACTCATCAAAAGACACATACAGTCAAATGTCTTCAGGCTGAGTTAGGACGGTGCCTCACACCTAGAACAGCTGCTGAACAGTAACTGAACTGTGTTCCAGACAGAACAACTGAGGCCGGTTCTGCAGCGTGTTCTACTGAATCCTGTTTGTGTGAATGAAGCGTGTGACTCCATTACAGGCTGATCTGGATCAGACTCTTTGGTCCAGCGCTTAGTCGGGGGCTACCTCCTGACTGCTGATTGGCTGGCACTCTGAGGAACAGGAAGTGGACTTCTGAGATGAAGACTGGAATAGATTTATCAGGTCGTGGAAACGAAGACTCACCTGGAGGAAACAGAGAAAGGTGACGTCCTCACTTCTGCTTTGAAAACAACAGGTGCAGAGCTCAGGCTACTACCTGGACACTGAAGCCCTGCCCTCTCTCACCTGTTGGGTGGTCTTGTTTCCCAGGTGGGCAGACACCTGTCTGAATGTTTTCCTGTTGGCTCCTCTCTGCTGACAGGCCGTCAGGATGGCGCGGTCTGCCTCCCTGAAACAGGAACAGGAAGTGTCATGTGGTTTGCTGTGATGTTTTTTAGAATCTTATTTTAATTTAAGACGTTTTTGTGATTTATCCTCGATGTGTCCTTGGCAGTTTGACGCTGTCGGCGGGCCCGTCCTGCTCCGAGGGAACCGCTCTCAGATCCTCAGTGTGTTTGTGTGTGTGTTCTCACCGAGTCCAGATGACGACCTTCTCTCCTGTGGAGGTCATCGAGATGTTTTTGGCACACACCGCTCGTTCTTCCTCTTCCTCTCTGTCACTTCCTGTCCCACTCTCGTCAGACATCTGATGGTCGGAACCCGTCCTGTTCTTCTGGAAAGCGGAGTCCACCTTTGTGGTCTCGGAGCTGGTTGCTATAGGAGACGTGCGGGAGTGAAGCTGGTGGAAGAACTGGTGCAGGTCGGGGTGGTGTGCGAGGAGAGACGAGATCTGACGAGAAAAATCAGGACAAATAAACTTCACTCGTTTAAAAACTGATGATCAGCTGATTTCTGAGGGATCAAGGCTCATCGTCTACCTTGTCCATGTCCTCAGGTGGGGGGGTGGGGCTTCCCTGCAGCACCGACACCACCTGTTGGTAGAGAGAGGAACTTTCTCCCAGACTCCGTCCCAGTCGCCGTAGAAACCGACGGCTGCGTTCAAACAGTTGTTGCTCCCACAGCTGGCAGAGAAAAACAAACGGCAGCAGAGGAGTTTACACAGGTGCAGGCCGTACCTGTGTGATGTCAGAGCGATGTCACTCACCAGTCCACAGCGGCGGGCCTGTCCTCGGCTCAGGAAGGCGGCGAAGTCTCTCAGCAGCTGAGGCCAGGGCTGCAGCAAACAGCTCAGTCTGTCATACAGGAGCTCCGGGGCCCCAGAGGCCCCCAGGGGCCCCTCTGCTGAAAACTGATCCAACACCTGCAGCAGCTGCTCAGAGAGGCCCGGAGACACCTGCACCACTTCCAACACCTGCGCAGGAAACAGGAAGTACAAACAAAAACATGATAATGGTGCTGCAAATGACAGTAGACCAATCAGGACGCAGGAAGTCCCCCTGATGTGTTCAGGTACGGACGCCATCCTCACAGGTTCTGATCCAGGATCAGGTGGGTTTTATGTCTGAGCCGCTCTGCTTTTACCCTGTGGAGATAATCCTGAGCGAACGCCACTTCCTCCGCCTCCCTCCGGTCATCTTCATCCTCCTCCTCCTCAGTTCCCTCTGACGACAGCTTCTCCTTCACAAAGACACAAAATGAGTTTCAGCTCAGCTGATGTTCATCGTCCCCTGATCAATGAACGGCTTCGTCTATAAAACAGAATAACACTGAGAAGTTTTGGATCAATCTTCAGCTTATTATTGATTCACATGAGTTGTTGTGACCAACAGTGAAAAAGTGACAGGACGTTTTCAGGCGACTGACGGAGAGGACGGGGTGACCGACCTGCAGCTGGAGGACGGACGCTCTGGATTCATCTGAAGACGTCTCGCCATCATCACCATCGCTTTCTCCTTCTGCTGCTCTGGATGGTGTCAGCGTCACTTCCTGTTCACTCTCTGACCCCACCTCTTCGGGGTCGACCATGTCATCGTCATGGGTGACACTTCCTGCAGTGCTGGACGATGATTCAGACAGGACCAGGAGGACCTCGCTCTCCTCCTCCTCTTGTTCTTCCTCCTTTCTCTCCTCATTTATCCTGATGATGTCATCAACCACCTCCACCTGAGAAGGGGTGGGGCCTTCAGGAGGAGGAGGAGGAGGAGGAGTCAGTGCCTCTTTGTCACTCCTCATTCCTCCTCTGTTCAGGGCGGGTTTCTCTTTCTCAGGAGGTGAAGAAGACGACCTCCTCTTCCTCCCCTTCCTCCTCAGGACGACAAGGGTCTGATAGTGGCGTCTGATTTGCTCTGTGGTTGTCATGGAGACAGTGGAGGGAATGATGATGTCAGCGGGGTTGTCAGTCCTGGTCAGGGGGAGTCGGTGGAGGAGGACTCGTGGAGGTCTGAGAGCTTGGGGGCAGCAGGTTTTGTGACTTGGAGGAGGTGGGGGGTGGGAGGAGGGGTCAACCTGTCCATCAGACAGAGGGGAGGAGTCAGCAGGTGGAAGGGGGAGGGGCTGTTGTAGCAGGACAAAGCCAATGCGTCTGAAGTCAAGCTGTTTGGGGAGGCGGGGGGCGTATCTTGTCCCGGGAGGGAAGCTGTAGGTGTTGGAGGCGGAGCGGAGGAAGGTCAGGTGACTCTGACGAGGTCGACTCCACCTGCAGGGGGGTGGGGCCTCGGGGGCCGAGCCAGGTGGGGCATTATAGCATTTAATGGTCGGGTAGATGACAGGAAGACTCCTCTGTGGGGGGGGGGGGTAAATTGTTCAGGTGACAGGTGCTGAGTAACAAACAAACATCCATCAGTGCAAACCTACAACCAGCCGACCCACAATCCTCTGCTCCACGCTCACGCAGAGATTCTCTCCCTAGGTTTGAAAAAGCAGAAACTACAAACGCTCACACAGCCACAGTCGGCCAGTAGGTGGCAATAAAAGCCTGGTCCAGAAACCTCATGTCCTCATATGTTCTCTACGTCTTACATGTCCACACCACACACATAAACCAGAGCTCCTAAAAACCTGCACTCCAGGAGACAGTTACAGATATTGATCTGATATTGATCCGATATCAAATGTACACACACGTTACTGACATCAGCCTATCACCCACCACCAGCCAGAGAGGCATGACGCTCTCCTGTCTCTCCACCGGCGGCCGTTGCTCTGCCGGATCAGCAGGACGGCAGGCCACGGGCATCGGCCACAGCACGCGCTGGTACCTGAACGCCTGTGGAGGACGGACACAGGTGAGCGCCTGCAGATCCCACAGAGACCTGTACTGAGACCAGCTGTACGAGCGCGTCGCCGCTCCATTACCTTGACAATGTTGTCAGGGGAACCGGGTCTGCAGCACTGCAGAATTCTGCGTCGGACCTGGACCAGAGTCTTCCTCAGCAGGAACTGAGACACCAGCTTAGTTGGGTCACATGACCCTTCCATGTTCCTGAGACCCAGAACCAGGAGGCTGAAAACACACACACACGGTCAAAACACAAGTTTCAACCAGTAGTTTGAGGTGCGTGTGTGTGCGTGTTTACCAGTCCTCAGCTGCAGTGAACGCAGCCGTCCTGCGGGGGCAGTACAGATCTGGGTCAAGGCTGACACAGGGCAGCAGCTCTGGGTAGAGGAAGACCGGACGAGTGGCAAAGAGCCAGGCCAGTTCAGCTGGCATCATGGGATAACAACGCACTGGACACACAGAGACACACAGAGACACAGAGACAGACACACACACAGGTCATCAGCCTTTATGAGAAACGTTCAACATGTTCCCTGTTTGTCAGAACACGGACGCCTGATCACGATCGTCCTCCTGCTCTCACACGTCCATCTGCCTGGTTTTTATCTGTCTAACAGAGACATCCCATGATTCCCAGGCACCGGTGGACTCACTGTGTCCTCTGGCGTCAGGTGGGTGGTGTTGTGGCTGGTAGCTGATGGGAGTCTGTCGCAGCTCCTCCAGCAGCTGCAGCGCCCCCTGCAGGTTGGCAGATCTGAAGACACTGCAGAAACCAGGACGAGCCGAGGACATGAGCAGCTCGGCTCTTTGAGCCAGCACGTCCAACTCAAACTGTCAAAGCAGGACGAAAAAGACAGAGAGACGTGTGTTAGGTCAGTTTACAGGTTTCGATCAAACCTGCGGTGTGCTGGTGTCGCCGTGTGTTACCAGGAACTGTCTGGTGGTCTCGGCCTCGTTGTGTAGTTTGGCCACAGGTGAACTCAGCAGGTGAATCTGGGTCAACAGCTGGATGTGCTGAGGGACAGACAGCGTGTCATGAGGTGCAGATGTTCATCTGAGAGACACCAACCTGCTGCAGCACACGTGAACTTTCACAAATGAACTTTCACACGTGAACGTCCTGCTGTGAGCGGTGTGTGTGTGTGTGTGTCGTGTTCAGCCGTGTTGTGTGTACAGGTGTGTGTATGTACCTGTTGTAGCTGCAGCTGCAGTCTGGTCTTCTGCTGTGCGTCCAGTTTCAGTGTGTACGGCTCAGGACAGAGTGTGTGTGTCTGCCGTCTCTTCCTAATCAGAGCCAGCTGCTGCTTCACTGTACGCAGCTCTGTGATTGGTCCATCCTCCGCCTCATCGTCTGCGAGCGCTCTGTGATGTAAACACACAGAGTCAGAGTGTGTGTGTGTCATGATGTCAGTGAGTGTCCTCACAAAGATGTGTGTGTGTGTGTGTTTTGTTACACACGTGCTGTGCTGCTCCTCAGGTGTGTGTGTCTGAACAGTGTGTGTTTCCTCCGGCGGCTCTTCCTCTTCCTCGTGGCCTTCATCATCCACTTCCTGTCCCACAAGGTCTTCTTTTAACTGACACACACACACAGGTGTTGTGAGTGACATGTGGTCATGTGACAGAGTGAAGACGAATCAGGCTGCTGGGTGTGAGGACACTCACCGTTTCAAACAGCTCCTCCATCAGCTCGTTCACCTCCTTCTCTGGACGACAAACAGAAGGAGGTCAGTTCATCTGGTGACCAATCAGAGCACAGAGTTGTTCCCTGTCACTGAACCCAGAGCCCCCCCCCCCCCCTCAGTCTGAGGGACATTCAGCCTGTCTGAGGGACATTCAGTCTGAGGGACATTCAGTCTGTCTGAGGGACATTCAGCCTGTCTGAGGGACATTCAGTCTGTCTGAGGGACATTCAGCCTGTCTGAGGAACATTCAGTCTGAGGGACATTCTGTCTGAGGGACATTCAGCCTGTCTGAGGGACATTCAGTCTGTCTGAGGAACATTCAGTCTGAGGGACATTCTGTCTGAGGGACATTCAGCCTGTCTGAGGGACATTCAGTCTGTCTGAGGGACATTCAGCCTGAGGGACATTCAGCCTGTCTGAGGGACATTCAGTCTGAGGGACATTCAGCCTGTCTGAGGGACATTCAGTCTGTCTGAGGGACATTCAGCCTGTCTGAGGGACATTCTGTCTGAGGGACATTCAGTCTGTCTGAGGGACATTCAGCCTGTCTGAGGGACATTCAGTCTGAGGGACATTCAGTCTGAGGGACATTCAGTCTGTCTGAGGGACATTCAGCCTGTCTGAGGGACATTCAGTCTGAGGGACATTCTGTCTGAGGGACATTCAGCCTGTCTGAGGGACATTCAGTCTGTCTGAGGGACATTCAGCCTGTCTGAGGAACATTCAGTCTGAGGGACATTCTGTCTGAGGGACATTCAGCCTGTCTGAGGGACATTCAGTCTGTCTGAGGAACATTCAGTCTGAGGGACATTCTGTCTGAGGGACATTCAGCCTGTCTGAGGGACATTCAGTCTGTCTGAGGGACATTCAGCCTGAGGGACATTCAGCCTGTCTGAGGGACATTCAGCCTGAGGGACATTCAGCCTGTCTGAGGGACATTCAGTCTGTCTGAGGGACATTCAGCCTGTCTGAGGGACATTCAGCCTGTCTGAGGGACATTCAGCCTGTCTGAGGGACATTCAGTCTGAGGGACATTCAGTCTGAGGGACATTCAGTCTGTCTGAGGGACATTCAGCCTGTCTGAGGGACATTCAGTCTGAGGGACATTCTGTCTGAGGGACATTCAGCCTGTCTGAGGGACATTCAGTCTGAGGGACATTCAGTCTGTCTGAGGGACATTCAGCCTGTCTGAGGGACATTCAGTCTGTCTGAGGGACATTCAGCCTGTCTGAGGGACATTCAGTCTGAGGGACATTCAGTCTGTCTGAGGGACATTCAGCCTGTCTGAGGGACATTCAGTCTGAGGGACATTCTGTCTGAGGGACATTCAGCCTGTCTGAGGGACATTCAGTCTGAGGGACATTCAGTCTGTCTGAGGGACATTCAGCCTGTCTGAGGGACATTCAGTCTGAGGGACATTCTGTCTGAGGGACATTCAGCCTGTCTGAGGGACATTCAGCCTGAGGGACATTCAGCCTGTCTGAGGGACATTCAGTCTGTCTGAGGGACATTCAGTCTGTCTGAGGGACATTCTGTCTGCAGTTTCCTGTTCTCAGTCACAGTTTCACTCCTACATTAATAAATAAAATCATTATCAAAGTTATTTGTTAAATTTTCAGTGTGTGTGTGTGCGCATGTGTGTGTGTGTACTGACTGGTGATGCGGACAGCCTTGTCGTCACGGTAATCCTCCAAGTCAGGTTCATCGATATCAGCCAGGAAGTTATACTCTGGATCATCTTCATCATCACACTCCTCTGAGAAAGAGAGAGATTTTTACAGAGAGACACACGCACGCACACACACGCACACACACACACACCTGTCCTCACCTTCATTGTCCATGTCTGAGCTCATCAGGCCTCTCAGCCAATCAGTCCACTCCCTGTCCTCGTGGGCGGAGCTGGGTTCATACATGTCAGGTGTGATATCAGGAGCTTGGAGCTCCGCCTCCAGCCGGCCCAGCGGGACATCACGAAGAGGACGTTTAGACCGAGTCCGGTACGCCATCAGACCCACCTCGTTCTCGGACTCTGACAGAGGCTGATGGGGACAGACAGAAGCTCTGAGCGTCTCTGATGCTCGTCCTTCCTGCTGTCCATTTAAAGACAGGCTGAACCTGGAAGCTGCTGCTTTTCTCTGATTCTGAACTGAGGACGTATGAAGCTGCTTCAGATCTGCTGTGTCTCTGACAGGTGTTACCTGGTAGGGCTCCATGCACACGGCCAGCTCCTCCTCCACAGCATGAAGTTTCTCCAGAAAGGTGCTGTCAGTCACTGCTTTGGGGGTCGGGGCTTTGGGAGGGGGGGGGGGACCCATTGAGATAGACCCCACCCTCAAATTCCTGGATCGGCTTCGAGAAGTCTGCAGGGGACGGAGAGATCAGCCAATCAAAACAAAGAGGAGGCGGAGTTTGACAGTTGAGGAGACCAGCATCCTCACTGACCACATTCACTGTACAGACAGGACAGGTGTGGACCTGTCCGTCCTACCTGCCAGGGGCTGGAGCTGTCTTCCTCCGCTCTGTTCAGTCGACTTCCTCTGGGAGACGAAGCCGTGCTCTCCATGTCGCTCTCCTGGAACGTCTACACGCCAATAATCAATAACCACTTCACATCAGCCATCGACACATCTACATACACTGTTTCATTAGTGTGAACGTGCAGCCAATCAGAGCAGAGTCTCACGTCTTCAGCCGTCTCCTCGTCCTCTTCCTCATCAGGACGGTACTCTTCATCAGAGGAGTCTTCCTCAGCCAGAGGGATGTCCACGAACTGAGGAGCCTGAACACAGAGAGGGCGGAGTGTCACCTGTACAGGTGTGTTCACTGACACGTGTTCATCTCAGACACATTTTATCTTTCTGGTTTTAGATTAGATGAAAATCGTTTTTAAGAAAACTGGAAACTTTCTCAGATATTGATCTGTTACCTGGCTGAGGGGGCGGAGCTGAGCAGCCTGACACCCTCTGCTCAGTGACCCTGACCAGTTCTGTATCACCCTCACTTCCTGTGACTACTTCATCATAAGAGTCAACTTTGTTTGTGTTTCTCCAGTTAAATGCTTTTAATGTGAAGCTGCAGCAGCAGGAAATGTTTGTTTTCATTAGCAGTAACTTCACGCAGCATTTACAGCAGACGCAGCTGATCATCAGTGGGTGTTACCTCCCTCTGTGTGGCCCCGCCCCCTCGCTGTGAGCTCACATTTATCTCATGAACGTGGAACCATCCAGCAGTTTGGGTCTGAGAGGCAGACTCGCTCTCCCTGTGGCTAAAAACCTGCCTCTGTGATGAAGCTGCTAGAGGCTAGAGCAGGGGTGGGCAAACTGTTCCACAAAGGGCCGGTGTGGCTGCAGGTTTTTGTTCCAACCAAGCAGCAGCACACCAGACTGGACTCATTTAATCAACTGATCTCAGTCTTCAGACAGTTGATTGGTCAAACTGTGTGCTCTTCACTGGTTGGAACAAAAACCTGCAGCCACAGCGGCCCTTTGTGGAACAGTTTGCCCACCCCTGGGCTAGAGGCTAGACTGCCGGGGGACTTCCCATCATGCACCGGGCTCCTCTCTCTCACTCTGTCTGCTCTCATTCATATCCCATTAAGACATGTTACTAACTGAGCTTCTTCTCTTTCCTGTGGTTCTGTTCTTTCTCTCCTCTCTTCTTCTGCTGTCGCTCTCTGCAGGTTCATCTGCTGCTGTGGATCAGCTGCCGCCATTACTCTCATTCATTATTATTATTATTCCTTCTATCAGTCTGACATCATTAGTTCTTTTACTGTTGTTGTTTGCATTCATATTAGTCCTGTTACTAAAGAGTATGACCTTATGACCTTTTGACCTTTACCTTGTTGATGTCACTGGTTTTCTTGATGGGAGAAATGTTCCAGGCTGGAATCACCTGACAGGTAAAAAAGAACATCAGAAACAGAAAGTAGACGTTACGCAGATGTTACGCAGATGTTACGCAGACGTTGTGTCTCACCACTCCTTTCTCCACCACTTCTTTAAACTTGGATCGAGTCATTTTCGGCTCCTGAAGAAACAAAAACACATCGATCATTGAAAACAGATCAATACCTGCAGGTAGGAGAAAATGTTAATGAGCTTCAGCCCTGCGCTCTGATTGGACAACAGACTCACAAATGGCGGGACGGCCTCGGTCTCGTTGATGGCGGCTTTCATCATGGCCACCACGTGTTCGTTAGTGATCACTTCCTGTAGGTCAGAGGTCAGATTTACTTCCACAACACTGAGTGACAACAATCATTTATCATTTATTATTAAACTGTTTTTAAAGTGAATCCTGTCACCGACCACAACAAACATGAAAGCCGCCGTTCGTAAGCCAGCGCTCAGACAGCACAAACTTTATTTAAATGCTACAAAGCTAATGTTAGCATTAGCAGCACCAGTGCAGAAGAAACGTTTGAGTTCAGCATCAAACTTCATCCCTTCGCTCTCAGAGCTTCTACTGATGTTAGCATGCTAACCAACAGCCAACCCGTCCAGTCTGCCCTCAGACCAGCTGGAAACTGCACTACCTGTGCTGTAAATGAGTCTCCAGGTGTGTTAAGGTGTGTCTGAGAGGGAGGACGAACTCACGTGGATGATGTTTCTGACGTTCACTGTGGTCAGGTTGTGTTGTTTGGACTTTGTCTCTAATGATTGGTCCAGGAGTCTGTCAATCTCCAACTCTGCTCCCGCCTCCTCTTCTTCGCTGTCTGAGGCCCCGCCCCCCTGCTCCTCCTCCTCGGTCAGTTTGGCCCTCCTCTTCCTCACTGCTCTCCTCCTCGCAGCCTTCGCCTCCACCTGACTGTCCTCTGACAAACACATACAGACTGACCTCAGATTGCTGCTATGTACGAGCCGCCCCGAGTCCCTGTCAGGTGAACAGGTTTCAGGCCGGTGGAGACCCTGGATCTGCTGGCTGTGAGACGTGAGGCTGGGCGGGGGGCGCAGTGTGTGTGTATGTGTGTGTGTTACCCATGGTGATGACGAGGCTGGAGTCGGTGGTATCTTCCTCCACCAGCAGATAGCCTTCCTCCTCCTCTGGCTGCAAAGCATCATGGGAGAGGGGCTGAGGAGCGGATGGAGGCGGTCTGAGGGACCGGGCGGAGGAGACGACAACAGGCGGCAGTGTGGACGGGCTGAGTCTGACGCGTTTGCGGACCGGGGTCATTGTGGAGAACCATGACCTCTGACCTCTGTGGACACATCAAGTCATTTTCTGAACTTTACACTGATCGATGATGAAACATCCTGAGGGTCTGAGACGCTGTGCTGGGTCAGACCCTGAACATCATCACAGCACCGGCACAGAATCCACCTCAGACCTCAGACCAAAACAAACATTTCGAGAGAATTCTGGGAAATTTCAGCGGCCAGGTTACATATGTTAGAAACTGACTGTTGTTGTTTGTATCATAAACAAACATTATTGTTGTTATTTGTATCGTCACGACCGACAGCTGCAGATAACTGACGAAACACAACATTTCACATTTAAAAACGTGTCCGTTAGCTTCTGTTAGCTCCTCAGACCCGGGTCACCGTGCGTTCAGCCCGGTAAACCGGGTCTCCTGCCCGGGACCAGGACTGTCTCTGCCTGCTGTCCTGCGGTCCTGCGCCGCTAACATGCTCACAGCTAACGTGCTAACACTCCGCCAGCCTACCAGCAGCTTACGTTAGCCTGAGGACGCGGTCCCTAGCCGGTCCGACTCCCAGTCCAACGGCCGGTGTACTGCCGGTTTTACACGGTTTAACGGTAACGTCCAACGCAGACTCACTTACCCGCCACAACGACCCGACGCTTCCGTTGTCCAATAAACTACATTTCCGGGTGTGCGTCGTTCCGTAACTGTGACGTCATCAAGAGCAGCGACGTGACAGCGCGTTCAAATATTAAATAAACTCTGGAAAATTACACGATTAATGAAGGTAAAACAAACCGGAAACAGGTTTAATTGAACTGAGGTAAAATCCGCCCGGGGACAGGACATCACCCCTGTCCACACTGAAGCCTGGAGGAACAGGTCTGTGTTGAGACCGAGCTCTGTGCTGCTCACACACGTGATGAGACACGTCAGAGCGTGTTACCTGGCTTCCAACCACACGTTCACATCTCACGTCCTCTTCCATCAGCTCCATCTCCTCTAAGACACTGGGATCCAGGTACTGTGGACAGCCAACACCCAGAGACAGACTGTGGTGCTGAGGTGGACACCACCAGGTCCCCTCGGCTTCTGTCCACGGTCCACTAGATCTGTGAGTCTCTGAGAAACTGGTCCAAAGACCGGCATGTGGTGAGGACTGCCGGACACAGGTGAGGTCAGCTCTTCAGGTCACAACGCGCTTTTACACTCCCACAGGACAGGGAGGACAGGTGGTCCAGATGTTTGTCACATGTAAAACCACGTGATAGCTAAACTATCACTGAGAATGATGACTGCTTTTAACTCATCTGATATGATGAAGGTCAGAAACTTTCAGCCATTAAAACACACGAAGCTTCATTCAAATCATTTATTCAGAACCTTCCAATAAAATCTAAAACCCGGAGCCTGTCCCGGTCCTGGCACCGGGACAGGCTCCGGTCCGCCTGCCACATCAGCGGGTCACGGTCTTCATAGCCCCGGGACTCAGAGCCTTCAGAGCGGCTGCAGGTCTCTTAAGCTCCTTCATCACCTGCAGACCGAGAGCTTTAACTGGCCGCAGACAGACGCGGGACCTGCCGGGACCGGGACCGGGACCTGGAGGAGGATGAGGAGCAGGTGGCGGTGGAGAGTCCGCCGGATCCTGAGGCTCGGCGTCTGTGACCGTCACAGTCAGCGGTTTGTTTCGGTGAAACAAGGACTCCCGCCGGCGCGTGCACGGGCTCGAGGCCAGCACTGCGCGGAAGCCGTAAGGCGTGGTCACCTTCTCCACGTGCGGCAGCGACATGGCCGCACGCGTCGTCAGGTCCGTGTCCGCGGACTCCGCCGCCGCGCCGCGTCGGGGGGCTCTGATCCGCGGCGGCAGGCGGAGCAGGAACCGGGGGGAGGCCGCGGGGCTGTGCGAGACCTCCGGGGAACCGCTTCCAGGACTGTCCTCATCACGGTCCGACAGCAGTCTGGTCCGGTCCGGGGAGCTCCGGTGAGCCCGCGGGGAGAGCACGCGGAGCGGACTGCGGGACGGGATGAGAAAGTCTGGGATCCGCTCCGGAGTCAGAAGCAGACTCCGCAGAGACGATCCGGATTTAACGGCAGACATGTCTGAAGCTGCAGAGAGAGAGAAGAGGTTCAGACGCGCACCTGTCCTTCAGGTGGATCAGAGAACCAACCAGTCTGAACGGGATCCGGTGTGACTGGAGATAAAAACTTCTGGATCAGAGAGACCACTTACCTGAGTGCGAGTGTCACCTTGTCTGAAGCAGACTCCGTGTCCTGGTTTATATAGGCAGCTGCAGCAGGTGTGTCCAATCAGGCTGATCATACATCAGTCCTCCAAAGTCCTGAGGCCCGGACCACAGAGCGAGTCCAGCACACCTTACCTGGTGAGGACCACGCTGAATCTGGTTCATGGCCCTGCATCAGGGTTAGGGTGGGGGTGCTACCCCCCGTCACCGGGCAGCACTGAACCTGCTCAGGTCTGAGGCACGGTGCAGATCCAGGAGTCCTGGTCTGACCCAGGCCGCTTCGCCTCAGTGCCGGTGAGCGTGTGGTGGCCAGCTGAGTCAGTGATCCGGTCTGAGGGCTCAGAGGATCAACACACACAGCACAGCTGTGTGTGTGTGTGTACTTATACAGTACCATACTAAATTAAAGTAAGTAGAATAAAACTTAAGGCCTGATGCTGAGCTGCTGATTCACCTGAGGAACAAAAACTTCAGCTTCATTCTGATCCAAATGTGAGGACATGGGACAGTGGGCGGAGCCTGTGGACACCATGGTTAAGATCTACCTGCTGTCAGAGAACACCAAGGCGTCCACAAGCTCTGTGAGAGCACCTGCCACCTTCTGACCCCGCGTGCTGACTCAGGTTCTCTGCGTCGCTCACATCACACAGAAACACAGCTGTTGCCCTGAGTTACGGCGCCAACCTCACATCCTGCTGCGAGCTACAGAGACTCGACCAACACAGGAGCACGTTTCACATGTGTGTGTACACGTGTTACAGGTCACGCTCTCTGTGGTGTGTGACACAAAGACACACCTGTACGGTGTCTTCATGCTGAGCCAGGTGAGCTGGTCATTTTAAGGTTCTCAGTGATTTTCAAAGTAAAGGTGATTTTTAAATAGTTTTCCCTCTGAACGCTGTGGATACATCGCAGTATATTATGGGATGGTGGCAGTTATGGCAGAGGTATCGCCTGGATCACCTGGCTCACCTGGCTCTGGAGGAAACAGCAAACAGGAGGATTTACCTGTGTTTCTTTAGTCGGAATATTTTACCAATTCATTTATTTCTATTTCACCAAACTGAACAGAAACTGCACCAAACCACACGGGTCAGAACCTGACGTGGTCCATGTCTGCCCCGCCCCTCCCCCCGCCTCCCCTCTCCCCTCTCCCCCAGCAAAACACAGGTGACAGCCTGAGACAAAGATCAGTTTTTATATGAGGAATTCATCCGATAAGACGAGGTGCTTTTACTGCAGCAAGACAAACAGGAAGGAGCTGCTAAAAACTGCAGGAAGTCAGGACCCTCCATAATAAGAGTTCAAAGCCCCCCCACCCGCCCCATGAAAAAAAACAAAAAAATAAACAAACGACCGCACTCATCTTCCTCATTGTCTCTATCATCATCGTCATCATCAGGTTCCCTGTATTAAAATCAATCATCTCACTCCCAGAGTTTGTGGTTTCCTCCTCCCAGTGCATCATGGGAGTTAAACCGCACGGTGACCTTTCACCTGGTCAGTCCTCATCTCCATGGAAACAGCATCAGTCTCAGAGCCCCACCCCCCTGCTGCAGTCAGTGTGTGTCATTGGAGGGGGGCGGGGCCTCCTCCAGTGGTCAGATCGCTGGTTGGCTGGTGGTCTCAGCGGCAGCCGCCGTGTGACGGGTCAGAGGATCAGTCCGTCAGTCGCTGTCGGACCCAACAGCTGACGAGCCTTTCCTCTTCCTCTTGGGAGCTTTGGGCTTCGAGTCTTCCTCTTCCTGAAACACGGAGACGAACGATAAAACTAAATGTGAAATGAAGCAACAAAGGAACGGTTCCACACTCTCACACATGAACACACAAACATAACACGGTTCCACAGGAACCTCAGATCAGCTGTGGGCAGCTTCAGACCCGGAGCAGGCAGCTCTGCTGCTTCAGGGCTGATCTGGGGTCAGACTCTCAGTCTCTGCAAAGCACTTAAGAACATGATGGTGGAGACCAAGGTGTGGGACAGGTGGAGCAGAGGGACAGGCCTGTCCTGTGTCAAACTGTCTCAGGGCGGGGATTAGCCCGGGCTGTCTTCAGCAGGAAGGACAACTGCTAGACTGAGAATATTGTTGGACAATGGAGGGGAAGCTCCTGAACCCGACCGGCTTGTCCTCCGTACAGGAGGCAGAGATGGAAGACTTATCCCTCTGGACATATCTGACGCACGTCCAACTGAGAGGACACGCCAGAGCAAATACAGAAAATTCTAAAAGCATCACATAGCTCATGTATCCGAGGCTCCTGCTGCACAACACGCAACTTCCACCGAGACCAGGACCTGGACAGTGGCAGCCAGAGGAATGTTTCAGGCCGGGATCGAACCTGCGACGTGCACAGTACGTACCGAGGCGCTGCTGGAGCCGCTTTCCTCCTCGTTGTTGGTGGGCGGAGCCGCTCCTTTCCTGGAGCGAGGCGACGAGGCCGGAGCTTTACGACGAGACTTAGGAGGCTTCGACTGAGAGTCCTCGTACTCCTCCGCCAGGGCGAAAAGGTCACTGAACCTGCAGGAGGAGGAAGTGATCTCATCAGCACCTGTATGATGTCATCAGTGTGTGTGTGTGTGTGTGTGTGTGTGTGTGTGTGTGTGCGCGCACCTCATCTTGTGTGCTTCGTCACAGCTGGCCTGAACGTGCTGCAGAGCCTGAAGGATCGGAGTCTGAGTGAAGACTGACAGAGACACAACCGGTCAGTTACCCGCTGAGACATCATCAACAATCCGTCCCTACCTGTCTGTGCTGCTTACAGTTGTTCTTGGTGTTGCTCAGACTCAGTCTCAGGTTGTCCATGTGCTCCAAGATCTGTTCCAGGGTCAGCTGAGCCAGTTTACTGCTGGAACTGCGAAGACTGAACACAGAGAACCGCTTTTTATTCTCAGTCAGGAAACTGTCCAACCTGAGCCAGGGCTGGTCCTCCTGCCCTCTGTCCCTGTCCTCACCTCTCTGTCTCTGCCCTCCCCTCTGTCCCTGCCTGTCCTCACCTCTGTCTCTTGCGGGGCTGGTTGTTGTTCTTGATCAGCTGGGCCTTGATGTGTTCTCCCAGCGTGTCGTCGTATTTGGACGCCCAGTGTCTCAGGATGCTGGTGGTGAACTGGTCCTCGGGGTGACAGGGGCGGCTGAGGACCATCTTCACCATCTCCTCACTCGGTCTGGGACACACACAGACAGACATCAACGGGGAATTGAAAGCAGTGATCTGAAGTGGACAGAAACCTTTCTGAGGTGACGTGTCGTCCTCTGAGTCTTACTTTTCTCTGCGGAGCTGCAGCAGCAGACAGGACAAGGCCTCTGGGTGTTCTGGAGACACACAAACACACAAATCAGTTGTTTGTGTCTCAATAAGAAATCAGAAGCTTCACTCCGAGCCCAGAGGACTCGTCCATCAATCCGTCCACGAGACAAGAGTCGGTCCTCACCTTTGTATTTCAGGTGCTGCAGGATGGGAATGATGGTTTCCAGTGGGATACTGTGAGCCAGAAACAGCTGCCACGTACTGTACTGCTCAAAGGTCTCCCAGTCCAGAGACTGGACTGTTCACAGAGGGGAGGGGGAGGAGGGGGGGGGGGGGGAGGAGGAGAGGGAGGGGGGAGGAGGAGAGGGAGGAGGGGGGGGGAGGAGGAGGGGGAGGGAGGAGGAGGAGAGGGAGGAGGAAGACATGCAGTCAGCTGATGTCAGACACCTACACACTGAACTCTGCTGTGTGTGTGTGTGTGTGTGTGTGTGTGTTGCTCACTGAGGATGTTGAGCACTGAATCTTTCCTGAACATCACCAGGTTTCCCATCATCACATGACACATCAGCTCCTGTAACTACACACACACACACACACACACACACACACACACAGTGATATATCTGTCATGAGAATATTTATTGATATTTGATATTTAAATATTTCACTGCACTAAGTTTCTGACAGTTTCATCGATGTTAATCAGAGACACTGAGGATTTATGATGTCGTCACATGACATCATCATTTTGTCTCACATTTGTAAGTGAGACATTTGTTTTGTACAACAGGCAGGTGTAGGACCAGCATGCACCTGGGGCCTCGTGTACTAACGGTGCACATGCATCAAACTGCTGCGTACGCCATGTTCCACGCACACGACGCCATGTTGGTCTGTGCAGGTTAATCACAGACCACTCGTCCGTGACTCACCTGTGTGGAGTCGATGACAGCGACAATCATGTTGAGCAGCTCACCGCTTCGCAGCGTTTCATCTGGAAACTGACGGAAACAAACAGGTTCAGGTGACGTTAATGCCTGACAGCAGAGTGTGTGTGCGTGTGTGTGGGTGCGTGTGTGTGTGCACCTCAGAGTATATGGAGGGGGTGAGGTAGCAGAGCAGCCGGACATCGTCCTCCTGGCACGCCTTCATGTCCATCATCAGACAGGTGTGCAGGTCACCGAGAGCCGTCGCCTGAGCGAAAGACTCGTACAGCATCATCTTACCATTCGCCGCTTTACTGTAACACAACATACACACACACATTTTAACGTGTTCACCGCTCGCCGTCCGTCCTGCTCGCCGTCTCTGATACAGGTGGCTCACCTGGCTTTGAGGTAGTAGAGCAGGTGGTATCCGATCTTGGGTTGTTTCTGGTACAGTTCGGCCAACATGTCGAGAAGAACCGAGAACCCGCTGTTATCCTCCTGCATGGTGACCAGGTTCCTGAAGATCAGACAGACGGGTTTACACACCGACTCCTCCAGGGACCTGAGAGAGAGGGACAGAGCAAGACAGTGAGACAGACAGACACACAGATGGACGGACACAGACAGACAAACCGTTACGGACAGTCTTACTCCTCAGTGATCTCCTCTGGCAGGACGTCTCCTCTGAAATGATCCTTAAACAGTTCAGCCAGACAGGAAGCCAGAGCGGACATCTGCTCTGTGTCAAAGTCATCCTGGAACACGAGGACATGAGAGGACATGAGAGGACCCAGCAGAACACCACAGAACAGAGGACGAGAACGTGCAGAGGAGAACTCACCTCCAGGATCAGATCCACGATCTCCTGCATCACCTCACACTGAGTCTCTGTGTCGCTGAGGACAGAAGACGCCATCGTTATTAGATGTTCATCAGTAAACGATCAATAACGCCAGCGTGAGCTCCGCTGGGCGGGCTGATCTGAGGACCTGAAGGAGGACTGCAGGGTCTCACCTCGTTTTCTGCAGCTGCAGCACCTTCTCCTTCATGGTGTCGTCTAATTGGTCCAGCCAGGGTGTGATGTCAGCAGGCTCCTCCATCACGGCCTCTTTGATTGGATGGAACCTGAATTCCCGTTTCTTTCCTGCGCAGTAATTGGTTGAGAGGCAGTGTGATGTAATGGAGTGAGGTTTCCTCAGTGAACAGGTAAACGTGAGGGTTTCACCTGCAGCAGGTAGGCCACCCACACCTGGACTGGAACCTGCAGCTTCAGATGGCTCTGTCAAACTGGTTTGTTCCACTTTTAACTGGTTCTTTATTAAACTGGTGAGTAACTTAATCTGGTTTGACCTGATCCAGATTAAACTTTCATTAAAATCACTTCTCCTTCCGGTTTCACCTTGAACAAACCAGTTTGATCTGGTTCATCCCAGTCTCACCTTTGTTATTGATCTCCTCCTCGTCATCACTGAAGGCGGCCTCTGTGTTGTCATAGCAACCCTCCTCCTTGTCCAGGACGTGGTTATCCATGTCCAAAGAAGCAGCCTCCTCCATTTTCACTGCAGGACAGAGACGTTTGTTCCTGAGCTGCTTTTAATTTATACAAGTTAAACGTGCATTAAAGGACATGAATGGTGTGTGTGTAAGTGCGTGTGTGTGTGTGCGAGTGTCACCTTCAGTCGGGGGCGACGGCGAGCTGCAGAACTCTGGGAATCTCTCTCTGAGCATCGATCGAAGCTCTCGGTCCAACTTTGGGTTATCGAACAGGGGAGCGAGGTGACTGAGAGACACAGCGACAGATCAGTGATCACTAATCATTAATCAATACATCATGAACCAGTGCAGTGAACACGGTGTCTGCTTCTTACGCCAGCACTCTCTTCTCCATGATGAAGGTGAGCGAGTTGAAGACGCCCTGACGGACCTGAGACTCCAACGGAGGAAAGAAATGAGGGATGATCTGAGGAGGGAAGGAAAGGAAGGAAAGCAACAAGGAGGAAAGGAAGAGAGAAAAAGGCAGGATAGAGGGAAGGAAAGAGAGGAAGAGACAGCACAGTCGCTTATTTCACTCTCACTGTAGAAATGATTTTGTCCTGTCAGTTCTCACACGAGGCTCTGCTGTGTGTGTGTGTGTGTGTGTGTGTGTGTGTGTGTGTTACCCTGCACATGAAGTCCAGCAGCGTGGCGGTGATGGCAGGATGAGGCTTCATGGAGTGATGCATCACCAGGATGGCAGGCTCTGACAGAGCAGGACAGAACACAGGTGATCAGACTCTGACTCTGTGCTCAGGGTTAAAGGGCCGGTGAACACCTGTCCACAGCATGAACAGGAGGACACACCTGTCCACAGCATGAACAGGTGTCTCCTCCTGTTCACACCTGACGTTTCAAATATCCAGTCTGAACAAACTCAAGTGAACACGTCATTTGTTCAAATGAATTCAAGCACCACCCTCACTGTGTGCTGTAAAAGAGTGCCCTCTGCTGGACGGAGGCTGGATGTGTTTTTCACCTGCTGCTAACACACAGGTGAGCACAGGTAACATGTTCACTGTGACATACATTCAGTTTATGTGAAGTTAATATTCATTCAAACAGAAACACAGTGTGTGTGTGTGTGTATAGGCATCAACATTCACTGGGAACTATTCAGCCAGAGATGAATGAATGAATGAGTGAGTGAGTGAGTCACCTATGTTCATGATGCTGTCTTTCTCTGGGTTGAAGAACAGCCAATCATAGAAGAGCGCCAGCTTGGCGTTGGAGGCAGCCACATTTGACTGAAGAGACACATCAATCAATCGATTAGTTATTGATTTGAACTGATTGCAACATTCAGTTGACAGTCCGAGGCCTCCTACCGTGCAGGTGGTGAGCAGCCAGCCAATGATCGCCCAGCGAGGCAGGATGTCCGAGCTCAATACCTCATTGGACGGATGGACCACTCCACAGATGTAGCGAATCAGATCGCAGCGCAGTGATTGGCTCTCTGCTGTGGACAGGTACTGTCTCTGAAACCAGTCCTGATATCGCTTCTGCTGCCCGAAACGCACCTGAGCACACAGGTGAAGTACAGTGAGAGCGTGTACCTGCACGCCTGACATCAAACACGTCACAGTTACAACTCAGTGAGACGGTCCAGACAGAGTTCACGCACCCGGTCTGACCTCTGACCTGCTCTGACCTCTGACCCAGTGGAAACAGTCTGAATAATCCCTGTGGACTCAGAACGTCTGCTTTTAACTGAATGAATTCACGCAGCGATCATTATCTGCAGCGCTGCAGAAACAGTGTGTGCCATCTAAACCACATCAGACTGCTGGGTTTGCTGGGTTTACTGGGTTTACTGGGTTCGCTGGTGGACCCTTCCAGTCCACTGAGGTCTAGTCATGTGGACACAGAAGCTGTAAGTCGGCCTTTACCCTGGACGTCATGAACAGCAGCTTGGTCTCCATGTCCGGTGTGAGTCGACAGGCCAGAAACTTTCTGGAGGTCCGAGCCGTCAGCAGCTGGAGGACACCTGAAACACACATGAACACACCATGACTGCACTGACAGGCGTGTCAGACAGCAGCTGATTTATTTCTGTGGTCGGTGCTGAGCGTGGCAGATTATCAGCTGTAGATAGTTAACGTTCCCCGTGAAGCTTCAGTCTGCTGGTTAACGAGCTCTGACTCTGCCAAAGACGGTTTGTGAGTGAAGACTCCTCACTCTGTCACGTCTCTCTGTGTCTCTGTGGTTGGACAGAGTGGAGCTTCTTCTCCTGATCAGCTGATCACAGCTCGTTAAACACAGCAGACTCACTCTTCAGCTTTTCACGGATCAGATCCACACGTGGAGCCGGTTAGGCTCAGAGTTCTGGATCAGGAGCTCCAGGATCTGGATCTCTGGGTCTGTATAAATAAAACTGAGGTGAAACTCAAACTTCAGTTCTAACTTCAGTTACTGACACACGATGGAAGACGAACTTCATCAGATCCAGACTCACTAAAATGTTGCTGACCTGGCCTAAACTGGACCCACATGTTCTCAGAGTGTCACTGTTCCTGATTCACTGCTTCAGACACAAACTGAGCCACAGCTGGATTAAACTACGTCATATGACCTTCAATAAAACCTGCGACCGTCAAACCAGCACATGTGAATGGGTTTTACCGGTGAACTGGGGACTGAGGACTTGTGGGCTGTGCAGCAGGTCTCTCCACAGCAGCTCCATCTCCGGGATCCGAGCGACGTTCTGCAGCAGACGAACCAGATCTCTGCCGATGATCAGACACTCCATGAACTACAGACGCAGAGACAGGGTTATCAGGGTAACCACCAGGGATACAGACAGCTGACGTCCCTCCTTCCCTGTCCCCTCCTTACCTTCTCCCTCAGCATACTGAGGCAGAAGTCCACCTCTTTCTGGCGGAGAGGCAGCAGGTTTGGCGCTCCGTGGTCAACAATCAGGCGGAGGTAGGTGTACACTGACATCGCTATGAGCATCCCGCTCTTCAATACCCACTCCCTGCAGAGACAGGATATATTCAGCTGCTTCACAATAAAAGCCCTCCAGCTGCTTCACAGTACAGTACTCTCTTGTTTACACTCAGAGCGTGGCGCAGTCTAATTTACCAGATGAAACAGACGGAGACGGAAACGTACTTTTGCTCCAGCAGGATGTCCAGGACGCTTTCAGCCAGCCACAGGTTCTTCGTGGAGATATCTCCACCTGAACATGAACACGATAAAAGCCCAGCATTACTCCGACCGATTCACAGCCGATACTTAACAGCATGAAACTGAACCGTGTGTGAATGACAGCGTCTCACCTGCGATCTGTTTCAGCAGCGTCATGACGACGCCGTCGGCTCCCATCACCCCACTCTTCACCAGCTCTCTGACCAGCCACACCAGCTGCACACACATCAGCTTCATCAGTATCACATTACACTCAACCTCAGTCTGCAGAGGATTTATCCAGGTGAGAGCGCGCCCACAGGTTTCCACCTGTCCCTGTGTGTGTGTGTACCTGTGTGTGTGTGTCCCTGTGTGTGTGCACCTGTGTGTGTGTGTACCTGTGTGTGTGTGTCCCTGTGTGTGTGTGTGTCCCTGTGTGTGTGTGTCCCTGTGTGTGTGTGTACCTGTGTGTGTGTGTGTACCTGTGTGTGTGTGTCCCTGTGTGTGTGTGTCCCTGTGTGTGTGTGTCCCTGTGTGTGTGCACCTGTGTGTGTGTGTACCTGTGTGTGTGTGTCCCTGTGTGTGTGTGTACCTGTGTGTGTGTGCCTGTGTGTGTGTGTACCTGTGTGCCTGTGTGTGTGTGTCCCTGTGTGTGTGTGTGTACCTGTGTGTGTGTGTCCCTGTGTGTGTGTGTCCCTGTGTGTGTGTGTACCTGTGTGTGTGTGTGTCCCTGTGTGTGTGTGTCCCTGTGTGTGTGTGTCCCTGTGTGTGTGTGTCCCTGTGTGTGTGCACCTGTGTGTGTGTGTACCTGTGTGTGTGTGTCCCTGTGTGTGTGTGTACCTGTGTGTGTGTGTGTCCCTGTGTGTGTGTGTCCCTGTGTGTGTGTGTCCCTGTGTGTGTGCACCTGTGTGTGTGTGCACCTGTGTGTGTGTGTACCTGTGTGTGTGTGTACCTGTGTGTGTGTGTACCTGTGTGTGTGTGTACCTGTGTGTGCCTGTGTGTGTGTGCCTGTGTGTGTGTGTGTACCTGTGTGTGTGTGTGTACCTGTGTGTGTGTGTACCTGTGTGTGTGTGTGTACCTGTGTGTGTGTGTGTCCCTGTGTGTGTGTGTCCCTGTGTGTGTGCACCTGTGTGTGTGTGTCCCTGTGTGTGTGTGTACCTGTGTGTGTGTGTGTGTACCTGTGTGTGTGTGTCCCTGTGTGTGTGTCCCTGTGTGTGTGTGTCCCTGTGTGTGTGTGTCCCTGTTGGTGTGTACCTGTGTGTGTGTGTGCCTGTGTGTGTGTGTGCCTGTGTGTGTGTACCTGTGTGTGTGTGTACCTGTGTGTGTGTGTCCCTGTGTGTGTGTGTACCTGTGTGTGTGCACCTGGAGTTTGTTTACCTGAGTTCTTGGGACGTCCTGCAGTTTGAGGAACTTCTCCATCAGGATCTGGTTGATCTTCACCAGGACCACGTTCATTCCGTCTCTGTTGACCAGTGTCAGGTCTCTGTAACACTGCCCCCGCCCCACACACAGTGATGTCAGAGTGATGTCAGAGTGATGTCATACATTAATAATGATGATGCAGTGGTGTCTCACCCTCTGAGCTTGGGCTGGCTCTGTGAGGACCAGAGTGAACAGACCCAGACACACCTCTTCATGCTGCTGCTGACCTTTACATACCTGAGGGACAGGTACACAGGAACTTAGACTAAAAAATAAAATAATAGCACTTTGGTACTGCAGTACCAGTGGTTTCCATGGAGACAGTGTAGTATGTTTATAATTAATTAATTCTCAGCTAATAAAATATAAGAAGGACGCAGGACCTGAGCATACAAACAGTACAGTGATACTGCAGTATTAGCTGTGTTAGCATTAGCAGTACAGCGTGTACTTCTTACGTTAGCAGTGAGTGCGTCGTTGGCCTCTCTCTCTGACAGCCCATTGGTCAACGACTGGACGATCCCAGCACAACGCTCCAGTCTCTGCGCACACACACACACAGACACACACACACAGGCACACACACACACACAATAACACACACACACACACACAGGCACACACACACACACACAGGCACACACACAATAACACACACACACACACACAATAACACACAGACACACACACACACACACACAGGCACACACACAATAACACACACACACACACACAATAACACACACACACACAGACACACACACACACACACACACACACACAGTGCTTCGTTAGATGCTGACAGACCCTCAGAAAATAAAACACATTCATGCGTCACACAGGTGTACCTCTCTTACAAGTCTCACTACTTTTGACATGTGAGACACAACCACGGCGCATGCGCACCTGTCACTTTTCATCCATATGTTTACGTAGGGTTAGCATGCTAGGCTAGGTCAGGTGTGACTTTAAACCAACGCCGTGACGTCTTTCAGTGGTCAGTCACACTCGAGCCACCTCACCTGTCTCACACCACAGGAGTAAACCTGCAACACCGTGTTCACACATGAGTCTGTGTGGCCGTGCTATGCTAACGCTGCTAGCCCACTGCTAGCCGTGCTAACTAGCCTAGCCTGGGTGATAAAATGGTTCCATGTCTTTGTTTAAAAACAAACTCTCTTCAAACTCCTCATTTCCGCCTGTAAACTGCCTATAACCGGAGCTATCCCGGGTTATATCGGCCCTCTGAGTCGTTAGCCCAGGTCAGCCTACCTCCTCCAGTTCGTCTTTAGCGTCCAGCGGGGTGGACACCAGTAGCCGGCCCTGCGGCTTCGCCTTCGCCGGTGCAGGCTCCATCTGCTCCCGCCGCGCCTCGCCGGGCCCCGCGGAGCTGAGAGGGGCTGGAGTGCCTGTTCAGAGGGGTTGTAAGTGTTTGTGTCGGTGTACCGGAGAGTGTGGTGCTACCGTCAGTGTCGCAGCCTGCGTGTGACACGGTCCAGTCGGTAAATGTGTGTTTATAAAACTTATTTCGGGGCAGCGGCGACTCTCAGTCCCGCGCTGAGACTCTGTCCGAGAACAGCAACATAACGGACATCCGCACAGACCGACCGGAGGGACGGGGGCGGGGCGACAAGCCTGCTGACCAATCATGTTACTGAGGCTTCTGAGTGATGTGAGTGAGGACCAGTGACACGAGAGAAGTTCTGGAGCCAATCCCCGGCCCGCTGTACCTTTCAGAGCTGGTTCATCAGACCTGTTATCAGAGCCCAGGTTTGGATCAGTCCGGGCCGAGTCCAGGACTTTATCATTTTATCAAACTAACACAAACAAACAAACAAACAGCTATTGAACGATTATCAGTTTGTTTCGACCCAAATGTCCCATGAGAGCGTTTTGTTTATTTTCACTTCGAGGTGTTAAAGTATAAACCCGCTCACCAGCTTCATACATTTACATGAACGCTGGTAATAAAAGATTTAACTGTCAGCTGAGTGGTTTTACTCCACACTGTCCTCCAAGTTTACACGTTCGGGTTCTGGCCTCAGCTTCGGTCTGCTCAGGCCCACTGTCCTGTGAAGACCTCCAGCTCAGTGGCCCCCACACCTTTCCTGTTACAGCTCCTTTGAAATGAGATTATGAAGAATATGATGTTCATGTTTCCTTTAATCTGTGTCAGGAACATGTATGTCAGACTGTGATCAAACTCTGTAGGCCCAGGTTAGAGAAAGGACAGAACAAACATATTCAGGCCAAACTCCTGTTTGACCATTAAACTGCTGCGGATTCCTGAGACACCATATGTTTGTAGTTAGTACAGGGAAAATATAAACTGGTACATTTCCAATAAAGTAATTTAAATTCATTTCCAGTCAGTTTGCAGCAGATCAGCAGAAAACGTGCTGGAAATTATTCAGAAAAGATTTTGACTTTGACTAATACAAAGTTTCATCGCAGCCTGGAGTTTACAGTGTTAACATTAATGACACAGATAAGAAAACACACCGTTTATTTTGTATTTACACAACTAACCTCACATGATTTATCTGTACAGTGAAACATTTGTCTGTTTTCTGTGCAGTTTGTTTTTGGGTGAAACGATTCTCTGTACACGAAGTTCAAACTGTCACTTTAAACAACGTCAGCGTTAAATGTCCAGTCGGAGACGAGTAGGTTGATACCAGAGTGTCCTCTCCTCCATCAGTTGGCGGTGGCAGTGGGGTCGTCCTCCCCCAGCAGCCAGTACGTCCTCATGCGTCCTTTCCCCTTCACCTCGATCTCTCCTCTGAGCTGCAGCTGGAAGCAGCTGGACTCCTGCAGAACCTGACGAGTCGCCTCCGACACATGAATCTTCAGAGCTGCAGAGACACAACACGGATGTCAGATCAGCAGAGATGTGAGAAGCAGAGGGTCGTCTCCTGCCTGAGAGACAGACGGGAGAAGGACGGAGACCTGATGGCATCACACATGCAACATGTCAAACCTCTGACACCTGAGAAGACAAAGAACTGAAGGGACATGTATTTTTCCCTCTTTTTCGTAGCGATCTGTTGTAAGAAATTTATCCATCTTATTTTTATTCTTGGAAATGAACATGTCAGCGTTGCTGCTCTCAGAGGAGGAACCCCGCTGTGGTGTTTCCTGTCTCTGTCTGAATCACATGGTTAAGGCATACACACACACACACACACACACACACACACACACACACACACACACACACACACACACACAGTGTGTGTGTTACCCTCTCCGTTGGACTCCATGCGTGACGCTGTGTTGACTGTGTCTCCAAACAAACAGTACCTGGGCATCTTCAGCCCAACCACCCCTGCACACACTGGACCTGAACACACACACAAAACAAAGCAGTCATTTTACTGTATTTTTAGTGAATCATGTCACACACACACACACACACACACACACACACACAGACCACTGTGTATGCCGATGCGCAGCCGGAGCTGCTGGTTGGGTCGGTGTCGGATCCTGAAGCTCTTGACGGCATCCAGCAGGGCCAGAGACATCCGGGCCACCTCCCGACCGTGGAGTTTACCGTTTCTGACCGGCAGACCCGACACCACCATGTAGGCGTCCCCGATGGTCTCCACCTGAGGACAGAGATCAAAGTCTTCCAACGTGGACTCTGACTCTGAACTTAAGATCTCAGAAAACGTGGATTTCTTGAGGGGTGGGGCTCAGATCAGTACCCACAAAGCAGATCTGCTGTTTTGCTGTTTATGATTTGTTTATTTGTAAATAAGACGCAGACAAACATCGAGTGTGTGGCTGTGATTTTCAGTGACTGCGTGAAGTGTTGAGTGTGGAGGCAGGAGGAGCCACGACGGCACTGACCAAGCTTTTACCTTATACACATCAAAGTTGTCAATGATGGCGTCAAAGCAGGTGTAGAGGTCGTTCAACAAGTTCACAACCTGGAGACGGAAAAATCAACACAAACACAACAACTGAATCTACCACTTAAACCTCCACGTACTGAAAAAGTCTCTCTGTGGTGAACATGTCCCACCACTAGATGGAGCCCTTGTAGTTCCAGGTGTTTGGCACATGTTACCATAGAAACCCTGATGACACGACTCCACTGGGCTGTACTGACCTGCAGCGGCGTGCTCTCAGCAGACAGAGCCGTGAAACCCACGATGTCGCTGAAGTAAATGGTGACGGAGTCGAAAGCTTCGGCCTGAACCGTCTCACCTCGTTTGAGCTGTTCCGCCACTGAACTGGGACACAGACAGAGGGAGTATCTGACGCAGTACGGTTACTGTGCTGGTGTCTGGCACAGCAGAAGGAGTATGAAGTATCTGATGCAGTGTTACTGCAGTATAGTTACTGTGGTAGTATCTGGTAGAGCAGGGCCTCAGCCTTTGCTTTCTCCTCGTGGTACGCCTGCGTTCTTTCCTCCACCAGCTCCTCCAGGTTGTTGGCGTACTGCTCCATCCGAGACAGAAGGTTGTCCAGGATGTTCGAGCCATAACCTCTGAACAGACAGACAGGAGGACAGACAGGTGGACAGACAGGAAGACAGACAGGAGGACAGACAGGTGGACAGACAGGAAGACAGACAGGAGGACAGACAGGAAGACAGACAGGAAGACAGACAGGAGGACAGATGGGTGGAAGGGATGATCAGTGTTAGATTTGCAGCAGAGCTCCTGAAGATAATCACCCCCCAACACACACACACACACACACCTGTGTTGTTTCTTCAGCAGCATCTTAATGGTGCTGAAGTCGGGGCGCTCGCTCGGGTCCTCGCTCCAGCAGCGCTGCATCAGGACTCCAAGCTCCTCGCTGTGACTGTGGAAGCAGAGGGAGGGACGGAGGGAGGGGACACCACCCTGAAGCACCACCTGGACGATCTCTGGGGGGGTCACACAGGGACATCATTTTACATTTTAATTCATGAAGAACTGTCTGTATACAACGAACTGCTTATTTTAAATAAATATTTTCAATAAATATTTTTGTCACTTCCTTTAACAGAAAACTCAGATCCAGATAAACAGGACCTGACTGAAGGAGAACTGTTCAGTGATTGGTCGGTTGTGTGCAGGTGAGAAAGTACGTGGAGTTTGAATTTCTCTTTTTTTCCCTCTGTTGTCACTTTTCATCTGAGCAGCTGAGCTCCACAAGGAGGACGTCTCCAGAGAGACTGAAGACGTGAGGAGTCATCTCCATGTTTAAACCACATCGCTGTAGTGTTGTGACCTCTGACCTTTAGGAGTGAGTGTGTGTGTGTCCAGGTAGAAAACTCCTCTCAGCAGAGCCACTTCCTGCAGGATGATGCCGAAGCTGTAAACGTCTCCTCTCTGAGTCCCACGGGGGAGGGGGCACTCCGACCTCAGCAGCTCTGGAGCTGTCCACAGTTTACCTGGTGGGGAAGTGGAGGGGTGGGGGGGTGAGGGGGGGTTTTACAGGAAAATTCACCTGTCGGTTCATTTCCTCTGAACACATGTTGAACCGTGTTTAATTCCATTTCAGCCACGCCCACACTGATGATGTCACAAAGGTAGAAGTGCTTGTAAGTGATGGTAGTGTTGTGGCAGCAGTTTTGACGTGTGTGTGTGTGTGTTCATGTTTTCATACGTGCGTAGTAAGCGTGTGTGTCCTCATGGCAGCTGGTGGTCCGCAGACTTTCCAGACCGTAGTCGGTGATCTTCAGGACAAAGCGACTGTCCACCACACAGTTAGACGACTTCAGGTTACCATGGGAGACGATGACGCTGTTGTGGAGGAACACCATGCCCTAAACATAAAACACAGATAAATCAATAAACACTGAACTGAATATCAGACACCCTGTCCCAGACCCTGTCCCCTGTTTGACTGACAGATGATCTCTGAGAGAGGACTGCAGCGTTTCATCTGACAGATGATTATTACTGCACAGATTTGGATGCTGTTTGCATATGTTCATACATCAATATTTATACTGTGCCCCCTGGTGGCCACCTGTAAAAGTAAAGTCAGAAGCTGTTCTCTATAAGCTCCGCCCACCATCATTCAGCCCTGCCCTCCGCCTCTGCGACAGTTTGTTACCTCGACGATGTCACTGATGAGAGAGTATCTGAACATCCAGTCCAGAGTGATGCTGTCGCTCTCCATCAGGTCCTGAAAGATAAACACACACACACAGGTTGGTCTGTGTACTTTTGGGAGGACCATCACTGACTTTACGCATTCCCTGGGTCCTCATGAAGATAGCAATGCAAGCACACACTCACCTACAGCTCTGTGTGTGAGTGAGAGTGTGTGAGTGTGTCAGTGTGTGTGTGTGTGTGTACGTTGTACACAGAGCTGCTTCTTTTTTTCAGTCCTATTTTAAGCTGCAGTAAAATTATTTGAATCCACGATAACTGAACACAGCTGCTGCTCTCTGAAGGAGGAAGCAACAAACTCGTTCCAGCCTCCTCTGAAATAACAGTAATTGACTGAAACTCAGCATAATTAAATGACCACAGAAAACACACATCAGTGATGGAAAGTAACTGGAGGTACTGCACTTAAGTGGAATTTTGAGGCACTTGTACTTTACTTGAGTAATGCTAATGTTAGCTGAACAAATTCTGCAGAGAAACACTACTTTTTACTCTACTACATTTACCTGACTGCTGTAGTTGCAGAAGTTCATTTCCAGACACAGCAAAATATATGAGCTTAGAAAATATGATGCATTGTCGTAGATTAAAGCACCAACAGTATATGAAGTAGTTAACATTACCTCCTCCTCAATGACCTACACCAAGAAAATGTTGCTCATACGTCAAAGCATTAGCAATAAAAGTTTATTATAATAAAATAGTATTATAATATAGATATTGATGTAACATTACATGATGTTCGGTTTCACGTATTTTATCTGTATTTTGTCGTATGTGCTATAGTCTACTCTTTGTATGTTCACTGTTTTACATGTCATGTTGTTGGTAAACCAAAGTAAATTTTCCACTCTGGTGTACAGTACAGTTGTTCTCTATAACACTGTACTCAAGCAGCGGAGTATTTTTACATTTATGTAATTTCTCTCTTAGAGCTAATCACTGCCACTAACAGGTTTTACTGTCATTAGATGATCACATTTTGAGTGAAGGTGAGGATCCAGCTGTATCTACTTTCAGTCTGAGGACAGCTGTATGTCCACACTGGGCGGCTGTGATAACGTCTTCCTCCTCTCAGAGCACAAATAATTCAAACCACTGCTGCTCTCTGTTAAACTGACACTGTGAGATCCAGTGGTCATCTGGCTTCAACCCAAGCCCCACGCCGCCCACATCAACCTACAGCAGGCTGACATGCGTTCTCACGTTGCTAGGTTACCATGCCAGAAGGTTGCTAGGTTACAGTGCTGACAGATAAGTATAACTGAGAGGTAGAGAGAACATCTGATGTATGAAAAAATATTAGAGGACTGCAGCAAAGATACATGGAGCTAACAGACAGCTGATAAAGGGGACATACTGATTAATACAGGGAGTACAGCAGGTGCACAGAGGGGTATAAAGGGTTGATGGGGGTACACGCGGGGTTTAAAGTGGGATGTAGCAGGTGGAGAAACCTGTGGTCTAAGTCACTGAGCCCAGTCCCACCACATGCATGCAGCATGCGCTCATGTACACTCCCAACAGCAGGCGAGCTGAGAAGGCTGGTAAAGATGCTGAGAGGGCCGAGTGCACATTCTTACGTATGAAACATCCAATCAGATTTATTTACTTATTAATCGAAGGCGCCGGGACACTGTTCCAGATGGAGGATGGAGAATAAAAAAGGTTGAAAGAGGAGTAGAGAGTGCTGACAAACAACTGTTGACAGGCAGGTACAGAGAGGCTGATGGGAATACAGGGTCCGTGGAGTTGGCTGTGTCGTACCTGTAGACTGCCTCTGGGACAGTACTCTGTGATGATGCACATATTTGGCGAGTCGATGCAGGCGCCAATGAAGCGGGTCAGGTGCTCATTCTGAACATCACGCATCTGCAGGAACACAAGGGCTGCTGGTTCAAATCCCACCAAAACCACCGGCATTCCACATGCAAGGTCAGCACGTACATAAGTAAATACTTTTGCAGGCAGGTCTGTGGGAGGTCAGCAGGTATAAATCCCACCAAGACCATCAACATACAAACAAGGTACTGATGCCTCCAGAAGGAGGTATACAGGTAGGATGGTAGGTCAGTGGGTGGATCTGTTGGTAGGTGCACTGTCTGCTAAAACACCTGGACACCCCTGGAGCCTCTGCCAGAATTCTCTTTATTGATTTTAAAGAACTGCTTTTAGCTTCCTCATCAAAGGAGAGAAGGAAGGCGGAGTCTTTCAGTCGCCTCGGCTTCAGTCGGCACGAGTGCTGTTAACAGAAACTCACAGCCGTTTGTAAACGAAAGCACCTGCTGTGTGACTCCTGTAACTACGAGTCCTCCTGTGTTTTGTAAAACTCTGTATGTCCTGATTGTTTGTGTGATGCATGCACCTAGGACAAGAATTTCCTCCTTTATGGAGACACTCAGCAGTCACACATGTAAATCAGCCATTCAGTTGGTTGGTATGTAGAAAGCTTTCTTACATGTTTCAGTTCAAACAGAACCTTCCTGGTCAGTTCAATACGTTTCTTGTTGATAAACTTGATGGCTGCCAGGTTTCCCTGCAGGAGACAAAATCAACAAGATTACTCATCACACCATCATGTCACGTCACCCCCGTACAACTGCTGCATGTGACATCAGGCGCAGTAAGATGTCAGACCTTGTAGTATCCAGTTTTTGTGTAGATCTGGATGTTTCCCTCCATGGTCATCAGGGAGCCAAAGTTGGATCCTTTCTGTGGAGAAACAAAATGAGCTCATTTTAATGAGTGCGGTCAGTTAGTGGAAACCATTTTAACTGAGTTGTGTGTGAGTTGTTGTCTTTTGTCACCAGAGACATGGTGAGTCGGCTGCAGGCTCTCCTCAGGACTTTATCCAGGTTGCTCATCTGGACATTGTCCCAGGAAACTCTCCACAGCTGAGCTGCCAGCTCGCTCTCCAGCTTCAACTTCCTGTTCAACAGACACGAAGATAGGTGTGTGCGTGTGTGTGTGGTGTGTGTGTGTTGTGTGTGTGTGTGCATGTGTTTGTGTGTGTGTGTATGTGTGTTGAAAAGAAGTGGGGGAGGGGGAAAAGAGAGAAAGGTGAGGGAAAGGATAATCAAGAAAGTGATGGGTGAGTTGAACAGTGAGACAGAAGCAGAGACAGACAGAGAGACAGAGGGGACTGTTCCTGTCCAGACCACGTCCACTAAATGAATAAAAACCTGTCTGCAGACCCCTCACATCCTGGACACATACTGTTTAAACTCCTCCCCTCCGGCAGGTGTTACAGAACACTGTTCGCCAAAACCAGGTGATGCGAGGTCAGTGTCTTTGCCCGGGCTGTTGCTCTGATGAACGTTTGATTTTTTTTCCACTAACTCATTTCCTCATTTCAGCATTTTTTTGCACGACAACCTGCACAGACTTTTCAACGGTCTGAATATATTTATGTATGTAGTTGCACGAACCATTCAGACTGACCCACTGACTATTGTTACTCGTTCTGTTGGTTGTTTCTGAACTGCCGGGGTCCTGTGCACAAACTAGGCCAAAAAAACTGATCCTGATTCTGATCCTGATCCTGATCCTGATTCTGATCCTGATTCTTATCCTGATCCTGATTCTGATTCTGATCCTGAGCCTGAGCCTGAGCCTGATCTTGATCCTGATTCTGATCCTGATTCTGATCCTGAGTCTGATCCTGATCCTGATTCTGATCCTGATTTCTACCATACAAAACTGATCCCACACAAACAGCTGAATCTGCAGCTCAGTTTATTAACATTCATGAGCAGAAAGCACCAAACTAACTAAACACCAGCTCTGTAATGGTTAGGTTTATGGAGCACTAATCGCTCTGTGTATGATTTTAATAAACAATAACCATCAGTACTTTGGTTCATATACGTCAGGACAGGAATGAGAATTTCTCCAACACGACACAGAAGCTCAGGTTCTCTTTGAAGAAAGGTTCCCCTGTTTTGTACCGTAAAGCAGTGCAGCCGATTTCCAGTTAACTGCAGTTTAGTTAGCTGTGTCAACTTGTTGATGATTTAATGACAGACAATGTTACAGAGCAGTTTGAACAAATTTTATCTACACAGAGCAACAGATGCACAAATGGTTATTTCATGATTTTAGCCTCTAAGATGATGATTTTATTTCAGTCTGGTGTCTGCTAAAGTCCTGAGTGTCCAAATGTTTTGAAAATTAGGAACTGGCTTAGAGGTCCAGGACTGGTTTTATAAATCCAGGACTTCTGGTGCAGTGGGTGAGGTTGGGGGCGGGGCTTCATACTGGTCGTTACTGTCAAGTGTCGTAGGAAAAGCGGAATATGCGACTGAAGACAGACAACAAAGTCTGGAGGTAAAGTTTTCACCAGTGATTGTCAGACTCACTGAATTTTTTCCAGCTTGCGTTAAGTAAAATGATGGAAATGAAATAAAAGAAGAATCCAGCTTCAAACTGAGCCAGAGCAGATTTGAACTCGTTATCTTGCTTCGACACACGAGGATTCAAAGACACCTTCATCCAGCTGTTTAACAGAGAGGAGGAAGAGAGAAGAGACGGAGGAATGGAGAGTGGAAAATAAAACAGTCAGAGCCTTTTTATCCCTCTCTTTATCTACACATCCATCCATCCTTCATTTTGGGCCTCGCTGTGATCTCTCTATTATGACAGAGAGAGACAGATTAGAAAGACAAGAAGAGAGGAGAGATGAGGAAAGAGGGATGAAGGAATAAATGACAGAAAAGAGAAAAAATAAAAAGAAGAGAGAGGGAGAGGTGCTGTGAGCGCTCAAACCACCACAAAGTGTGTGTGTGTGCTCTTGTACATCTATCTTTGTGGGGACTATTTCAGTTTTAGACCTTGGGGACATTTGGTCTGGTCCCCACTTCGGGTCAGACCTTCAGAAAACTGTTTTTAAGAGTCCTCACAAGTATAGAAGTACAAACATGCATCAGTGTGTGTCTCACCTGTAGATGAAGACAGTCACTGTAACGATGATGACAAAGACGAAGCACATCACTATGGCAACCATCTGATGCATCGAAACGGTACCTGGACAGGAGAAGGGGAAAGAAGAGGACATTAGAATGGACAGAAACAGTTTGTAAAGTGGGGACAGTTTGTAAAGTGAGGACTCGTTACAGTTTTTGGACATTTTTGAACATGAAGATATTTAAAGAAAGTCCGGACACATTTGGAAAATGAGGACGTTTGATCCTCACTTCCTCGGGGGGATGTGGGAGGGTTCAGACAAACGCGATGATGTGACTGAGGATCGTTACAGTGACAAAGCACCTGTGTCTACAGGTGTGTGTGATCGTACGTGAAAGGCAGGCCGGTTTGTCGTTCTTGAAGCCACACTCCGGGATGTCTGGAGGTGGAGATCCACCTGGCCACTGGAAGCTCCGCCCACTCTGCATGACCAGCTGTTTCGTGCTACTGTTGTACACACTCACCACCTGAAGCGACACACAACAGAAGAACGGTAACACCTGGCCGGAGCCAGCCTGCACCTGTCCAGTAGTTTAACTTCTCAGCTGGCTGAAATGATTCGCAGCTGTACTGCGGTGCACTGTGACATCACTGTGGGCGTGGTTACAGGTGAAACAGAACACACCTGCAACCACATCCAACCACACCTGTGAGTAACGCCCTGTGATCAGAGGAGAACCAGACTCTTTAAGGTTCCTGCAGGTGTGTCACATCACGGTGATGACATCACGAGTCAAGGTGTTTTTACCTGAAACTCTCCGGAGTCCACGTCCATCATGTCCCATAAGGCAAAGTCCATCTGTCTGTCTCCAAACTCGTCCATCTCCACCACACCCATCACTCCTACAGACCGACACATGATAAAGGTTTTTATTTATGTTCAGTTTGTTTTCATTTACTTTTCTTTCACCTGTAAATTATTGTGCTTTTCAATTTTAATTCAACATTTTTCACAGAAAAAAAAATCCTCCAAGAAAAGAACGAGTTTAAGAAAACAAACGCACACACACACACACACACACACACACACACACACACAGTCGGTTCACCTCACATACCAGTGTCTGATACTGTATGTGTGTGTTTTTATATTTATGTGTGTATGTGTATCTGTGTGTGTGTGTGTGTGTGTATCTGTGTGTGTGTGCTGGTTTACACTGGCCGTCAGCAGTTGTTATTGGTCCTAACAAACCTCCATGTGTTTGATTGGACCTTTTCTCTCTGACTCTAACTTCGGTGCTTGTGCTGCTGTAACACCTGAATTTCCTCTGACGATCAATAAAAGCTGATTTGACCTGAGCTGAAAAATGAATCAGCAGATTAATCAATAATAAAAATAATCCTGAGCTGCAGCTGCAGAGTGAATCGGGTTTGATGGGATGAAGCGTCCTTTGCCTCTCTCCTCTTTCCTCACGTCCTCGTCCGTGTGTTTTTCTTTACTTGTCGTTCTCTCCATCACTCACTCTTGTTTACTGCCGTCCATCCATCCGTCCATCCATCCGTCCATCCCCCCCTGACGCACATGCCCAGTGATTAATGACCACTGGCTGTGTTTCAGAGTGTGTGTGCTGTTGGATGAAAGCAGTACAATCTAATATAGAGCCGACACAGCAGCCTGTTTATCGGCTCCATCGCTGCACTCGCTCGTCCCAGTGTCTATTTTCTCTCGTGCTGTCCTCCTCTCTCTTATTTGTCTCTCATTAACCCAACAAAGACCAGAAGCACAGATGTTTGACAGCTGCTGTGGTTCGTGTTTAACCCCGCCCCCAAAAAACATGATGTGTGACACATTTTTGACACGTTAAAGACTCGTACAGCTACAATCTGTGAAGTAAATATCGTTCAGCGGTCGACTGCATCACAGTGTCATCAGCGTTGGAGTGATGTCACCAGTGATGTCATCAAAGGGTCGTGTCTCAATTCACAGTTCAAAATAAATGGAGGAATCTCTCATCCAGAAACTTCCACGCCGCTGAGGCTGAGACAATAAACTGGAGAAACAATCAATAACTTATTGGAAAAGTCACTGATCAGGAGCTGCATCAATCAGAAGATCAATACCAGGTTATAGAGAGAGCAGCTACTGAGCCCTGTTTAGAGCTAACTGAGGTTAAAAGGTGGCTTAGTTTGAGTTTGGCTGGCTTATCATTACACTTTGACCTTTGACCCTGCTCTATGTAAGGATGGTGACATCAGTTTCCCGCAGCAGGAAACAAAACTTTTTCCTTCACAATAAGACGTCTCTGAGGTCACGGGGTGAACAGACACAGCAACGAATCACTGACAGAGCTGATATTTGAATTTTTAGGCTGATCTCTCTCCATAAACGTCAGGTGTTTAATTATAACATCAGCATCAGGGTTACAAAAGGTCAATGACCTCAGCATCCTCAGCTCTGAAGCCAATCCTGTTTTATCTGATACTGAAATAAAATTAAATTTAACAGGGTTTTTATTCTGAAGTTTGTAGTATTTCCTGTTTATTTCCTGTCTGTGGAAAACATCAGATGGAAGCGTCAGCGTGTTTTGTGTCGTGTTGTTGTGAAGTGATTCTCAGCTGTGTCTGATCTCATTAGTCGGTCGCCTCCAGCTGAGCCCGACTGTCAGCGTGTCACTTCCTGTGATGGATGGCCACTTCCTGTATCCATTTGTTTTCCACACCTGGACCCCACATCCCTGCTGAACATGAATCAGAGTCTGCGTCTCCACTCTGTTTGACACCTGTGTCTATGAGGGGACGACCAACAGTAACAGAGCAGGAGGACGTGTCTTGACAGACAGACGGGGTGATTTATGAAGTCCTGATTAAAATGAAGACCATGTCCTGCTGACTGAAAGTGACACCTTCAGTTGGATGAGTCTGTTTCCTGTAACACTGGACTAGGGATTTATCTCCTGTCCTGTTTTGTCCTTAATGTCCTTTCCCGGACTGTTGTCTTTCATGTTTTTTCCTGCATGTCATTGTTATTTTAGGGGGCATTTTGTCTTCATCTGTCTTCTTGTCGTCTTTATTTGGAGACTTGTCCCTCTTGTCCTGTCTGGTATTTGTTGTCCCGGCCTCCCTCTCAGTGTCTCAGTGTTTGCTCAGTTTTACAGCTGCAGTCTGCTCTGTATTTTTCCGTCCACGTCTCGTCTGTTTGTCTTCAAAATGTTTCACAAACTAAAACAACAGAAAAGTTATTTTCTTAAAAGCCACACGACTGATTTCATGTTTAAAACAACATGTGTCTGATGGATGGAGACGTTTTTACGGTCGATAAACCTCAGGTCACTTCAAACTGCTCTGGTGATGAATCACAGTCCGTCTCCGTCCTGATTGTTTTTCTTTCTTTGTCTGGTTTTTCACATGGACGTTTAACCCAAACCTGACTCACCCTCATCAGCTGCTGTTTGACTTTTCAGGTCAGAAATGTTAATGTGACTGCTGGAGCCAAACAAACTGCTGGACCTCAGTTTTTATCTGGTTCATTTTAAAAGGAAAAGGACTCTGATTGGTCCAAAAGCTGCCACAGATAACGTGTGGTCAGGTTCCCTCCAAAAGCGGACACCTGTTCTTGTACCCTAATATAAACCCCGCCTCCCTAACCAAGGGTTGGCTTTGCTGTTCTTTGGAAACGTGACAGGTCGTAACTACACCTGGCTGCAAGAGGCACAGATGCTCCTTCAGCCAGATGTGCATGTAAGCTAAGAGAGGATGAGTGACAGGTGACGTGTCAGATGACAGGTGAGGAGCCCGAACACTCAGCTGCTAATACATTTGCTGTGATCACCCTTGTGTTGAATCTGTCTTTGTGTTTTTCACGTCATGTGGTCATGAAGCTTTTTCCTGAAACTGTTTCTTTGACAGATGAAAGACGACTTCCTGTCTCTTCCTGTTCTGAGCTGAAAACAACGCAGAGCTTCAGCTGCACTGACGAAAGCGTCTCCATATAATTAGGATCTCTGTGCTTTGGGCTCCTGATTTGCTCAGACTGCATGTTTAAAACTCCAGGTCCATTTCCAGAACACGATGAGGGTCTGGTCCTCAGGTCTGGTCCTGTTGTAATGGTCTGAGAGGACGTGGACCTGAGTGAACCCTGGATACTGGGTTCTATGAGACCAGACTGGAGGACAACAGCTGGGGTCAGAGGTGAAGACCTGATTCAACTTGCACAATAAAAAACACAACAAATCATCTGAGACATGAAGTTTGCTGTTTCCAGGGAGAAACCAGCTTCTCTCTCAGCTCCACCAATCAATCACTCATCTATTAACTAATTAACTATGACCGACCAATCAGGAGCCTCCGTGCCCTGTGAGGTCACCATGAGAACGAGAGGCTGGTGTTTCCTTCCTATTGTTTCTCACACACACACACACATTCTCACGGCCGTGAGTGTGTCAGCCGGGAGTTAGTGTGTTAGCATAGCGCTGCAGAGTAAATGTGTACCAGCTGGCTGTGATACTGGGAACACTGGGAATATGAAGACAGGACTTCTGGGACCAAAACCACCAACGAGGATGGGAAAACACAGTGAGCGTCCCGACTGGACGCTCGGTCCCAACATCATCCAAACACTTCCCAAACTCCGCTGACACACGTCTGTGAAGACGCAGACCCAGGACCTGGTTAGCTTAGGTTAGCTTAGCTTAAAGACTGGAAACAGCTAGCCCAGCTCCGTCCAGTAAACCTTCCCTCTGAACAGAATAACTGTGGACACACAGCAGCTGTCTCACTGCAGGACCTCAGAAGTCCTGATGCCCTCAGCTGGTTCTCAGTCGGACTTGTTGTGGTACTCAGTACTTTATCAGCAGCACCGTCACGCTGTGGGTTTCTTGCAGCTGTCACTGAGATATTTATGTTCTTTGCGGTTTTCCGATGAATATTTTTTGATATTTTCTCATGCAGCTCTGCACTGTGATTGGCAGCTGAGCTGACTGTTCCCACCAGAACAGACGCATGAGAAACATCTGTCTGTACAAACATCTGTCCTCACCTGGGAATGTCCTGTTCCACATCCTCCTGGTCACCACGTCCTCTTTAGGCCTCCGAACTTGTCCCAGTCCTGGTCCTGGTTCTCTGTGCTCGCTCAGAGTCTCATTCAGAGCCTGGGAGTAGAGCATCACTCCATCGTGGAAACCTCCAGCTATCAGGTTATACTGCGACAGAGAGACATCGGAGTCGAGCTTTGACTTTCTGATCGATCGGCTCCTGCACGTTAAAGCGTCTGTGGCTCTGAGCCCGTTAGCTCCAGCTGAAGACGTCCGTCTTTAAAAACAGCTCATGAATACAGAGTTTTTAAAACAGAGTTTTAAGTGAGTCTAACAGTGTGAAAGCAACGTGTCTCCGATCTGAACCTTAATGTTACAGAATCACAGTGAGTGTGTTTGGTACCAGAGAGTCTTCGATGGTGAAGTTGAACATTTTCTTCGCGTCGCTCTTCAGAGTTTCAACAAACTGAAGATATTCTGGATTCTGAGGCTCCAGGTAGGTCAGCACCTTCACGCTCTGCCACACACACACACACACACACACACACACACACACACACACACACACACACACACACACACACACACACACACACACAGGCTGTGGCAACATGTTTCTCGTGCTGCTTCACTTCCACGTTCTAAGTCTAACACGAAATGTTCACAAACTCAAATGTTATTTCTGACGCTCTAACAATCTGTTCCCTTTGAATTATGGGTATTCCTGAATAACGGAGCCCGTTTTGTCGTTTATGTAGTCAAATCTCTGAAAACATGTTTTCACCCCAAACTGAGGAATTCACAGAAAGACTCTCACCCTGAAGGCGCGCTGGGCCGCGTGGTCGTCCTGGTCTCCTCTGTACCAGGGTCTGACGGGACCCCGTCCCCGCAGACCCTCAGCAAACAGATCAATGAAGAAGAAGACGTACTCCTCTAACGCCACCCCTTCCTTCCAGAACT
Organism: Toxotes jaculatrix; assembly: GCF_017976425.1. Taxonomy (NCBI): domain Eukaryota; kingdom Metazoa; phylum Chordata; class Actinopteri; family Toxotidae; genus Toxotes; species Toxotes jaculatrix. Next base: position 404,926 of record NC_054406.1, read on the forward strand.
GGACCATCAGAGTCCTCAGGATGTCCCAGGAGCAGCACAGGTACACCACTGAAGAAGAAGAAGAAGAACAACCGGTCATTCTAATTCATAAGAGACGAAGAGACAGAGAAAGAAAAATTCTTTGTCCTGTAGGAGGAAAGGAAGAGAGGAAAGAACAGCAAGGAAGGAAATGAGGAGGAGACAGTTTGAATTGAATGAAAATATTATTTTTTGTTTCTGACTTTCCTCCCTCCCTTCTTCTTTTTCTTTATCTGTTCAGTCTTTAAATTTTCTGAAATATTCCAACAGCGTAGACGAATTCTGAAAAGACAGGCAGAGATGTGAGAGACCCTCCCAGTGTCCCTCTCTGAGGTCGACCGTCCCTGACTGATGACCTCACTGCTTGGCTGGTCAGTAACCGTGGTGATTATCACTGTCCCTGCAGGACGCTATGGACCGTGATAATCACCGGTTAAACCTGGGAATCACGATGATGTGTATCATCTGAAAAATGAAGATGAAGTGCAGCCATTTTTTTATATTTGTCTATCAGTCAAATTAAGATTCCAGTCCCAGCGGTCCTCTCTCCCTCCTCTTCCTCCTTTCACCCAGCCCGGCCATCAGCAGGAGGGTCCCCTGTTTCTGGGTGCTGATCTGGGGTCAGACTCTGGGTCTCTGATTGTGGGAGGAGCTGGATAAATAACACTGAAATTAAATCTGGGATGAGAAAAGATTCAAACATCCTGCCCTGCTCTCCCAAAACACTTAGGCATCGCCTCAGCTGAAAGGAGGAATAAATACATAACCCTCCTGAAAAACTGCCCCCCCCCCACCCCCTCAGTCCTTTCCATACACTCCCTGAGGTGTGCTTAATAAAGGGGACAGTCAGTGTTTCACATGAGAAAACAAGAAATCCTGGGATTTTTTCTGCAGCGTCTTTGTGTTTTTAATGAAACCAGAAAAACAGAACATGAATAACTGATACTGTAATTTATACACACACACACACGTACTTATATCTTTGTCAGGACACTCATTAACATAATGCCTAACCCCAAACCTGATTCTAACCTGAACCCTCAGTCAGGAAGTGAGGACCAGGCAAAATGTCCTCACTCTGTAAGGTCTATGCTTCTTTGGTCCTCACAAAGATAGATGTACAAGTACACGCACACACACACCAACTGCTCCTGTCATCCTCTAACTGAGGCCATCTGTTGCCGCCAGCAACGCCTGCTGGTACTGAAGTAATTACCTTAGTGTGTGTGTGTGTGATTTAATCAGCAGTCTCTCTCTCATGTCATGGTCACCATGATATCACTGTATCACCTTATACGCCAACTATACTTGTGGGGTCAGACAGCTTTGTGAAGGAACGAACAAGGAACCATCTTAGAACGCAGAATCCGGTTCTCCTCAACGCATCCATCAAAACGGGGAGAACGTGGAACCTTCTCTAACTTAAAGGGTCGACCTGGGAGTCCAACCTCTCTATGGGAAGATGCAGTAAGATCAGTTCATCAACAACTCAGCTCAACTCACCTGTCTGTACCTGACTGTACCTGTCTGTACCTGTCTGTAAGTGACTGTACCTGTCTGTACCTGTCTGTACCTGTCTGTGCCTGTCTGTACCTGACTGTGCCTGTCTGTACCTGACTGTACCTGACTGTAAGTGACTGTACCTGTCTGTAAGTGACTGTACCTGTCTGTACCTGTCTGTACCTGTCTGTAAGTGACTGTACCTGACTCTACCTGTCTGTAAGTGACTGTACCTGTCTGTAAGTGACTGTACCTGTCTGTACCTGACTGTACCTGACTGTAAGTGACTGTACCTGTCTGTAAGTGACTGTACCTGTCTGTACCTGACTGTACCTGTCTGTACCTGTCTGTAAGTGACTGTACCTGACTCTACCTGTCTGTAAGTGACTGTACCTGTCTGTACCTTTCTGTACCTGGCTGTACCTGTCTGTACCTGACTCTACCTGTCTGTACCTGTCTGTACCCGTCTAGCTGACTGTACTGATGTGTGAACATCTGCAGAGTCCAAAGCTCCACACAGCAGCTCTGATGTTAAACTGCAGAAGAACGACTGGTTTAATAAATAAAAAACCAGAGGTCACACTGTTCTCTACAGGAGGATGACCATAGACTGTGACTGAAAGCTCACTTCACGTTAGCTGCTGAGATGAGCCCTCCGTTCTCACGTGTCTAAAAACAGACATTACTTTAATAAAGTGACAGGTCTGAGTCTGACTCAGAATCTCCACCATCACCACTGGCTGCTGTGAAATGCATTCTGGGATACTTGTCAGATCCTGAAACAGGAGAAGCGAGACCTTTTCAGGTCATCAGAATCTGAATGTGAGCAGTGATTGGCTGCAACTGATGTTTCACAAGATCCAGAAGAGATGAAGGGACTACAGCTCTACGAGTTCTGGATGACGTCTATGAGTGACTCACTTATTTCCAAGATGGCGGCGAGTGTAGATGCAGCGGCTCGGTACTCTCAGCTTTTTGTTTGGTTTTGTGTATGGTGTCAGACTAAATCTGTCTGACGCACTAATACAGTATGGTAGGAACAAGTGCTTGGACATCGGGAGACAGTACGAACGTTATAAGACCAGCCCAGCGGAGTTATGACCGCCAGTACAAGCTACTGGTCACTGAAGAAGAAAGGGAGGGAAGAGGGAGAAAGGAGGGAAGGAAAAACAAAGCAGTGTCAGAGTGAAAGCAGCTGAAACGACTGACCTCTGCCGTTCTCTCGGATCTCCTGGACCACGGACTTGTAGTTAATGTTGTCGGACTCAATGGCATGGTCTTGGATGGCGATGCTGCGGTTGCCGAGCAGAGTGTAGAGTCCCTCCACAGCGAAATAGCAGGGCCTGTCATCGTTGGCATCCTTGTTGTCGGTGAAGACGAGCATGGCGTGCTGCCGCCAGCCAAACGTCTCCTGGATCTTGATGCCAAACTCACCCAGCTTCTTATGGGTGGGGCCTGTGTTGGTGACCGCCGCGTAGTGCTCGAAACCAATGGCACGGGCGCCAGCTGTCACCATGGGAACCTCCCAGTGTGTGGTGAAGCGTGCAACAGGAGAGGAGGAATAGTCGCAGCCAGGGCCAATAAAGGCCCAGGGGTCATGGGACAGCTTCAGGTCGACAGCAACCAGCGGCGCCATGGAGTCCGAGCAGAAGCCGTCGCGGTTCTCTGAGCTGCCATAAACCAGCCTGAGCTTCAGGCCCGGCAGCAACCAGGGGTCCAAGTTCACCCGCCGTACCGCCTGGTGGAGAGCTGGAGCCACGCGAGGCCACGCCCACGCATAGTCTGTGTTAGTCAAAGGCAAGATGGCTGCCAGAGTCACTTCCTGAAGATTCTCTGTGGTGGTGTTGTTAGCAGAGAGAGAAGACTGAAAGAGGAGGAAGAGGGGAACGAGGAACTGGGGACATGGCCACCTGGACAACATGATGACAAGGAGTCCAACACCCTGTCAGACGAGCTGCAGGGAAAAACAGACCACAAACACAACTAAGGATAAAACACAGTGTGTCCTCTGGATAAAACAGTCTGTCCTCTGGATAAAACTGGGGGCAAACCTTTCCTCTGGTTTCACAATCAAACTTTTTCTTTTTTCAGGAGAGTTACAAAAACCTGGATCCCCTTCAGGAGCTGGTGGAATTTCTGGGATCTAGGCCAACATGTTCATGTGGGCTCCAGCAACTGTTGTCCATTAGCTCCATATGGGCCCCATGTGTGTTTGTGGGGCCAGAGAGGGCCACAAATATGGCACTAATGTCCATAATTGTGCTCCAAGTGGGATATTTGCCAATTTAATAATGGTCACATAGTGTAAGATTTCTGTGGAGGATCACGACTGTCTGCATCATGTGGAGTGAGTGAACCAATGAGAAGAGAGTTGAGCTGTAAGCGTAAAGCATCCGTGACGGCCACCTTGGCCGCGCGGGTCTGATGCTCAGACTCTGGGACTTTACATTCTACAGTTCAACACATCGCGTTTCCACAAAAGCAACAAATTTAATTCAGTTAATAAAATTACAATGGAGACCAACACACCTGAGCATCATGTCGAGAAATATAATTATTCAATCGTTAAAAATATCACTAAAGAATTAAATGAACAGAAAAGTTCAGAATATTTGGTTTGAGCTCAAACTATTCAGCCTGTCCCCTGGATAAAACTGTGTCACTACAACATGTGTTCAGGTTAAACTGCAGTCTGTCTCCTGGACACAAAAGCCTGTCATTAAAACATATTATCCTCTGGCTAAAAATCTGTGTGCTCCCACTAAGAGTCCATCTGTCCTCTGACTAAAATTCAGCCTGTCCTGGGGCTAAAGCGTCCTCAGGATAAAACACTGTGCCCTGGTTGAATCGTAAAAACATCTTCATCATTCAGATTGTTTGTGTTTTGTTTATTCTGTTTTTCAGTGGATTTCTCTGATATTTGCTATGGATTTTCATTCCCCGACGTGAAGCTTGCGAGAGTTTTTCACATTCTCTGATTTTTAGAGCTAATATCCGATATTTTTCACCAACAACAACAAAAAAAACTAGTGAGTAAGAAAACAAACAGATTTTGCATTTTCCTTCATTACGTGTTGGATGAAAGGTTCAGATTCCCAAAAAAATCCTGTGTATAAAACACCAACAGGACACACACTCACATACTAACGCAGCAACTGTAACTGTGTGTTACTCTGTGTGTGTGTGTGTGTGAGCCTCAGTCCATCACGACAGTCGATGGCTCACAGAGGCAGTCACTAACTACAGCACAAGAGTGTTACAGGAGCGTGACAACAGGAAGTGTGTCAGAAAGTGAGGACCAGGCGAAATGTCCTCACTTTCCCCACAATGTCCTCACAAAGGTCTACACTATGATGGGTCCTCACAAAGACGGATCGACCTGTACACACACCACAGTTCCACACAGATGGATCCTTCTGATTTCTGCATAGTTAAACTTCCCTTCCTGCTAAATTAATGATCTCCACCATCAGCCAATCACTGATCAATACCCTCCCTCGATCAATACTATATACACTGGCTGTAAAGTGATCAGTTAATTTCCTGGTGACTGACTAATCGATTGACTAACGGATGCACCGACCTGCGCTGATCCTCCACCGGGACTTTTGGATCTGAGCGATCAGGGTCCGATCCGGGCGCTTCCAGGTGGACTCGGTGAATGTTTCGGGTCTTTACCTGCTCAGCTTCAGTCCGTCGCTTCCAGCAGCTTCGGAGGAAAAAAAGAAGAAGAAGCGGGCGGATGTTAACACGGCCACAAACCGAACAGAAGACAAAATAAGGCCGGGATCTGTCCAGGTACACGCCGGAGACTCACCGGGAAGCTCGAGCCAAGCTGCTCCCCGTCTGTCCCGGTAACTGGTCAAAAAGAGAAAGAAAACGGACTCAGACGTCGCGGTAACGATCCAGGTTCACTGCCGGTCCCGCAGCTCCTGCCTGACCGTCCGCACGCCGAGAGGCACCGGTGGGCACGCGCACACGGGCGCGCACAGGGGGTGTAGAGGGCACGAGGGCAGTGCTGATAATGTGGACTATCCGCGTGCGCGGAGTGAATCACAGTGATCAGTGGTTGTGTTATCGATCATGTTTGTTTCATGGTCGCGGTGCGTTTGCGGCGCGTTGTGTTGTTTTCTCCTGAATGTTTTCATTTCATTTCCTCTTCTATTGTTCTGAGTTTTTTTTCTTCCTTCCAATTAGAGCTGCTGACTGTGCGCGTGCGTGTGTGCGCGTGCGATCTTAGGGAAAATCACTGTCGTAAAGTAAAAACGCTTCTGCATTGTTCACGTGTTAATGTTTAATGATGTGACTGTTCATTAAACCTGCAGCCGCGGCGTGCACGCGCGCAGTTATCAAACTGATGAAAGTTTCTCAATGAAGTTCTTAATGTTTCGACTCTGACGTCACACACATATAATAAATACATAATATAAGTCATGACACAAGAATCTGCGTGTGTGTGTATTCATGAAGTTAACACACACACACACACACACACACACGACCCAATGAGTGTATGTGTGTTTTAACAGGATACACCCGGTCAACCAGGAAATCACTTAGTAACACACAAACACAAACTCTCCCTCTTTGTACCTCTTCCTGGAAATGATCACCACCCACCTATATACACACACACACACACGCACACACACACACACACGCATACACACACGCGCGCACACACAGACACACACGCACACACACACTCACCCTCTCTTCCTCCCACACTCTCCTGTTAATGAAAATTCTCTTGATGCCTCTGGTCTGATGGTAAATGTTGCATTTGAACGCACCACGCAGACTCGTCACACTCGTTCTTAAAAACAAACGAACAAACAAACTGACCAGTAGGCTTCACTGAGTCTGGTTAAAGTGGGAGGATCTGCAGTGATGTCACTGATAAGCCCCGCCCCTCTACCTGCAGTCCTGATTAGTGGGCGGAGTCGGTGGTAAAATGAAGACCTGTCAGTTCATGGTTGCATCCTGATTAGATATAAACAACCTGAGAATTAGCCAATCAGAGGCTTCCCTCAGACTGACTGCCAATCAGCTGCTGATGTGAGCCGACTGCACCCACCTGACGTATGTACGAGGTGCGACGTCCACCTGCAGAATCACACTTCCATTGAACAGAAATCATATGAAGAACGTTTCAGAACATTTTGATCAGTTCAACAACCAAGTTTCATTTGTATTTAGTGGCCTTCTCTCTCTCCCTCTCTCTCTTTCTCTCTGTCTCTCTCTCCCGTTGATAACGTACATATGATTTTGTTTTTGAAACAGGAAGTAGACCCAGGACGCTTCCCTGAAGTACTCCACAGGTCATTAAAGACAGGAAACTGTGCTGCTGTAAATATCTAAAACCTCCTGAATACTTCGGGTCCATTCTGGGTCACGTGAGTTCACTGCTGTTCTTTCCTCACAGAGATGAAATGTCATCTGAACCATGGGACTCTGGAGAAAACCCGAACATCAAAAAAACCAGTCCAGCTGCTGAACTGGTCCGGTTCAGACCACATCCCTTTAACATCCTGCAGGTTCCAAGTAATGTCCCGCGTCATCTGAAGCCCACTGTGCTGCTCTGAAGGTCGTCCTCTCAGTCCCTGCATATGGGCTTGGTCTCTCTGTGTGACCAGTCGTCAGGTGGCAGACCAGGTGCTCCCTCCTGGTGAAGGTCCTCCTACAGAGTCCGCAGTGGTGCGGTCTGTCCCCGCTGTGGACCTTTAGGTGTCTCTCCAGACTCTCCTTCCTGCTTAAGTCTTGACCGCAGAACCTGCAGCGGTACGGTTTCTCTCCGGTGTGGACCCGTTTGTGGATCTCCATCCTCCTGATGGAGCTGTACTTCTTCCCGCACACGTCACAGGTGCTGCCCAGTTCTATGTGGGACCGTAGGTGGTCTCTGAGGGCCTCAGTTGACTCCAGACAGTCCCCGCAGGCCCCACACTGGCTCTCGGGCTCCTTGCAGTGGTTCTCAGCGTGCCGCACCAGGTTCCCCTGTGTGTAAAAGCAGCTTCCGCAGACTCTGCACCTGAAGGACTTGGCAGGACTCTCGAAGGGGGCCCTCTGTCTGCGGAGGCCGCAGGACATCTGGTCCCGGTCCGCAGCTGTATTTCGTCTGATGTGTTTCCTCAGAGTTCGCCTTGAGCTGAACTCTCGGCCACAGCTGCTGCAGACCAGCAGCTCCTGGTCGACAGGAGGCCGAGTTCTCTGGAGACCTGGTTCAGACTGAGCATCATTGCTGTCCTCAGTAGATGACTCCGAGTGGACAGCGGAGACCCTGTTGGTGTCTGGAGGACGGCACATCCTTCCAGGTTCTGGTCTCTGGTTGGACAAAGAACTTGCTTTGTCATCACTGCTCCCCATCAGCCAATCAGCACTCGTAGTGAGCTTGGTGTCGGTGTCCTCAGGTCCTGAAGCTCCGCCCTCCTCCTGTTTAATGTGCAGACTGAATCTCCGCCCCTTCACCTGTTGCTCTTCTTCTGTGGTGGAAACCAGGAGAACACCTGGAGGACAGAAACAAGATCCCAGGTGAAAATCACGATGAAGGAAAACCGGCTTCGGCCATGAGAGTCCAGAGAGTCCTGATCACCTGATCACCAGAGCAGAACAGAACAGAACAGAACAGAACAGAACAGAACAGAACAGAGCAGAACAGAACAGAGCAGAACAGAGCAGAGCAGAACAGAACAGAACAGAGCAGAGCAGAGCAGAGCAGAACAGAACAGAGCAGAGCAGAGCAGAGCAGAGCAGAGCAGAGCAGAGCAGAGCAGAACAGAACAGAGCAGAACAGAGCAGAGCAGAGCAGAACAGAACAGAGCAGAGCAGAACAGAGCAGAGCAGAGCAGAGCAGAACAGAGCAGAACAGAGCAGAGCAGAGCAGAACAGAGCAGAACAGAACAGAACAGAACAGAACAGAACAGAGCAGAGCAGAGCAGAACAGAGCAGAGCAGAGCAGAACAGAACAGAACAGAACAGAACAGAGCAGAGCAGAGCAGAGCAGAACAGAACAGAGCAGAGCAGAGCAGAGCAGAGCAGAGCAGAGCAGAGCAGAACAGAGCAGAACAGAACAGAGCAGACTTCATTGTCACTGAACACTGTCTAATGAAGTCACAGTGGCCCCTCCCTCTCAGGTGCTAAATACAAAAAGAAATAAAAATGTCTATAAAGCTCTGGTTGCTATGACGACATACCTCAGCTATTGTACCAACCTTCCTGACTGAAGCTGATCTCTGCTTTGACTGCAGCCTCCAGCATCATGTGACCATCGCCCACTTCCTGTTTGACACTGAACGCCTCCTGTTTCTCTTTAGCAGATCGAGGCCCCGCCTCCTCCTTGAAGGAGTGGATCTGATTGGACAAGGAACTCAGGTCTTCTCCAGGTCTGTCCCTCAGCAAGTCAGGACTTGTGTCAGCGTCCTCAGGTCCGGAAGGCCCGCCCTCCTCTTGTTTAATGTGCAGACTGAAGCCCCGCCCCCTCACCTGCTGCTCATCATGTGTGGTGGAAACCAGCAGAACACCTGGAGAATGAAAACAGCATCATCATGGTTGTCTCTTCACTTTCAGGTGAATGGGACAGTGGACCCCACTGTGTGTGTGTGTGTGTGTGTGTGCGTGGGTGTGTGTGTAGGTGTGTAGGTGTGTGTAGGTGTGTGTGTGTGTGTGTGTGTGTGTGTGTGTGTGTGCGTGGGTGTGTGTGTGGGTGTGTGTGGGTGTGTGTGTGTGTGTGTGTGTGCGTGGGTGTGTGTGTGTGTGTGTGTGGGTGTGTGTGTGTGGGTGTGTATAAACATCAGGCATTTTACTCATATTTTACTTTTACTGATACTTTCTACACTTCAGTGCTTTTACTGATGTGGGACTTTGAGTTCAGGACCTGAGACATTTGTCCTTCAGTCCACTGACCGTTAGACTGGTCTAAGCTTTAGATTAACACTGGTTTAATGGTTTCCAGTTCAGTTGAACCTCAGTTTGTATGAACCGCAGCAGCGACATCTGGCGGGAAAAAAACGCCACGTCACACTCAGCGGACATTCATCACACAAACAGAAGTCTGTCCACCGACCTGCCGGTCTGTCCCCCGGTCGTCCTGCGGTCTCCAGCTGTCTACTCTGTCGGTCCACCTCCGCCTTCAACTGAAAACCTCGCGCTCATATTCGATGATCGTTCTGGCAAAACGCCGGAAAATGTGGTCGGTGACGGCGGAGAGCTGCTGGTCCACGAGCCCCCGCAGCGTGTCGAGCTTCAGCATGTCGGTACCGACCGAGCAGTGTCCGGGACACCGGGACACGGGGCAGCTGGAGGTTTAATGTCGGACCGAACACAGTAAAGTTCGACACTCTGAGACCGCGGCAGGCAGGAAGTCTTCACAATAAAAGCACCCTGAGAACGTAATCTAAATCAATTTTGTGGTCGCAGCGTCACCTGTGATCAAAACACATGAGAAAAGTTTGCGTTTTTTTTCACGGTCTGGTGAAAGAAAATCGCGTCCGATGCTCAGAAAGTTAAACTTCAACAACAAGCTGCTGATTTTCATCTGTGACTTTAACCGCGTGAGATTCACAGACCTGAGGAAGGTGTGACAGGTGAACTTTACCTGTCACACCGTGAAGTCATGTGACTGTGAGGCCTGTCACGTGACTTCACAGGCTCACTGCGTGTGATAGGGTGATCTCTCTCTTACCTGGAATGCTTCAGGTGATCTCAGGGACTAACTGAAGTATCGTTGGAATAATTTAAGGACTTCAGGAACTCATTCAAAGACCACTGCAAGTTATTCAAGGACCTCACCCACAGGACATTTTGAATAAGTCAGGAACTCATTCAAGGATTTCAGGGACTAAGTGAAAGGTCTCTGAGACATTTCAAGGAACCCAGGAACCAGTTCATGAACCCTGAGTGATTTGCAAAACACCTGTTTGTCCCTGGAACATTTCAGGGTCCTTGAATCATTAAACATCAGTTTATTTGTTCTTTAAAAATCTTTATGAAATTGTTTAATTAATTAAAATCTTTGTTTGGAGGCAGAACAGACTATTTTTTACAATGTGTGAAAAACTTTCTTGAACATCATCATTAACTTCACTGCTGTAAAAAATGTCAGTACAGAAAAATGTTGGTTTGTAAATGATCTGAAATCAAAAATCTACAAAAACATTAAACATTTCTGTGAAACTGTCAAACACGATTTCAAACTTAAAAACCAATCAGTTTAATTTGGGTTTGTGATTCTGGATTTTGCTTTAGAATCAGTGTCTGAAGACGACTGAAGGATAATCGCAGCAGATTTCTGTTCCTCAACAAACCCAGCTGCTGGTCTGTCAGTTCACCAGTTTGTAAAACCAGTATGGTGACTGGTCTGTATGAACTCTACAGCTGCATGAACTCTGGCTGCAGACACTCGTCCCTCCTGACCGACTCTCTGGTTCGGACGTCCAGGTGGACCTTCATGTGGATGTCTCTGGAGCGTTTCTCCTGGTAGCTCTTCCCACAGACCTTGCAGCTGTAGGGTTTCTCTCCGGTGTGGGTCAGCAGGTGTTTCTTCAGGTCGTTCTTGGTGACAAAGGCCTTCCAGCACAGGTGGCAGCTGAACGCTCGCTCCTTCCTGTGGAAACGGATGTGGGTCTCCAGGTATCCTTTGGTACTGAAGCTCTTGTTGCAGAGGCTGCAGCTGAACGGTTTCTCCCCGGTGTGAGTCAGCATATGGGCGTTCAGCCCTCCCACCTGCCTGAAGGCTTTCCCGCAAACACGGCACTGAAACGGCTTCTCGCCTGTGTGGATCCTCTTGTGGACTTCCAGGACGTGGACTGACGCCAGGCTCTTCCCACAGGTCTCACAGGAGACCCGTTGTGGCGGTTTGTCCCCAGTGTGGTTCCTGATGTGCGTTGTCAGAGCACCGTTGTCGATGAACGTCTTCCCACAGAACTCGCAGATGTACGGTCTCTCCCCACTATGGATCCTCTTGTGGCGCCGCAAGGCACCAGGCCGTGGGAAGGACTTACCACAGACACTGCAGTGGTACGGTTTGACACCGGTGTGACTGCGCATGTGAGTCTCGATGTTCTGGTAGGTTTTGCCACAGATGTGACAGATTTTACCGGCGTCTCTGTGAGTCTGCAGGTGCTCGGTCAGAGTCTCTGCCGGTGGGAAGTTTTCACCACAGACGCCACAGACCGACTCGGCTGTGTGAGTCTTTGCGTGTTTCCTCAAACTGCCTTTACTCTGGAAAGACTCCCTGCAGACTTTACAGCAGTGAGACATCTGAGTCGACGTCTTGGTGTTCTCTTGGACAGTTGGACTTTCCTCCGTCTTAGGCTTCAGGTTCTGAGAGTCCGCCGGTGGCTCAGGGTCCTCGTCATCGTGAATCTCCCACGAGTGACTTCTGCTGTGAGTCTTCAGGGCGCTGCTCTCGATGAAGGTCTTCCCACAGCGCTGGCAGGTGTACGGTCGCTCCCCGCTGTGGATTTTCTTGTGGCGCCTCAAAGCTCCAGGTCGAGGAAAACGTTTGTTGCAAACGCTGCAGCGGTAGGGTTTGATCCCCGTGTGGCTTCGCATGTGTGTCTCCATGTTCTGGAAACTCTTCCCACAGACACTGCAGGTGCCGCTGGTCTCTCTGTGCGACTGCAGGTGAGTCAGCAGACTTTCAGGTGAGTCTACCTGCTGTCCACAGACACCGCAGACACCCTGAGCGTCCCTGCTGTGCGTCTCAGCGTGTTTCCTCAGGAAGCCTTGGCTGTGGAAGGAATCACCGCAGACTCTGCAGCAGAGCGAGGCCGACTGAGATGACTTCAGTCCTGAGATTTGTCTTTTATCGCTCTTTGGTTTCAGCGTCTCCGTCTGATCACGCTCGTTGTCCTCACTCTGGTCTCCACCGTCCTTTTCATGGGTCCTCAGGTGCTGCTGCAGCGCTTGGTTTTGGGTGAAGGTCAGTCCACAGACTGGGCAGATGTCGGGGGTGCTCTTGCTGTGGATCTTCTTGTGCCTCCTCAGCGCTCCGGGCCGGGGGAAACTCTTGTTGCAGATGTCGCAGCTGAACGGTTTGACTCCTGTGTGACTCCTCATGTGAGTCTCCATGTTCTGAAACGTTTTGCCACAGATCTCACATGTCCCGCCGCCGGTTTCCCTATGAGATCTGAGATGGTCCAGCAAACTGTCTGAGGACTCGACATGTTCTCCACAGACTCCACAGAGACGCTCAGAGTTGTCTGCGTGGGTTTCCACGTGTTTCACCAGATTTCCTCTGTGGCGGAAAGTTTTTCGACAGATGACGCAGCGGCAAGTCGCCGGCTGGCCTGACGACGACGCCTGCTGTCTCCTGCTGCTGGACTGCTGTCTTCCCTCAGTCCTGTTTGTGTCTTTAATAAGGGAGCCTTCATCGCTGCCCCTCCAGTCGTCGTCGCTGTTGTTGCTTTCTGCTGCAGAAACGTCTGAGGAGGTGGAGCTCGGCAGGGCTGTGGTGGTGTGGGCGGAGTCGACCTCTGACAGCGGGTTTTTGTCGGTGCCGATCATCCTCAGAGTGGACGAGCTGACCGAGTCTGAAAGGAAAAAAATATTAAACATGAAGATGAATCAGTTCTGTCCGTTCTTTCAGCTACAGGAGAGAGAGAATCTGGACTCTGAGATCAGAACCTCTCCACTGGAAGAATCAGAATCAGAATCAGAATAACTTTATTTATCCCCGTAGGGAAATTCTTACTGATACTTAACTCCCAGTTGAAAATGAAGAAAAGAGGAAAATTGCACAGTGTGTGGTAAGAGAAAAAATGTCTAGAATAAGTGAAGTGAAAACAAAATAAAAGTATAGTATAATGAAAATCAAGTAAAAAGTAGTGTAAGATGGAGATATTATCATAAACCCATAAAGATCAGAAGACATTAAAATGAGTGTTTTCCTTCTGTTCTCACCACTGAACACTCTCATTCACTAAAGTGACCTCTGAGATTCATCGTGAGCTTTCTGATAAGAAAATACACTCAGTGCCCGATCGGATCAGAGAGCTACTCATCGCTAAAAGTCACACTAATGAAAAACCATAAATCCTACAGAAAAAGTAAACACATTGTGAGTAACAGGACAAGTGTGGCTACAACGTTGGAAAGTTTCACTGCTGCAGAGTAAAATTTGTGGCCGTAGTCGTCGTGTAAAGAAAAAAGTTTTTTTAAAGCCTCTCCACTCTGAGCTCCCACTCTAGCCTGGAACATTCCGCAATACACACTCATTGTAAACCCTGAATTTTTCCAAAATCACTCATGATCAATAAAGACTCACAGTTCAAAAACTACACAACTTAGGACAAAGTTGAATACACAAGACCTGTGTCTACGTAGTTTGAATGGCGTTTCTAGGTGAAAGTGTGCGAGAGCAGGAGAGGTTTGAAAAAGGGGGAATATTTTTTTTTTGTTTTTAATTTTCCAATTCATTCTCTATGGGAAAGAGTCCGATCGAGCCGCGCGCTCTGAGCATCATTTGTGACTGTGCGCTGAGCGGTGAGGGAGGAGGAGGAGGAGAAGGAGGAGGAGGAGGAAGAGAAGGAGGAGGAAGAGAAGGAGGAGAAGGAGGAGGAGGAGAAGGAGGAGAAGAAGGAGGAAGAGAAGGAGGAGAAGGAGGAGGAGAAGGAGGAGGAGGAGAAGAAGGAGGAAGAGAAGGAGGAGGAGAAGGAGGAAGAGAAGGAGGAGAAGGAGGAGGAGGAGAAGGAGGAGAAGAAGGAGGAAGAGAAGGAGGAGAAGGAGGAGGAGAAGGAGGAGGAGGAGAAGAAGGAGGAAGAGAAGGAGGAGGAGAAGGAGGAAGAGAAGGAGGAGAAGGAGGAGGAGGAGGAGGAGGAAGAGAAGGAGGAGGAGAAGGAGGAAGAGAAGGAGGAGGAGAAGGAGGAGAAGAAGGAGGAAGAGAAGGAGGAGAAGGAGGAGGAGAAGGAGGAGGAGGAGAAGAAGGAGGAGGAGAAGGAGGAGGAAGAGAAGGAGGAAGAGAAGGAGGAGGAAGAGAAGAAGAAGAAGAAGCTGTGCTAGAGTCAACCGTGTGCACGCGAAGCAATGCACCACTAATAAACGCTGAAGAAAAATCTGCTGGCTGATTGGCTGACCTCTGGTTACCTAGCAACAGTCGGAGCGGTGATGTGGCTCCAATATGGCGCCGGTCTGCAGAACTCACCTGTCCTGTTCAGTCGGACCACCGGGCTCAGCACCGCCTCCAGCAGCCGGCTTTGCCGCTCCAGCTGCCGCCGGTACTCCTCCACTTCCCGCTCCAGCAGCCCCGCGATCCGCTCCGCCGCCGCCGCCAGCCGCTCGGTGAGGAGCAGCCGGAGCAGGGGGCCCGCCGACGATCCGCACCCGCCGCTGCGCTTCTCCAGGAGCCCCAGGACCTCCTCTCCGACCCGCCTCAGCTGCTCCGACACCGACTCCGACAGGGCGCGGAGCCCGCGGCGCAGCGGGGTCTCAGCGAGAGCCATCCCGGTACAGAGCTCCGTCCACCGGCCAACAGGAAGGAAAACAACCGCGGTCTGTTCCGGGTGATCGGGTTCACACCGAGAGAGACGGATCCTGACCCCTGGTGGAGCGGAGGACTAACTACACTGCTGATACCGAGCACTTCCTTTCCTCATTTATTAGTGTCAGTGGAGGAGTGAAGAGTGTGAACTATTACTGATAATAACAGTGATAATAACAATGATAATAACAGTGATAATAATAATGATAATGAAGCAAACTGTTACTCGGTGGTGGAAAGTTTTTAAAGTTGTGAGTCTCAGTGAGTCAGTGATGATCAACGTACGTAGAAGCTTTATCAGGAAAAATAGACAAAGAGTTTAAGGAAAAATAAAAATCTAAGAAAAAGATTAATGACAGTGATGGAGAGCGAGTGTGTACGGAGAACCAGAGCAGGCTGCGAAACATACGTGTAACTCACGTGGAGCTGTGAGGTTTCTGGGCGACTGAGTGATAACTGACAAGTCAACAGAGACGTCATTTACAGGGGACACGTCAGGGGACACGTCAGGGGTCTAGGCTTGCGATGGTTATGCTCTCACGCTGCAGGACCAGGAATGTGAAGCGCTGGGTGAATCTGACCTGAAACTGAAGGTTCAGGTCAGGAAACCTTTCCCCTGACAGTTGTTTAAACAACTTACAGAAGAAACACGAAATAACAGGTGAACTACAGGAAACAGACAGTGGGCAGGTGAGGTGACGTCAGGTGTATTCAACATCATATGTATCAAAGGCAAAGGAAGTAAAAACACTAACTCATAAAGTTAAAGAATCAAAGACTGTAAATCAGAGGTGTCCAAACTGTCCCACAGGGACGTGTGGCTGCAGGTTTCTGTTCCAACCAATGAAGTGGACACAGTTTGACCAATCAGCTGTCTGAAAACTGAGATCAGCTGATTAAATGAGTCCAGTCTGGTGTGATGCTGACTGGTTGGAACAAAAACCTGCAGCCACATGTCCCTCTGTGGGACAGTTTGGACACGTCTGCTGTAAATAAAACACACAGGCTTTAAGTGTGATACCACTCTGAGCCACTAGGGGCAGTATCCACAGAACCTCAGTCAGAGAGCCATCCATGTTTTCCACAGGTCGTTCTGTTGTTCTTCAGCTACTATAGTTTCTGCTTCATCGTCATGACGTGTTCTTCAGTTGTAGGAGCAGACTGAGGAAACGTCTCGAGTCAGAGACATAAAGCATACAGCGTCTGAAGGATCAGCAGCTGCATGCTGATCCTGAACCTGTCCCTTCCACTGTCCGTCCACCGGAAACTCTGAGCTCTGATTCTGACACTCTGTCATTTCACACATCAAACGATTCATCAGAAAATATTCTGCAGATTTACGACAATAACCATACGTTGTTGTTCTGTTGGTTCCTGATGCTGAGGAACGTCTGGTTTCAGTGGCTGTGCTGATTTTACAGGACCTCAGCTTCCCATCAGACACGTCTGTGCCGCGAAGACCAGAACTGTGGACTCAGCACCAGGAACAGAACCCAGTGCACGTTCTGCACATTGGTCAGATCTGAGGTTCCTCGGTTCTGTGTCCTCTGAGCAGGACGCAGCTGATGCTCGTTTTCATTATCAACCAATCGTTTAATGTATGAAATGTTAATAAATAGTAACAAATGACAAACGTTTTCTCAGTCGGACACAACAAAGACGTCACAGTCCAAAACTTTAAGACACTTGAACTTGAATGAACTGTCAGATATAACTTAGAAATCTTCATATTTCAGAAACTGAAGGAAGCAATTTTTTTGTTTTTTTCCACAATCCATGACTGAAACGATGAATCGACGAATCGCTGCAGGTCTAGAACAGGTCCGAGGGCCGAGGCTCAGGGCTCGGGGCCGAGGGTCGAGGGTCGCGGGCCGGTGCATTCTCAGTGAAGTAGTCTGGAACTGAGTCCAGCTCTAACAGTCATCAGTCTCTAAAACCAGTCCTCTACAGCTGAAGAAATCCTGAGTAGAAGCCGTCCGTCCTCTGCTGCTGTGAAGCCTGATCCGGCTCCGTCCCGGTCTCATCGCTCTCTGCCGTGTGGAGTTTCAGGTGTCCATTCAGTGACCTTTTGGCCTGAAAGCTCTTCCCACAAATCCTGCAGCTGTACGGTTTCTCTCCGGTGTGGATCAGTATGTGTCTCTTCAGGTCCACGTCCTGCATGAAACCTTTTCCGCAGACCTGACAGAGGAAGCGTCTCTCTTTGTTGTGGAAGCGGACGTGAGTGTCCAGAGTCTGTTTCTGGGTGAAGCCCTTCCCACAGAGGCTGCAGGAGAACGCCCTCTCCCCGGTGTGTATCTTCAGGTGCGTCTTCAGGTTCCCGCTCTGGTTAAAAGCCTTCCCACAGAAGCGGCAGGTGTATGGTTTCTCACCGGTGTGGATCCTCATGTGCATCTGCAGCGCCGCGTGAGCTGGGAAGCATTTCCCACAGATGTCGCAGGTGTTGCCGACCTCACGGTGGGAGCGTAGGTGAGCGGCGAGGCTGGTGGGAGACTCATAGTGGTGTCCACAGAGTCCACAGCAGCAGTCTGGGTCCTGCAGGTGAGTCTCCACGTGTTTAACTAACAAGGTTTTCCTGTCGAAGGTGTCCCCGCACACTTTGCAGGTGTACGCCGGTGTCGAGCTGCGGTATCTCTTTGGCTTATGAGCGGCATCGGTTTGATGAGTCATCATGTGTCGTCGCAGGCTGTGTTGCTTCCTGAACTCCTGGCCGCAGACGCTACAGGCCTGCGCCACCTCGCTGCTGTGCTCCTGCATGTGTCGCTCTAAAGACGTCAAGTGACAGAAGGCCCGGGTGCACTCTTTACACTGGAAGGGTTTCTCTGCGGCGTGGACACGCGTGTGGGACGTCAGGTTTCCCTTCTGGCTGAACTTCTTGCCGCAGACGTCGCAGCTGTACGGTTTCTCTCCGGTGTGCAGCCGGGCGTGCAGCTCCTGTGCCAGGATGGACTGGAAGATCTTCCCGCAGAAGGAGCAGGTTTTACTCCTCTCCTGGTGTGTTTGCAGATGAGCCATCAGGCCGTCGGCCGAGTCTAAACGCTCGCCGCAGAAGCCACAGCGACAGTCCGGGTCTTTGGCACAGACTTGCAGGACGTGTTTGAGCAGGAAACCTTTCCCCTGCAGAGCTCGTCCACACACCTGACAGCTGAAACTCTGAGCCGGAGTCGACCGCTTCCGTTTGTTTCTGATGCCGAGCAGCGGCCGGCCTCTTTTCTTTTTCCTCGGGGATCTGAGAGTCTGATTCTGTTCGTTCCAGTCGCTGTCCGGATCGCTGTGGACGGCCGAGCTGCTCGGCGAGACGGGCGGGTTGTACGTTGGAGAGGGGCAGCGAGGTGTCGGAGGGCGGGAAGCGTCGCTGCCGACGTGTTCAGACTGAGTCTGGTTCGGGTCTGCAGGGTCTGAAGGCCGGAGGTTCGTCTGGGTCACGTTTACTGACTGCAGCAGATCTGAGGAGAGAGAACACGTGATCAGCTGACGCCGCGTATTAGCTCACGCTAAGAATGAAACTTAACTG
This sequence comes from Toxotes jaculatrix, assembly GCF_017976425.1. NCBI lineage: Eukaryota > Metazoa > Chordata > Actinopteri > Toxotidae > Toxotes > Toxotes jaculatrix. The sequence continues at coordinate 423,429 of NC_054406.1, forward strand.
TGTCTCTTTGTTCAGAGTCAGGAGTCACATGATCACATCACTGGCAGTGACGAGGTGTCAGCTGATGTAGTTTACCTGAGCTCAGTCTGACACCCACTGTCACAGCTTCACTCATGTTTCAGTTTAGCTGCTCGTCTCATTGAGCCAGTGTGAGAACACGTCAGTGACTCCACCTGCAGCCTCCACCTGTGATGTGGAATCAGCTGGATGCTAAACGTGTCTGGGATCAGTTCTGTGGATTTATGGACTAACTGAGCAGACTGTGGATCTGATTTAATGTTAAATGACCCTGAAGAAGAAACGTTAGCTAAACTTTATTTATTTTTAGTTTCTGAACAGTGACACATTGGTCCTGTGGAGTCCACTTACAGTGACACAGAGCAGAAAATCATCACATCACAGAAACCTGATGTTTAACTGAAGAACATTTTTAAACTCAGGATCAATTTTCTACTTTTACTTCACTTTGACCAGAGCTTTTATTTTGAAGCTGGACGGAAGCGTGAGTCGCCGTGTGTGCTGCGTCCGGCTCCGGTGAGCAGGGACTGACCTGCTCTGTGCAGCCGGACTTCGGGCTTCAGCACGGCATCGAGCAGCCTCCTCTGGCGGCAGATCTCCCGCTCTGACCGCTCCACTCTGCCTTCGTACTCCGCCACGGTTTCCTCCAACAGACCGATGATCTCCTCCGCCGCCGCCGTTAGCCGCTCGGTGAGCAGCGCTCTCAGCGCCGGGATTTCAGCCGTTTCTCCTCCTTTCTCCACCTGCAGCAGAAAGTCTTCGGCGGCGGCGCTGATCCGCTCGTGTACCGACACCCGCAGCAGCCGCACGGCGCACATCTTCCTCCTGCTCTGCGCACTTTGAGCCTTCCAGCGAACAAAGGCAGCCAGCGGGGAGGTAAACACACGCACCGACTTCCGCGTCGACGACAGTTCGCCGAGAGGAGAGCGAAGCGAAGAGCGCGCACAGCGACCTCTGCTGGACTGGAGGAGAAAGGCGGAAACTACAGACGCTTCTATTACAAGAGCGCGCGAGATTTTACTGACGTGATGACAGCAACAACACGTGACCCAGGTGTTTACATGGAGCCACATCTGGCACAGCAGCTGCTGTGGCGGGAACTCGTTCTTTGACGTTCTACAGTTTAAGATCACGTGTTTTTACCACTAACAAGTGTTTAGCATCATGTGCATCAACACCCAGCTCTACCCTGATTACGGAGCTGGTCATAAGGCAGCTCTGCCTGTCAGACTGAACACAGGGCAAAGAGTCTCACACACGTTCTGAAGTTTTACCTCTAAAATAAAAGTTTGCACAGAATCACACTGATGTTTTATTTGTATGTGATTAAATGTTGTTAGTGTTGATTTGTTTAAACTGTTTGTGAGAATAAAAACCTGCCGTGAAACAACCTGAGGAGACTCACAGCACACGATCAGCAGCTGCTGAAATTATTCTCTGTACAACAGTTAGTAAAAAGCACATTACGTGTGTTTCAGTCACAACAAAGCAAACAGGTTTCTGTCTGTCCTCCGCTCGGTTCAGAGCTCTTCCTCAGGTCCTGCAGCTGTCTGTCCGACCCGTCCACGTCCTGCAGACCACAGACCGTGTGTGTGAAGCCTCTCAGACCTGCAGCAGGTCCAGTCCAGGTCGTCCATGACGAAGGCCGAGCTGCTGCTGTGATCGAGCTCTGGGGGACAGAGACACTGGTACAAACCCACAGTACGTTCTGTGGATGTTACACCACATTTTATATTCTACATTATCAATCAATGTATTATTGATCAGTTCGATCACTGAGTGCAGTGAATAATCAGCATCCTTCGATGACACGAGTCTGAGAAGCTTGATGGACAGCGGCTTGCGTGGCTGCGTCCTGCTCCACGTCCCAGACTCAGAGGCTTCGTGTTCGCTCCTGAGTGACGGAACGTCACGACGCGTTCAGCGGTTCCATGGTGTCGACTTCACTTTGTAGCTTTCCTGAACACGCGTGTGCAGACTGGGTCACCTGACCGTCTGCTGCGTGCAGCTTCATGTGTCTCTTCAGATGTCCCGTCACCGTGAAGCGTTTGCTGCACACGGAGCAGCTGAAGGGTTTCTCTCCCGTGTGGATCCTCATGTGGATCTTCAGGCTCCCCTTCTGGGCACAGCTCTTACCGCAGATGTTGCAGCTGAACGGTTTCTCCCCCGTGTGGACTCGCATGTGTTTGGTCAAGTCTCCTTTCTCAGCACAGCACTTTCCGCAGAAGGGGCAGCTGAAGGGTTTCTCCCCCGTGTGGACCCTCATGTGTTTCTTCAGGTCTGTTTTCTGAGCACATCCTTTCCCACAGACAGAGCAGCTGAAGGGTTTTTCCCCCGTGTGGTACTTCATGTGTCTGTTCAGGTGTTCTTTGACGTGAAAGCTTTTGTTACACACAGAGCAGGTGAACGGTTTCTCTCCTGTGTGGATCCTCATGTGTCTGGTCATGTTTCCCCGCCCGCTGAAGTTCTTCCCACAGAACAAGCAGCTGTACGGCTGCTCTCCCGTGTGACACCTCATGTGTGCCGTTAACGACCCGCTGTCTTTAAACGATTTCTCACAGCCTGTGCAGGGAAACGGCCTCTCACCTGTGTGGTCTCTGATGTGTCGGTTTAAATTTCCCTTCAGGCTGAATCTTTTCCCACAGTAGGAGCAGGGAAAGGGTCGCTCCTTCACCGAAGATCCCACGTCTGTCTCAGCGGCTTCGCGGTTTCTAACAGCCTCTGTACCTGACGCAGCGTCGTTGGACTGTGTCCAATCACAATCACTGTCCTCAGTTTCAGTAGAGTCCAGAGAATTATCATCACTGACCGGCTGCAAATGTCTGTCTGGCTCTGAGGTCCTGGCTGGTCCAGGTCCTGGTCCTCCACAGGTCTCCTCAGTGTGGCTCTGATGGAGCTGTGAGGACTGAGGCTTGTCTTCATCGTCCTCAGTCTTCACAGGGACAGGACTGAATGTGGACCTGCTGATTTCAGCCTCCTCCAGGTCCTGAAGCTGCTCTCCCTCCTGACTGCTCCACAGCTCCTCCTCTTCCTCTTTGATGTGGGGGGGCTCTGGGTCCTCCTGGTCCGGGCTGGGGCTCCTCTGCTCGGAGGGACACTCCTCTGTCCTCACCAACAGCTGCTGGACATCTGCAGGACACACTGAAACACACACAGACACACACATTGTGGGAAACCTTTCTATTCCAGGCCCCTGTGGACGTGAAGCTGTAAAGAACTAAATAAGCAGAGGTGTCAGGTGTCTCCTGCTGATTCTGTCCAATGAGACGCCAGGATTTACCGACGCGCTCATTATTACAGGTCATCAAACTTGGAATCCATGTTTTTAAAACTGCAACCAGAAGAAATTCACCTGAAATACAGAACAGTGTGTCGGCAGCCAGCGGGACGGCGGCTCACCCTCAGCCCTGTGTAGGCAGAGGACATGTACGGCTGTCTGGTCAAACTGGACCAGAGTTTGGTTGAGGGATGGAGACGGTGCACATGAAGCTCAAAATCAAATGTAAAATAAATCAACCCTGTTCTGCTCTGAGGACGAGCACGCTAAAGCCTGACTCAGCCTTAAAGCAAAACCCGGGACAAAAGAAGCCCACGAAGGTGCCAGGTCTCTGTCCTCTGGACTGTGGCTGAGCAGTCAGAGGACAGAGACCTGAAAGACAACAAGCTGCTGCTTTCTAACATCCGTCCTCACGTTTTACAGACTGATGGAAAAATAAGCGCATGAACTGATGGTGATGACGTAATGAGCAACTATTGGTTGGTTGGTTGGTTAGAATGTAAAAACTACAGCTCCCATGAGGCTTTGCTGGCGCAGCTTATTCTAAGACCTGTGGAAGTCATAGCTGTTTAACACTGTTGTTATTTTCACTTTGTTTAAATAAACTTTGTCCTGTTTTTCTGTCTCTTCGTTTGTGTTCATTCATCTCAGTAAGCTTCATGCTAGCTGGGCCGATGCTAGCTAACATTAGCATGTGCTGCGTCCGGCTCCGGTGAGCAGGGACTGACCTGCTCTGTGCAGCCGGACTTCGGGCTTCAGCACGGCATCGAGCAGCCTCCTCTGGCGGCAGATCTCCCGCTCTGACCGCTCCACTCTGCCTTCGTACTCCGCCACGGTTTCCTCCAACAGACCGATGATCTCCTCCGCCGCCGCCGTTAGCCGCTCGGTGAGCAGCGCTCTCAGCGCCGGGATTTCAGCCGTTTCTCCTCCTTTCTCCACCTGCAGCAGAAAGTCTTCGGCGGCGGCGCTGATCCGCTCGTGTACCGACACCCGCAGCAGCCGCACGGCGCACATCTTCCTCCTGCTCTGCGCACTTTGAGCCTTCCAGCGAACAAAGGCAGCCAGCGGGGAGGTAAACACACGCACCGACTTCCGCGTCGACGACAGTTCGCCGAGAGGAGAGCGAAGCGAAGAGCGCGCACAGCGACCTCTGCTGGACTGGAGGAGAAAGACGGAAACTACAGACGCTTCTGAAGGAGCTCAGACAGACAGAGGAGGAGGAGGAGGAGGGGGAACTGCTCACACCTCTGACTGAGAAACACTCAGGATCAGGATCAAACAGCAAAAGACACAGAAGAACTGATTCTAATCACTGAGTCACCAGGTGCTGCTGTGGAGGAGCAGAGGGTTTACTGTGTGTGTGATGTCATCCTCACTGGCCTCTGAACTTCCTGTCCATCCGTCAGTTTGTGAGGAAACTGAACACAAAACACGGAACTTTCTGAAATTATGGGATGTATCACTGAGACTGACTGCCATGTTTCTGCAGCTGTTTCATTTTCATCTTTCCTGTCTTCCTCTCTGTCCTCTCTGCTCCCTGTCCACATGAACTTGATGAATAAAGTTGATTCTGATTGAACTTAGCTCATTAATAAACGTATTGAACTGAAATGATGCTTTGAAAAGACAAACATCGTCACAGAGCTGCTGTTCTGCATCACACCGGGGTGGACAGGTGTCCCTGATACCTGTCCCACCACTCACACATACGTCCACAGCTTAGCTAATCGCTGCAGGTGGTCGATCAGTGATTGGTTAAGTGATCTGGATCACCTGACAGTGTCACGGCTCCGGGTCTCACTGAACTCAACCTCTTTAGGTTTTGGACAGAATGAGACGTGAAGACGTCAGTTTTCACCATTTCATATGAAGACAAGTGCCTGCAGATCAAGTGAAAACACTGAGGACAAGTTTCTCTGACACGTTTTTTAAAGCGTCTTCAGACTGAAACAGATGAAACAGAAAATATTTGGTTTCTCTCAAAGATCAATGAACGGACTGATCAGAACCGATCATCAGAATCAACAGAACAAAAATGACTGGCAAGCAGCCGCCCATCAGATCAGAGTAAAGAAACCAGCAGGAAGTCCAACAGAAAATAAAACGTTTTTATTTTAAGACTCATTTCGTCACATTACATCACTGAGGTCTTTGTTAAATACTTTTGATTTGAAAAACGAAAGGAAGTGATGATAAAACTTAACGAACGGCAGAAGCAGGTCACGTGGAGCTGAGCAAATGAAGTGATGACGTCTGAATTCATCCCTCACAGCTGCTCTCAGACCCGGCGGCAGACTGATGGTGTTTGTCACCTGGTGACAGAGACAGGAAACAGGTGAGACAGCGTCTGTCTTCTCTCAGGCTGCTCCGCTGAAGCTGTGATGGACGAGTCTCTAACAATGAAACATCAGCGCTGCCGCCTGAGAGAGCAAACGGAAAACCAACACTTCCTGTCCCGCACCAGGGGACAAATCCCACCATTGGTCTCCTGTCAGGTCCCGACGAAGCGGCGAGGAACAGCATTGATTCCACCTGTAAACCCTGTAAACTGGTCCAAACGCCTCCGGAGCATGTGATGCAGCAGCGCGAGGTTTGTGTTCGACCAGTCAGAAATGTTCAGCTCTGCAGCCTCCAGCCGGACATTGACCCCTCAGCATGGACTGGTTGGAGGTCAGCAACTGATTCTGCTCCCTGGTTCTCGCATTGGAAAAGTTCCATCAATGGAAATCAACTAGTTTTTGGGACTATTCAGTAGAAAAGAAGCTTCACAGACCAGTGACACATGAAAACGAGGGTGATGTGACGCCGCTTCCGTTGAGTCCACCTGCTGCGGTCCGTCACAGCTGGATGAAGTCAGTGTGGACTACTTCCTGTCGCTTCAGGTTCGGCGTCACAGCTGAATCTTTGGCTGCTCGTTCTCCGGTGTGGACCTTCATGTGGGAGTCCACCGAGCGTTTTTCCTGGTACCGCTTCCCGCAGACCCGGCAGCTGTAGGGTTTCTCCCCAGTGTGTGTCAGCATGTGTCTCTTCAGGTCAATCTTCTGAACGAAGCCTTTGCTGCATAGCTGGCAGCCGAACGGTTTCTCCTTCTTGTGGAACCTCTCGTGCGTCTCCAGCGAGATCTTCTGGCGAAACCTCTTCCCACAGAGGCTGCAGATGAACGGCTTCTCGCCCGTGTGGATCCTCATGTGTGAGTCCAGGTTGCCGATCTGTCGGAAGTTCTTCCCGCACACCCTGCAGGTGTATGGTTTCTCCCCCGTGTGGATCCTCTTGTGAACGTCCAGATGCTGGCTCATGGTGAACTTCTTGCCGCAGACGTCGCAGGAGTAAATCCTCGGCTTCCCGCCCGTGTGGCTCTTGATGTGTCTCTTCAGGACGGTGTTTTCGATGAAAGTCTTCCCACAGAACTCGCAGATGTACGGCCTCTCGCCGGCATGCAGCTTCAAGTGTCGCTCCAGAGAACCTTTCCTGGGGAAGTCCTTACCACAGTCTTTGCACCTGAAGGGTTTCTGGCCGGTGTGCGTTCTCATGTGGATCTCCATGTCCCTGAAGCTGATGCCACAGATGTCGCAGATCCTGCTGCTTTCTCTGTGGCTCTGGATGTGGATCTGCAGACTCTCTGAGGAGTCTGACTGCTCTCCACAGACGCCACAGCGACATTCAGGATCATTCAAATGAGTCTCTGCGTGCCGCACAAAGTTACCTTTATTGTGAAAGGCGTTCCCGCAGACCGTGCAGCAGTGGGAAGGAGTCAGACTCGGTTTCCTGCGTCGGTTCCTGGCGGCAGGCTGGTCGTCTGGCTCGTGGCTCCGTACGTGTCGCCTCAGCTCGGCGCTCTTTGCGAATCCTTTCCTGCAGACTTTGCAGCTGAATGGCGTCTGTCCGTCGTGCGCCTTCATGTGTCGCTCCAGAGAGCCGGTGTGGCTGAACTCTTTGCAGCAGACAGTGCACCTGAAAGGCTTCTCCGCCGTGTGGATCCTCATGTGCGTCACCATGTTGCCCTTCTGGTTGAAGCCTTTTCTGCAGATGTGGCAGCTGAAGGGTTTCTCTCCGGTGTGCAGCCTCAGGTGCGTCTCCTGCGCTCGGATCGAGGGGAACTTCTTGCCGCAGACATCGCAGGTCCTGCTGAGGTCGCGGTGAGTTTGAAGGTGAAGCTTCAGACGGTCACTGGACTCCAAACGCTCACCGCACAGACCGCACAAACACTCGGCTTCCTTCAAGTGTTTCTCCACATGTTTCATCAAAAAGCCTTTCCTGTCAAAGGATTTCCCGCACACCCTGCAGCAGTGAGATGTCGCCTCCTCATCATCATCATCCTCCTCCTCCTCCTCCTCCGTCGGATCCTCAGCAGAGGCCAGCTGGTGTTCTGGTTCAGCGACGGTCTCTGGTCTGGAGGAAGAGCCGGGGAGAGGCTCCTTCGGTCGGTCGTCCACAGAGACGTCCGGCTTCAGATGTTTTTCATCAGAGAGACTCCTGACACCGACCGACAGACACAACTCTGCAGAGGAAACAGTAAAATCAGATCATTAAATGTCGTCAGGTCTCAGACTTTGCTCTCAGGGTTTGGGCTGCAACTAACTCATATTTTCCACAGGACAGAACGAATCACTGTCACACTGACTGCACAGACACAGAGGTCCTGTTCAGACCTGGTGTCAACCTGCATCATCTCCACTCACCTGTGATCAAATCACACCTCTGCTTAGATCTGTGACCAGATCACATCAGAACACATCACTCACACTTCACTCCTCACAAGAAAGAAGCTGAACCAAAGAATCATGATGATGATAAAATGTCTCAACACAAGCAACTGAAAAAATCTGAAACTGGAGAAATTACGATTTAAAGTAGAAACTGATCACAGAATAATTCAAAAGCTACTCTCCTTCAGGTTGTGATGTGACGTGACGTCAGTGATGAACCTAAATCTGCTTCTTCCACCAGAACAAAGCTTCAGTCTGATGAAAGCTGAAACCATCGAAGCTTCAGGATGAAAATGTTTCCAATCAACCTGATTCTTAAATCCTCTGTTTTTTGAACACAGTTTGGTGTGACTCATTGTTTCCCGCTGCTTCTCCTGTTCTGTGTAAACACACTGTGACTATACAACTCAAATCAAAGTCAATATGAAGTGAAACAACAAAACAAACCGGATCTGTCTGTGTAACGTGCTGCTGTGCCTCCTCGGACTGAAGAGAACCGTGTGATGCGGTTGAAAGCTTTACACTAAATGCACCGTGGTGTGTGTCCTCAGCCTGCTGCTGAATGTCTGTGTCCGGACTCTAACCTGTCCTTTCTGGTCCTGGTCTCGGACTCTGCCCGTGCCCCTCCGGGTCTCTGTCGGCCGCCCTGGTGGCTCTGAACGCGGTGAAGATCTCCTCCACGGCCGCGGTGACCCGCTCCGTCACCAGCTCCTTCAGCTCCTCCAGGTCCGCCTGTCCGCGCTCCTTCAGCAGCCACACGATGTGGTCCGCGACCGCCGTGAGCTGCTGGTCGATCACGGCTCTCAGGCTCCGGGTCTCGGAGGCTTTGGACCGTTTTTTGGACATTTTGATGGAACAAAGACCAGGATGTAAACAATGCGAGGGCACTTCCGGGATCCCCAACCCAGCGTCTCTGCGTAAGACAGAGACGTCGACGTCGCCTGCGCACAGATGTTACGTCATCTGCTGCGTCCGAGGGAACGTGGCTGCTCTGACGCTCCCTCCGATGCTCCCTCTGAAGCTTCCTCCGATGCTTCCTCGTGGCTCATTAACTTCCATTAAACCCACATTTTTAACCTCACTGCATCACAGTATGAACCCATGCATTCTGTAATATGTGTGTGAATCACACACACACACACACACACCTTTCTGGAGCTTTCAGTCGTATTAAAACTTTGTCGTTGGAAGCAGCAGTTTGACAAAAACCACCTCACCACAACCTGCTCCGTCCTCTGGGGAAGATCATGTGATTTGACTGAAAGCTTCAGAGCAGCTCCAGTTGGACCGGTTTCAGTCCCAGAGCTCCCAGTTCTCTCGTCACCCTCCGAGGCTCTAAAGCTAAATATGAGACGTGTTGCATGTTTTCTGTTTCAGGAGAATCAGGAAAAAAATTGAGGACGAGCTTCATCTGAAAACTTTTATTAGAAATCAGAAGCTTCCAACAGAAAACCCTCCACTTAACTCGAGTTCAGGTCCCTGAACGCACCATGAGACCGTGATGGATTCAGTCATGTTAGCTAACACAAAGGCTGAATGAGAAAAGGAGCATCAACATGTCACAGAGTATCTCAAACTGTCGTCACTGTTCTTGTAGAATATTATGACGTCTTCTCTTTTTTCTCTTAAAAAAAAACAAGTTAACACGTTTTTCCTACAAATGTGAACTTTATTCCCAGAAATTTGAAGAAATTATTTTGAGAATAAAGTTTTTGAAATTTATGACTTTTTAGATCCTTTGTCTGAATTGCACTGTATTTTCTTTGAAGACAAAATATTTTTTTTCTCAAACTCTGACTTAATATTTTTTTCTTTGCCTGCGTATTTTGACCTTTGTTTGTCCGACTTTGTTCTCGTGATATTCATTCACATCAAAGTGTCTCTGCTTTTTCTTGTGAATTATGAAAATTAAAATAATTAAATAAAAAAAAAAAACCTGAGAAAAAATCAACCATGAGACAAACCCACTGTTTATAAAGATGATCAGAATCACTCTGTAGGAATGACACACTAAACTGCCACAGTACGACTGGACAGGGAACGGACCAGAACTTTAAGTCTTCCTCGTCCTCTTAGTCCCCTTCACACTCACAGGGTTCTGGTTTTTCCTCCGGAGGTGACGCCTGTGTTTCTTGTTCCTCACCTGTAGAAAAGTCTTCTGGTCTTTGTGGACTCTGGTGTTCGTGTCAGTGTCTGAGTGTTGGTATAACCGTCGCTCTCCGCTCTGGGTCTCGGTCTGGTCTCCTGGGTCCCTCCTCCTCCCAGTGGACCAATGAGTCTGCATGTGAAGCCTCAGACCATCAGTGGTCTCAAACTGTTCACCACACAAACCACAGACCTGCTCTGGATCCTGCAGGTGACCTTCAACGTGTCTGAAAAGAAACCTGTGAGCTTTAAAAGTCCGGCTGCAGACCCTGCAGCTGAGTCCTCCTGGTCTGCGCTTCGTCTTTGGTTTCAGTCTGTTCGGAGCAGGACTGGGCTCGGCAGAGTCTTTGCTGTAGTCGTCGCTGTCTTCAGTCTCTGAAGACAACACCAGCTGGACGTCCTGATCTGGATCTGCTGACCCTGGGTCTACCTGAGCAGCCCTGGCAGCTGGCAGGTCCACGTCCTCACCTGGCCTCACGGCACACCTGGGATTATAGGTGAACTTGATGATCTCAGCTTCATCCAGATCTTGAAGGTGTTCTCCTTCTTGGTCCGGGTCCGGGTCCCGGTCTTGCTGCTCAGGACACACCTCGTCTTTACTTAGCACGAGCTGCTGGGTGAAAGCATCTGCGGGAACACAAACATCAAAGATCACCTGTAAACTTCAGGAAGGTTTTAGACGCAGAGACAGGTGTGAACCGGGCGGACTCTCAGGTGTGCGCTCACCCGCGGACGGCACCTCCATGAGCGGTTTGTGGAGCGTGCAGAGCAGCGCGTGCTGGCGGGAGATGACCTCCTGACACAGAGCCGCTTCCTCTTCATATTTAACGATCGTTTTTTCAAACGCGGCCCAAATCTCTTCGACCGCTGCGTTCAGCCGCTGACTGACGAAGACACGGAGCTTCTGGACCCGGGACATGTCCTCACGGAAAGCCGGGGCAGAGCGGGGACAGAACCACGAACTGCTGCTAACAGCTAACGATGCTAACACAGTGTTTGTTCCGGTAGCAACGGCACTTCCGGTGTCCTTCAGAATAAAAGTCATCATTTATATTTATCATTTATTAAAACCTCAGGCTGAGTCCAGAGTTTAAAATTCAGATCCAGGCTTTATAATTTATGCCTCAGGTGTGAAAACCAATGATAAAACGAATTAATTATATTTTTAAATATCGTGTTTTCTTCTGTCTTCCTTTGATTTGACTTTGCAGTTTATGGTTTCCTCACTTTTCTTCTTCTCTGCCTCTTTTATCTTCTCATCTTCCTGTAAATTCTTTTAAAAAGTTCTGTAGAAATAACAGAAGAAAGTTTCCTCCTTTGCTTTACAGAAATTCTTTTTATTGAACCAAAGTCAGAGCATTTCACCGTCAGCTGGAATCAGTCGCTCACAGTTCAACCAGCACTCAGGTTAAATAAATATCAGACGGAAACCTTCCTCCTCACTGGGACGTTTCTGACGTCTCTGCTTCATCTTTCATTTCTTTTTCTTCACACACATCTTTCTCCTGAAAAACAAACAAACATTTAATGTGCAGTTAAATCTGCGTCTGACGCACAGCGAGCTCACTGATCACTGTGAAACACAGTCGTGAGGTGGAGTTTGTCGTCATCACACCTGGTGCTTTTGTGGCTGGTGAGTTTTTTGTTCCTGACAATATGAAATAAAGAAGAAAAGGAAGGAAAAAGCACCTGGTTTTCCTGCTCCTCCCGCTCCCTCCTCCTCCTCAGCTCCGTCTCCACCACGCTGTAGAAGTCCTTCTCAGCTCTGACGATCAGCTGATCAGGACTCTCCTCTCCCTCCTCTCGACCTCCCTCCTCCTCTCTGCTCTGCTCCGATCGACTCCTCTCCTTCAGACGAATCTCTCTCTGTCGAGCTTCCAGGATCTTCTCCCGCTTCGTCTCACGCTCAAACATCTGGAAATGACAGTTTTCAGGTTATGACCACAATGACATCACCATCAAAACAGGAGGAAACTCGACGGACCAACACCACCTGCGACACAGTTCACGAGTCACATGACCATGAACATTTCAGTAGGAAGTGATTTCTGAAAATAAAGAGCTGAATGATGAAACTCAGCAGGCTCGTGTTCTGTGCCGTTTACCTTCGTCTACAGAACGAGCAGACAAGCTCGCACATCTACTGACACCTTCAGGCGTCCGTCGGTCATGTGACCCTGACCTCACACGTTGTACCGGTGCGTTTACATCCACTGCTCTTAAGGGAAGCAAAGACTATTTTTCTTCCTGATAATCATTTTGGCTGTAAAAAGCCAGATAATAGTCCACAGACCAAAGTGATGTCTTCAAACGTCTTGTTATGTCCGACAGTTTAATGTCGTGTGACAGAGAAAAGCATCAAATTCAAATGCATCGAGCTGATGTCCATTTTTATGCAGATGATGCTGTTGTATACTCCACTGGCCTTTGTCTTCATCTGACCGTTACAAACTTACAGAGGGAATTAAACATGTCTCTGCAGGTGTATCTGCAGGTGTATCTGCAGGTGTCTGAGAGTCTCTTACAGCAGCCAGCAGACTCTTCTCATTCTTCTGGAGGGTGGACAGTCCGGGGCAGATCTCCAGCAGTGTGGCCGCCCCCTGCTGAGAGCCGCATGCGACCAAACGGCCATTATCCTGAACACGAAGGCTGTACAGAGCCTCGTCACACACCTGCGGAGAGAAAGATAACAGACAACATCAGCGACATTAAGAGCAGACAACAACAACAGTTTGTTTTTTAGAAGCGACAGAACACCTTGAGACTGAGCGTAGGATCATTCTGTTTGAACAGGATGTCCCAGACATCCAACACACCGTCCATTTTTACAGTGAAGAAGACAGAGGGTCTGACTGGACTCCAGCAGGCGTCCGTCAGATACGACATCTGATATCTGAAGAAACAAAACACAGGGATTTAACTCTGCTCTGAGTGTGAGCCTGACTGAGCAGGATGCTGGAACAGGGTGGAGGGCTGGATTCCTACTTCGTCCACATGATGGCTGACTCCTTGATGTCCTCAGACCAGATTCGGGCCGTCCAGTCCCCCACGGTGAGGAAGTTTTTGGGGAAGAAGGGGTTCCTCTGCAAGGCATAGACGGGTCCGTGGTGACCGTCGTAGGTACAAACAATCTTCTCAGACGGAGTCTTTGCCTTCCTGTTGCAGGAGATGACCACGCCCTGCTCTGTCCCCACCATGAACTTAGTTGGCTGCAGAGACATAGGGGACAGAAACACAGCGATCTGCTGTTAGCATCGTGGATCAAGTGGAAGTGTTTGGGAGTGGGATTTTCTGCACCGACAAACCCGGAATGTTCAGTCTGGTTCAGACCAGAATCACACAGCAGGTAAAGGCCTTGAAACTTGGTGTTTCTTGAGTTTCCTGTTTTGCAGAATGATGGACAGAAACTCACCATGGTCGCCTCAAACTCCAGAGAGATGGCTCCTAAAGCTCGATCCAGGTTCCCCTCCCTGCCCGGGTCCAGAACCAGACGTTCTGTGGGCTCGTTCAACTTACGAACATCCCACCATAGAACCTGACGGAGAGGAGACAGGACACTTTTAATTTAACATGAGTTATTTTAAAGGTTCATGTCCCTGTTTGTAATGAGGAGCAGTTCCCTGGTCCTGTTTAGTCTTCCTCCGCCTGATATAACGATTCGCACAATCATCAGTCAACCTGTCCATCAGTGGAGGCAGAGAAAGCTTCTGTCCCGGTTTTGGACTGCAGCCAGATGATCTTGTAGACTGGATCTCTGTGACTCTGCTCCACAGAGGAAAGCTCCACCGGCTGGCTTCCTCTCCGGGTGTCCCAGTACGCTAAAACAAACACACCCACATCTTTATAAACCTCGGCACAGACAGAAAATCACCCATCGGTCGGTCTGGACCTGAACACACCGATCTGTCCATTGTAGCTGCCTCCCACCAGAGTGTGGGAGTCTTTGGGATTATAGTCCAGACAGACGAGCGGAGATGCCGGCTTCAGAGTCAGCTCTGGTCTGTTCGGGTTCTCTGAAACATAGAACATCAATCTGTGAACAGACAGGACTGTGTGCTGGTTTTAAATCCAGCTGCTGCCTGTCTGTGTGTGTGTGTGTGTGTGTGTGTGTGTGTGTGTGTGTGTGTGTCTGACCCACCGATGTCCCAGATGTAGGAGTCCAGGCTCATGTCTTTGGAGGTTTTTTGGAACTCGAGGCAGGAGTAGGCAGCCGCCAGCTTCCTGCCGCTGTCAGGATGCCACGACAGACAGGTGACGGTACGTTTCAGCTCATTCGGATCTCTGCAGACACGCGGGAGAGGAAGTACAACTGTAATCAATCACAGAGATCAATCAGTCGACGCCTGCCGATCGCTTTGCTGTCAGCTGTACCTGAAGACGCTGATGGTCTTGGCGGACGGCGGCTCCTGACTTTGCTCCACCTCCTCCTCATCCTCGAAGTACTCCTGGTAGATGTCCACGGCGTTGTTCTGCCTGATGCAGTGCTCCATGACCTGGATCACATGGTGACATCACATGGTGGCATCACAGACTGATCAGCTGACAGACAGAAGTTTACTCCACATAAAGCTAAAACTCAGCAGCAGCGACAGGAAACGGAGAACACGGAACCTGAAAGCAGATTAATCACAAAGCGAACGAGGTTCCTGCGTCAGAGAAGTGATGTGGACTGATGTGGATCTTACGCTGCCCAGCTCCAGGATGCTGTTGATGTAGCTCTCGTCTTTCTCCACCTTCTTCCTGAAGCGGATGGTTTGTTCCATCTCCTCGGGGTTGATGTCTTTGGGCCACCCCCCCTCCACGTGGTTTATCCCAGAGCTGTCGGACTCGAAGCGCTCTGAGTTCACCTGAACACGCGAACATGTTATAAATCACACGGCTTTAATTCATCGCTTTTAAAGCAACATTCAGCCACAGAACGTTGCTTCAGTTGTTCACCTGCAGAAATACAAATGTCTCATCCTTTCATGTGTAAACTCTGTTTTCTGTTTGTCACTGAGCTCAGACGGAGGTGTCAGAATATTAGGAACACCTGGATCTGAATCACAGTCCAGAACGACGTCACACTGATGTTGTTTTAGTTAATGTTGTTAATTCTATTCTCTGTTATTCTAGAAAACACCACGGTGACACTTATGAACACATTAAACATCATCACATCATCACACAGAACCAAAGGCCCGGCATGAAGCTTTGGCCCCGGGGCCTCTAACGTGTTGGACCACTCTGTGATGTTAGCAACCTGATCCTGATCCAAGCTCAGTTAACTGTTAACCGTGATGACGTATTAGCAGGTAAATCCCACCTGGTGCTCGGACATGTCCCGGCAGGCCTGCAGGGCCTGGTCTCTCGTGGCTTTCTGGATGAACTGCAGACCCAGATCCGGGTCCGGGAGGACGTCCACCAGCAGCTCAGCAGGCCGGTCAGAGAAGAGACACTGGCGGCCAAACTCACCGCGGAGCTTCGTGTAAAAGTGAACGATCTCCATCCCGCCGGTGCGTCACCGTGTAGAGCTGCCGTTACCGCGGCGCTGCCGTTACCGGAGAACTGCCGTTACCGGAGAACTGCCGTTACCGCGGAGCTGCCGTTACCGGAGAACTGCCGTTACCGCTCAGCAAACTTCTCCGTCTGATCCGGGGAACAGCGGCGCTGTTCGCTGTATCCCAGCAACTGGGTGAAGGCGGGAGAGTTTACCGTATCCGAGCAACAGTGCTTTTTTTTTTTTTTTTTTTTTTTTCAAAAATAACTTTATTAGTCAACAGAGACGGGAACAGTAACAGACTCAGTTAGCTTACTGAGCTAACAGCTGTTGTTAGCTAGCTTGCGAAACGTTTTATTTCTGCTTTTGTCTGTCTGTCTATCTGTCTGTCTGTCTCTCTGTCTGTCTGTCTTGTCTCTCTCTGTCTGTCTGTCTGTCTGTCTGTCTGTCTGTCTTGTCTCTCTGTCTGTCTCTCTGTCTGTCTGTCTTGTCTCTCTCTGTCTGTCTGCCTGTCTCTGTCTGTCTCTCTGTCTGTCTGCCTGTCTTGTCTCTCTGTCTGTCTGTCTGTCTGTCTGTCTGTCTGTCTGTCTGTCTCTCTCTGTCTGTCTCTCTGTCTCCCTGTCTGTCTGTCTGTCTGTCTGTCTTGTCTCTCTCTGTCTGTCTGTCTGTCTCTCTCTGTCTGTCTCTCTGTCTCCCTGTCTGTCTGTCTGTCTTGTCTCTCTGTCTGTCTGTCTGTCTGTCTGTCTGTCTCCCTGTCTGTCTGTCAGACTTTTGGTCTTTTACGTTTCGGATGTGACTCAAATGTCAAATGAAGATTCTGGATTAAACAGATGAAGAAAATCTCGCGCGCTGTCAGACACAGCGTTTCCAGACTTTTCAGATTGAATAAAATAAAAGTTTAAAAACCTGCACTCCAACTTTAGGTTCACGATAAATCTGAGATTAAATCTGAGATTATCAGCATCAGTTTGTGTTTGTCAGCAGCAAAACGTGTTAAATCACAGAGAAACAAAGATTATATCCCTGCTTTTTTTTTTTAACATTTATTTTACTTTATTGTAAGAAGAGTCACGTGACATGAGAACAGGGAAAATATCCCACAGCACAAAACCAAAATGATTCAAAATGAACAAATGAATGAATAAATCAGTGCATATACTTACACATTCACTGAAATTCAACATGTATTAACTGATAAAAAATAAAACGCACCACCTGAACATCCTGTCAGCAAAGCCAGTTTCTCTCTGACCGGAAATGAATCTTTTTTTTTTAAATCAAACTGCAGGAATAACAGCACAGTGAAAGGTTCTGGTTCAGTCACAGATGTGAGCGGTCCTCCCTCTGTCAGAGTCACTCATCAAAAAGTTTCAACTCCCTCAGCAGCGTCTGTAGTTTCCGTCTTTCTCCTCCAGTCCAGCAGAGGCCGCTGTTCGCGCTCTGCGCTTCAAATCAAATCAGGCTTTATTGTCACTTTGCTGTACATACAGCTGCAGTGAGACAGCGTTTCCTGAGACCAGGACAGTGAAGGTCAAAACAGAGAAATAAAAGTTGTAATAATAAATCATAAATAAGTACGAAGAAAACAAACACACTCAAATCCCTGCAAACAGCCCCCCTCCCCCTGCCCCTGCCCCTGACCTTACCCCCCGGTGCAGGATGGTCAGTGATGTCCATAGCAGCAGCAGGAAGCTGTTGATGAGTCTGCTCCGATTGAAACACCTGTGGAGAGCGTGTGAGGAGTCCTAACTCTGCACAGAGCTCTGCTCCTGCAGCGGATCCTGTCCCCCTGACTCTTCTCTGTCCGCTTTCCTGCAGCTGGACGCTGTCCACCGCGCCTCTGTGGAAGGTCCTGAGGACGCTGGTGGGGACAGAAGCTGTTTCCTCCAGCTGTTGTTCCTCCAGCTGTTGTTCTTCCAGCTCAGGTCCTGTGAGGTCTGCTCTCCGAGGAACCTGATGTTCTCCACTCACTCCACGGGGCGGCCGCTGATGCTGAGGGGAGCGTGCTCAGGCTGAGTCCTCCGGAAGTCGCTGCTCATTTCCTGAGCCTTGTCCGCGTTCAGCAGCAGGTTGTTCAGTCTGCACCAGCTGATCCACTTCCTCCCCGTACACCGATTCGTCGTTTCCCCGGATGAGTCCCGCCGCTGTGGGGTTTGTGTTCGCTCTCCTCTCGGCGAACTGTCGTCGAAGTCGGTGCGTGTGTTTACCTCCCCGCTGGCTGCCTTTGTTCGCTGGAAGGCTCAAAGTGCGCAGAGCAGGAGGAAGATGTGCGCCGTGCGGCTGCTGCGGGTGTCGGTACACGAGCGGATCAGCGCCGCCGCAGAAGACTTTCTGCTGCAGGTGGAGAAAGGAGGAGAAACGGCTGAAATCCCGGCGCTGAGAGCGCTGCTCACCGAGCGGCTAACGGCGGCGGCGGAGGAGATCATCGGTCTGTTGGAGGAAACCGTGGCGGAGTACGAAGGCAGAGTGGAGCGGTCAGAGCGGGAGATCTGCCGCCAGAGGAGGCTGCTCGATGCCGTGCTGAAGCCCGAAGTCCGGCTGCACAGAGCAGGTCAGTCCCTGCTCACCGGAGCCGGAAACACCCGAGCGATGCCGAGGTCGGAACGCGGCTGATGTTGAGCAGCTGTTTGTGAGCTGCTGCTGAATGTTCACAGGAATCACATCATCAAAGATATTTACCGGTGTACCGGCCCCGCACACACTCACACACACTCACAGACACACACACACACACACACACACACTCACAGACACACACACACACACACACACACACTCACACACACACACACACACACACACACTCACAGACACACACACACACACAGACACACACACACACACACTCACAGACACACACACACACACAGACACACACACACACACACACTCACAGACACACACACACACACACACAGACACACACACACACACACACACACACACTCACAGACACACACACACACACACACACTCACAGACACACACACACACAGACACACTCACAGACACACTCACAGACACAGACACACACACACACACACACACAGACACACACACACAGACACACACACACTCACAGACACACACACACACACACACACACACACACACACACACACACACTCACAGACACACACACACACACTCACAGACACACACACACACAGACACACACACACACACACACACACACACACACACACTCACAGACACACACACACACAGACACACTCACAGACACACACACACACACAGACACACACACACACACACACACACACAGACACACACACACACACACATACACACACACACACACACACTCACACACACACACACACATACACACACACACACACACTCACAGACACACACACACACACTCACAGACACACACACACACACACATACACACACACACACACACTCACTATAGCAGGGGTGGGCAAACTGTTCCACAAAGGGCCGCTGTGGCTGCAGGTTTTTGTTCCAACCAATGAAGAGCACACAGTTTGACCAATCAACTGTCTGAAGACTGAGATCAGTTGATTAAATGAGTCCAGTCTGGTGTGCTGCTGCTTGGTTGGAACAAAAACCTGCAGCCACACCGGCCCTTTGTGGAACAGGTTTGACACCTCTGGTCTATAGCTTCAGCTCTGTCCTCTCTGTCCTCTCTGTCCTCAGCTGGATCTCAGGACTGAACATTATAATATTTATTTACAGAAAACAGGTAAACAACAGTGAGTCTAACTAATCTAATTCATCAGTTTACAGAAATGTGATTTAGATTTATGCTGATTAATCGTTGCAGACAGTTTATGGTCCCAGGCTCTGAGGCGTCTCTGGTTCTGGACCGTGGGTCGGAGCGATCACACAGGGACAGAATTGTTCCAGATTGTTCTGTCTGTACTTCAATGACCTGCTGGGGAACCTTAGTCCGGTCTGCGGGACAGGAGCTCGGGGGACGGGTCAGGACAGTCAGCGGACGTTGAGCTCATTAACACAGATAAAACACAGACTGACTGACAGACCAGGACGGGGACTTTAAAGTGGGACTCACACGTTGGCCTGGTGCCACTGCAGGAGGTTCGTCTCCAGAGAGCGTCCAGCTTTGGTTGAGCTCTGTTGACTCACAGTTTATGAGTGATCGTCCATTTTGTCCACTGTTGCTGTAACTCACTGAGAAAACATCACACATAGCTTCACGACTCAGGTGACGTCACCTGAGGACGTTTATCAGACTCACAGATGAAGAGACTCGTGTGCAGTTGTACCTCCAGCTACTGTTAACAGACTTTAAGTCCTCTCTGCTCTCCCCTGCAGACGTCCAACAGCCACCTGTGAACAAAGACAAGCTCCCTCCTGAGCAGGGGGACTGGAGTCTGGACCAGGACCAGCAGGAGGTCCAGACCCCAACCCCACATCAAAGAGGAGGAGGAGGAGGAGCTGTGGAGCAGTCAGGAGGGAGAGCAGCTTCAGGGCCTGGAGGAGGCTGAAATCAGCAGGTCCACATTCAGTCCTGTCCCTGTGAAGACTGAGGACAATGAAGAGAAGCCTCAGTCCTCACAGCTCCATCAGAGCCACACTGAGGAGACCTGTGGAGGACCTGGACCAGCCAGGTCCTCAGACCCAGACAGACATTTGGAACCAATTAGTGATGATAATTCTCTGGACTCAGCTGAACCTGAGACTGAGGACTGGAGCGAGACCAGGACGCGTTCAGGTTTAAAAAAGAACAGGAACGTCCCCGGCAGCGGTGTGAGGCGTGGAGCTGGGGAGAAACCGTTCAGCTGCTCTGAGTGTGGGAAAACATTCAGCTACAGTTACCTCCGGCAGAGACACGTGAGGACTCACACCGGAGAGAGAAACCGTTCAGCTGCTCCGTCTGTCAGAAACATTTCAGATTTAGAGGAGGCGTTGTGAGACACATGAAAGTCCATGTGAGAGAAACCAGTCAGCTGCAGTGACTGTCCACGGACGTCCAGAGTCCGACGTCTTAAACGTGAAAACCGGACCCGAGTGATTCCCAGAGACGGGAGAAACCATTGTGCTGCTCCGCTTGGAGCCACTCAGTTGTTCAGGTTGTTGGACACAATCAGCAGAGATGTGGCAAAGAGGACGTAGATAAATGAACTTGAGTGGTCTCACCTGTCTCACCACCACGGTGATCAGCTGAGGCTGTGGAGCATCTTAGAGACAACACGTGAAGCGTCCGATCAGCTGTTTGTGAAACTGTGGTCAGTGATGGAGGAAGGCGTCTCTGTGCTGATTGGTCGTTGCTGTGTCAGGTGACATTTCTCCTCAGATCCTGCAGAGTGTGAGATTTTTACTCCTCAGTTTAAACACATTACACATGAAAACGTCCACACACTGTCTCTGTCTTACTGTCCATCGCAGCTGCAGCAGTAGACTGGAGGAGCAACCACACAGTGACTCTGACTCACCAAGAACCCAGAACACTTCAGCCATGTCACATGTCACATGTCACATGTCACATGTCACATGTCACATGTCACAGTCTCGCAATCAGGACCAGAGCAATGATTTCACTGGAATCAGTGTTGACATGAAGTCACAGTTTTACATGATGTCTGTTTGTCTGTAATTCACAGTGTCCCCTGCAGACGTCCAGCAGCTGTTGGTGAGGACAGAGGAGTGTCCCCCCGAGCAGAGGAGCCCCAGCCCAGATCAGGAGGACCCAGAGCCCCCCCACATCAAAGAGGAGGAGGAGGAGCTGTGGAGCAGTCAGGAGGGAGAGCAGCTTCAGGGCCTGGAGGAGGCTGAAATCAGCACGTCCACATTCAGTCCTGTCCCTGTGAAGACTGAGGACGATGAAGAGAAGCCTCAGTCCTCACAGCTCCATCAGAGCCACGCTGAGGAGACCTGTGGAGGACCTGGACCAGCCAGGACCTCAGACCCAGTTATTGATTACAAGGCTTCAGAATTTTCTGTTGCGGAGATTGAAGTGAATTGTGATGATTGGGAGGAAACCAGTGAACCTCAGACAGGAAGTGATGTGAGGTGTCTTTCTCCTGACTGTGGCAAAACATTCACAACAAACAGATTTCTGGAGACACACATGAAAATGCACAGAGGAGAGAAACCGTTTCACTGCTCGGTGTGTGGAAAGAAATACAGGAAAAAGGGATATTTGATCCAACACATGGCCGCGCACAGAGGGGAGCGACCACGGTCAGGAGCCGAGCAGCAGCGTGTCACAGCGGCGAGCGCTCGGAGCTGCGATGCTCGGAGCTTCTCTGAGTGTGAGAAAAGATTCTGTTACAGTCACCGTCTGAGGAAAGACACGGCAGCTCACCCCGAACAGAACCTGTTCAGCTGCTCGGTCTGTGGCAGGAGATTCACACAGAGGGGGTATCTGACCCAACACATGACACGCCACACGGGAAAGCCACGCTTCCGCTGCTGTGTCTGTAACAGGAAGTTTGCTTGGCGTCATGAGCTCAAAAACCACAAATGTTCGTGGCAGCGGAGTGAGAGCGAGGAGGCGGAGCCTACATCCAGCCGCTCAGCTGAAGTGATGGAGGCCGGAGCTGAGACTGACGACAAGACTTCAGACTCGTCTGAACCTGAGACTGAGGTCAGAGCTGATGAGTCCGGTCTGAGTTCTGTCGGTAACGATGGAAGAAGCAGCGACAGGAAGTCGTTCGTCTGTTCGACGTGTGGTAAAACATTCTGCGGTGAGGAAAACCTGAAGGTGCACATGAGAACTCACACAGGAGAGAAACCGTTTCACTGCACATTTTGTGATCAAGGGTTTACACAGAGAGGAAATCTGACACACCGTGTGGACGTCCACACCGAGGACAAACGCTTCCTTTACTGTGTTTGTGGCAAAAGGTTTGCTTGGCGTTATAACCTGAAAGACCATCAGTGTGATGGTGAGTCCTCACAGCTGCGTCACAGTCCGGCTGAGGGGAACGCAGAGACCGAGCCTTCAGCCAAAACCGCCGCAGCCTCAAACTCTTCCAAACCTCCGACCGACGTCAGAGACGATCAGTCGACTTTAAACTCTGGACACAGTAATGAAGGCGTAAGCGGTGATGCTGAGAGACCGTTCGGCTGCTCTCAGTGCGGCAAAAGATTTCGACGCAAGAAAAATCTGCAGGAACATTTGAGAATCCACACGGGAGAGAAACCTTACGGCTGCTCGGTGTGTATGAAATATTTTTCATGCAGCGGATCTTTAAGAAAACACCTGAGGATCCACACAGGAGAGAAACCGTTCAGCTGCTCGGTGTGTGGGAACCGTTTCACCGAGAGTGGACACCTGAAGGTGCACATGAGAACGCACACGGGGGAGAAACCATTCAGCTGCTCAGTGTGTGGGAGAAGCTTCACCTGGAGGCAAAGCTTCAACAATCACATGAAATCTCACAGAGACAGTGGAGACACCGCGTGACTGTGCAGAGCTGCTGCCGCCGCCGCCGCCACTCTGTGGCTCAGACTCTTCCTTTCACTGTTGTGCCTTATTCAGCTCAGAGAAGTTAAAGTGACATGGAGATGTGTCCTAAAATGTCCTGAAGACAAATGACAGCTCAGCTCACAGCACTGAGACACATCGTGGTCGTGGGACACGGCAGCCGAGCAACAGCGTTGCCAGATTGTTGCTTCGATGTAGAGACGGGGGGACGTGGACGAACTTGTCCAACATGCACCTGAACGCTGCTGCGTCCATTTAGAAACCAAGAATAATGTTACAGAGACGGAACTGACAATAACAGATGAAGGTGTTTTAACCCACTGACACACACACACACACACACACACACACACACACACACACACACACACACACACTGTGTGATGACACATCACCCGATATTCACATGTGATGATGGAAGCAGGTTCGTCTCCACGTCCCACGACGTGTCAGACGCTGTCGGACGTCTTCAGCTGCAATCAATCGAAGTTGAATGTGATCAGACAGAATTAAGTGTTCAGAACAAATGAGCACGTTTCTAACGTCTCATTGGTCAAAGCACCGCGCTGTGTCAAAGCTTTCATTGTTTAATAAACTCATTTTACTTTGATGGAATGGAATTTGTTCGTTGTTTATTTGATGGTTGGTCATTATCTCCATCACAGAGACACCTGAAGACAGAGACAGAGACACCTGCAGATAGGTACAGAGACAGAGAGACCAGAGAGAGACAGGCACAGGACGACGGGACAGAGAGGACACAGAGTTAATGACATGGATTAAAGGCTGATAAATGTGAGAGTGGGTCTGAGGAGAGACAGAGAGGAGAGGAGAGGTGCGCAGAGGATCATGGGAAGTCCCCAGCAGCCTCGGCCTATAGCACGGGGACGGGGAAACCCACGTAGGCTCAGAGAGAAACCGCGTCCGGCGGAACCGGAAGCGGAACCGACGGTGCTGAACAGAAAACTACAAACAGAATGACTGAGTGAGCTCCGCTGGTTAAAGCTGAGAAGTTAAACACATTGAATGTTTGTGTGAAGCGAGAAGAAACGTGAACATGAGAACCGCACACTCAGCACCTCGAAGAGGACTTTATTTTGAAACTTGTCCCCGGAAGTGATGTTAGTACTTTAGCCGTTGTAGCGATGCCCGCGGTTAGCGGTGCCAGTCCGTTAGCTAGATCCAAATAACACAAGAACCCCGCCACCTGCGCCGCCCTCCGCACGGAGCGATGGAGCGGCGTCGTAAAGTTCGGGACGTGGCTCTGAAACCGGAACCGAAGCCGCGAGGAGAAGGTTTGTTCTCTGCTGCACGCGATCACCGCTCTGCTAATGCTGCTAAGCTAACGTTAGCTAAACCATTCCCGTTCAGCTCGCGAGGAATAAGATCCGGGACATTAGCGTCCTGATGCCTGTTTGAGTGAGAGACAGCGGAGACAGTGTCAGGTCTGAGGGACAGAGTCTGTCTCCGCTCCTCCTCCTCAGTCAGCTGATCACTGCAAACAGCTTTGATTCAAAATCACGTTGATTGATTTCATCACGAACGTTTCACCAGAGACAGAGACAATAACACAACTGACACACAGACATGTAGCTGGACTGCTCAGTTCATGTGGACGCACAGAGACAGACAGAGACGCACAGAGACACACGGACAAAAACTGGTGTCATCACGCTGGTGTTCGTGGGTTTGTGCTGATAACTCTGTGTGTGTGTGTGTTTCAGCTTTACCCTCAGATATCCTCAAAGTGATCGTTGGCGAGGACGAGCTGCAGCAGAGGAGCCCCAGCCCGGACCAGGAGGACGCAGAGCCCCCACACATCAAAGAGGAGGAGGAGGAGCTGTGGAGCAGTCAGGAGGGAGAGCAGCTTCAGGGCCTGGAGGAGGCTGAAATCAGCAGGTCCACATTCAGTCCTGTCCCTGTGAAGACTGAGGACGATGAAGAGAAGCCTCAGTCCTCACAGCTCCATCACACGCAGCAGGAGGCGCAGCAGGAGGCGGAGCCTTCAGGCTGCGGCTCTGCTGAACTGATCAAACCAGAAGCTGATGCAGAATCTGAAGCTTCCACGAACTCAGACACACATTTACAACCCGGTGCTGAAGACAAAGCTTCAGACTCCTCAGACACTGAGGTCAGTGACGGAGACTGGGAGGACACCAGGGAACCTGAGGCAGGTGTGAAGCCTCTGAGGAACAGCAGAGTCACTGTCATTGACTTTAACTGTAACACCGTGGAGAGGTCGTTCAGCTGCTCCGAGTGCGGCCAGAGGTTTGGTCGGAAGCCACATCTGAACGCACACATGAGGATTCACACGGGAGAGAAACCGTTCAGCTGCTCCTTCTGCGGCAAGAGATTTTCTCAGAAGGGAAACTCGGTGAGTCACATGAGGCTTCACACAGGAGAGAAACCCTTCAGCTGCTCCGTCTGCAAGAAGCGTTTTAGGTACAGTGGAGATGTGAGCAGGCACATGAGAATTCACACGGGCAAGAAGAAAAGCAGCGGCACCGACACGGGCTCAGAACCCACCAGAACCTCAGGTCCACACAGGCGTGTTCCACCGAGCGCCGACGATCAAACCCCAGAACCCGAGGCCGACGCCGCTGATGATGGTTGGAGGGAAAGCGGCGAACCTCTGTCACATTTAAACTCCCAGAGAAACGAGGACGTGTCTGCAGGTGAAACAAGATGCAGCAGCGACAAAGAGTCATTCAGCTGCTCGGAGTGCGGGAGAACGTTCTGCCGCAAGGACCATCTGATGAGCCACATGAGAACGCACACGGGAGAGAAACCGTTCAGCTGCTCGGTGTGTCAGAAGCGTTTCAGCTGCAGTGGCAACATTTTGGCACACATGAGAATCCACACGGGAGAGAAACCGTTTCAGTGCTCGTTCTGCAGCAAAAGCTTCAGCCAGAAAGGAACTTTACAGCTGCACATGAGAATCCACACCGGGGAGAAACCCTTCAGCTGCCCGTTCTGTGACAAAAGATTTGCCCATAAAAGACGGATGACGCTGCACATGTCCGTCCACACGGAGGAGAAACGCTTCAGCTGCAGCGTCTGTGACAAAAGATTCACTTGGTATACACAACTCAAAACACACAAGTGCGTCGGAGGGTCCTCGCAGCTTCGCCAGAGCCAGACTGAGAAGAAGGTTCCTGCCAAGGAATCGTTCAGCTGCTCCGAGTGTGGGAAGACGTTCAGCCTGAAGGGCAACCTGAAGACACACATGAGAATCCACACTGGAGAGAAACCGTTCAGCTGCTCGGTGTGTGGGAAAAGCTTCAAACAAAACGTGCATCTGACCGAGCACATGACGATTCACACCGGAGAGAAACTCTACAAATGCAGCGTCTGTGGAAAAGGATTCAATAAGAAGCTGCTGGTGAAGAATCACACGTGTGTTTGATCCTCGCACTCGGCTCAGTCACAGTCTGAACTCCGTGCTGAGCGATATGTGTCTTTTTGGACATGTGGGACTTGGTGTCGAGACAGAGAGTGTCCCTGGCTCTGGAAATAAAGTCCATAAAGATTTGAATCCTCACGGTGAAGTTTAATAACTACTGAAAAGTTACTGTTGAAATCAAAATACTGCTGTTGGACTGTGAGACAACCTGTCTCACAGTGTCTCAGTTTATGTCAACTAACCACAGACGCTCCACTGTCCAGCGGTCCACGACGTTAGTTCCTCCAAACGTTTGAACCTGATCAAACACTCGTGTTGAATTTAATGTTCTTCCTCTCTGAGCTGCAGCTGAGGAGCCGACTCAGCTGTTATTTTATTCTTTAAATAAAGACACGTGGACACACACGGACTCTTCTGCCGGGTTTGTGTGTTTGTGTGTTTGCTCTTTATTAAAGTTCCGATGTTACAGGTAACGCTGCCGCTGCAAACGTCTCTGATAAAAAGCCAGAAACCGTTTTTTCTTTGTTTCCACCCACGAGTCGACGTTTCAGCCTGAAGCTGCTCGTTTTTACTCCGAGACACACACAGACAGACACACACAGACACACACACACAGACAGACACACACACACAGACACACACAGACAGACACACACACACACACACACACAGACAGACACATACACACACACACACAGACAGACACACACAGACACACACAGACACACAGACAGACACACACACACAGACAGACACACACACACAGACAGACACACACAGACACACACACACAGACAGACACACACACACACAGACACACACACAGACACACAGACACACACACACACACAGACAGACACACACAGACACACACACAGACACACACACACACACACACACACAGACAGACACACACACACACACACAGACACACACACACAGACAGACACACAGACACACACACAGACAGACACACACACACACACACACACACACACAGACAGACACACACACACACACACACACACACACACACAGACACACTGAAGAAATGTGGTGAACGTTGAAAGTCAACGTTATTGTTCTGATTATTACCAGAAGAAGAAGAAGAAGAGGGAGATACGATAAAAATGTCTAAACCCTGTTGATCTGAACGGAAACACACGAGCTTCAGACTGAAGGTAAAAGAAGTTTAAAAACGCTGAAACTTTTATTCTGAAGACCAGGAGTGTAGCGGAAGTTGTGTTGTGTTACCGGGTCATGGGGGGTTCATCCCTGGGGGGGAGGCACCCTGTGAGTCTCCGAGCCACAGAAGCTGGGACCGGATGTGATCCGGGTCCGAATAACGGTTTTCTCCTGCGACTCTGTGAAAATGTCCGGACTCCGGGACCTGAAAGACTCGCTCAGGCGGCGGCTGCTGTCCGCGGTCCGCCACGATCTGTTCGGACATTTCGAGAGGACAGTGTCCGACTATGAGAAGGAGCTGGACAGGAGCCGGAAACTGCTGGACATGGTCTCAAATACCGACTCAAAGCGGCGAGGAGCAGGTGAACTTTCTGTTCTGCTGCTGGGACAGGGAGGAGGTGCTAAGCTAGCTTTAGCATCAGGATCGACACACAGCTCGTTAGCAGGAGCAGCAGCAGGAGCAGCAGCAGGAGCAGCAGCAGGAGCTAGCTGCTCCTGCTGCTGCTCCTGCTGCTGCTCCTGTAAACTGTGCTGTGTTTTACTGACATGTTGCTCTGTGAAGCTGCGGATTCTGGTGGAGAAGTTTCCGTCAGCGGCTTTGGTTTTAGCCGGTGGGTTTAAAGACTACAAATACTACATTACCCATGATCCTCAGCAGCTGTTGCTATGCTGTGTTGTACCCGTGCCGTCCGGGCCGATGTCACAGAGCTCCCGTGTATCTGAGCAGATTTTTATATATGAATGAATGAATGAGATTTTATTCATTCACATCTTTGTTCATGTGGAAACATGATAAACAACAACAACAACAATTTACACGCAGAACGCAGAAAAATCACTGTCGTATGAAGCTGTAACATAAAGTCAAGGTTTTCCTCTGTGTGTCTCCGTGTCTCCATGTGTCCTGCAGACGTCCAGCAGCAGTTGGTGAGGAAAGACGAGAGTCCCTCTGAGCGGCGGGACAGGAGTCCCCGACTGGACCAGGAGGACCCAGAGCCCCTACACATCAAAGAGGAAGAGGAGGAGCTCTGTCTCACTCAGAGACCAGCAGGAGCTGATGGAGGGAACTGTGGAGGATCAGAATCCAGCACAAACCCAGATTCAGACCGACGTTCAAGAGCAGACGCTCGCGACAAGGCTTCGGACTGTGAGAGCGGGGACAGCGATAGAGACTGGGAGGATCCTCACAGAAAGTTTCGTTGCTCCAAATGTGGTAAAACGTGTTCACAGAGGGGGAATTTGAACATACACATGAGAACTCACACAGGAGAAAAACCCTTCAGCTGTTCTGTGTGTGGGAAAAGGTTTACGCAGAAAGTTGGTCTGCACTACCACCTGAAAATCCACACAGGAGAGAAACCATTCAGCTGCTCCGTGTGTGGGAAAAGCTTCAGACAGAAAGGACCTTTGAAATACCACATGCTGACCCACACAGGGGTGAAACCATTCAGCTGCAGCGTCTGTAATAAAAGATTCAGGTGGTCGTCTCAGATCAGAGTCCATAAGTGTGTCGACGAGTCACCACAGCATCACCGTGGCAAACGTGAGAAACCGCTGAGCTGCTCCGAGTGCGACGAGACGTTTCCCAACAATTCGCTCCTGAAGATTCACACGAGGATTCACAAAGGAAAGAAGCTGCTCACCTGCTCAGTTTGTGGTTTACAGCGACAGTTCAGTTCCCAGATGGAGATACACATGAGAAGCCACACAGGGGAGAGACCGTACAGCTGCTCTATCTGTGGGAAAAAGTTTACACAGCGGGGGATCATGATGCAGCACATGGCGATCCACTCAGGGGTGAAACCGTTCGGCTGCAGCGACTGTGGGAGAAGATTCTTTTGGCACTTTCAGATCAAAAAACACAAGTGTGCCGGCAGGTCACAGCCAATCAGAGTCCACTTCACTGCAGAGGACTGTGGACGATCAGGACTGAGCAGGACCCTCGATCCAGATAAACGCTTCAAACTAGATCTGAATAAAAAGACTGAAGCGTTTGATGAAAGCGACGACACTGTTGACATCGAGTTTTGGAAAGATGTCAGACAGCATCAGTCCGGTCTGACGTATCAGAGGAAAAGAAAAGTCTGTGCAGATGATGGAAATAATCCTGGAAAGAAAGCGATGAACTGCTCTGATGGCGACGCGACAACTGGATCTAAGGACGAGGAAAGTGACGACGGACAAAGACAAAGACCGCCGGCTTCAACTGAGTCCAAACACGAAGACGTCTCTGTGAGAGACGCTGCGTTTGACTCTGACGGGAAACCATTCGTGTCCTCTGAGGGTCAGAAAGCAGCTGAGGTCAGTCACACGCTTCAGACGCACCTGAGGTGTCGCACAGGAGAGAAACCATTCAGCTGCTTCTTCTGCGGGAAAGGATTCACCACAGGTGGGAATCTGACGAGACACGTGTCCGTGCACACGGGAGAGAAACTACTCAGCTGCATCATCTGTGAGCAAAGCTTCGCCGCGGAGTCAGAGTGTTTCAGTCACACGTGTGTCGGTGCACCGCCGCACATCACTGCCAGCAAAGCGTTCAGCTGCTCTCAGTGCGGAAAAGCATTTGTCCGTAAGCATCAACTGCAGGTTCACACGCGGCTTCACTGCGGAGTGAAACCGCTCGGCCGCTCCGCGTGCGGTGAAAGATTCGCCAAGCGTGAAAGTTTTCACGTGACGTGTCACGCAGGGCAGAAGTCTCTCCGCTGTTCGGTTTGTAAAACGGGTTTTGGTGACAGAGAGTCGCTGATTCAGCACATGAGAATCCACACGAGACAAACGCAGTTCAGCTGCTCCGTCTGTGGAAAGGAGTTTGCGTGGAGAAGATATTTGACCAAACACATGGAAGTCCACGCAAAGGAGAGACTCAGGAGCTGCGGCGTCTGTGACCGAGGACTCTCCCATCAAACCCACACTGAGGACAGCACAGAGGCAGAGTCTCCAGCAGTTGATGGAGAGGACCGTGGAGGACCGGGGACAACCAGGACCTCAGCTCCAGACAGACATTTACAACCAGGTAGGGACGACCAGACTCTGGACTCCTGCGAACCTGAGACTGATGATGATGGTTTTTGGAAAGAGAGCAGGAAACGTGAGTCAAGTTCAAACTGTGTAAAGGACGAAATGTGTGAACGTGAAATGAGGAGCAACGCTGAGTCGGATTCTAACGCTCCGAGCGCTGACCGGGGTTTTTGGACAGACAACAGGAAACTGGTGTCACGTTTAAAACCTGTGAGACCTGATGAAGTGTCTCAGAGTGTCTCCACAGACTGCAGTCAAACTACAGGAGAGAAACTGATGAGTGGCTCCACAAGTGGTGAACAGTTTCCACAAAGAGAAGGTCTGAGCCAGCACTGGGCCCTTCACACAGGGGCCCTTCACACAGGGGCCCTTCACACAGGGGCCCTTCACACAGGGGCCCACAGGGAGGCGAAGCAGGAGGACCCAGAGCCCCCACTTATTAAAGAGGAATGGGACGAGCTTCAGGGCCTGGAGGAGGCTGAAATCAGCAGGTCCACATTCAGTCGTGTCCCTGTGAAGACTGAGGACGATGAAGACAAGCCTCAGTCCTCACAGCTCCATCAGAGCCACACTGAGGAGACCTGTGGAGGACCAGGACCTGGACCAGCCAGGACCTCAGACCCAGACCGACGTTTACAATCAGATTCTGATGAAAAGACTTCAGACTCTTCTGAACCTGAAACTGACGACAGTGATTTTTGGAAGGAGAGCAGGAAACCTCAGTCAGACTTAGGCTCGTTAACCATTAATGAATCAGCTGACGGCGATGTGGATCGCGGTTCTGGAAAGATCCGCTTCAGCTGCTCTGATGAAAAGGCGTCTGAGTCCCTCGGACCTGAGAGCGACGACAGTGTGGACAGTGACTTTTGGAAGGAAAGCAGAAAACCTCAGCTCAGTCCAAACTCGGTGAAAAGCAGCGACGCCTCTGAAAGTGACGTGAGGTGTAACGGCGTGAGGAAACCGTACGGCTGCTCTGAGTGTGGGAAACGATTTCTGTACGTTTGCCACATGAAGGCTCACATGAGACGACACTCGGTGGAGACGCCATTCTTCTGTTCTGTCTGTGGACAGAAATGTCTTTACAGATCCCACCTGAAGATTCACATGAGAACTCACACGGGAGAGAAACCCTTCGTCTGCCCAGTGTGTGGGAAGAAATACGCTCACAAGGCCAGCATGCAGTCTCACATGTCCGTCCACACCGTGGACAAACAGTACAGCTGCACTGTGTGTGACCGAAGCTTCGCCTGGTTCACAGAGCTGAAGTATCATCAGTGTGTCGGCGAGTCCTCCTCCTCCTTTCAGAATAAGTGACAGGAAGTGATGCTGCTTAGTGATGGATTTCAACATTAAAGCAACAGGAAAAGTTAAATTTGAGTTTCTTACAATGACTTTTATTTAATGAAAAAGTTTTTCTGCTTTCAGTTACAGCTGAAAACTTAAAGTCAAATTATCATCATTGTCATTGAAGTTATTATAATTTGTAAGAAAAGTTTGCTTCCTGTTGGTTCCACTGAGAGTAAAGCTGAAACTTGAAACATGAAAGTTGTGTGTTTTCATCTTTAAAGCTGTTCTTGATGAACTTACTGTTTCTGTCCACTGTCTTCAGTGGACAGGGTTGTTTGGGGGGTGGACAGATGGGGGGGGGGGGGGGGGGGGGGCGATATGGCTCAGTGCAGGTTTCACATCATGATCATGATGCAAGACTGAAAATAAGAAGACAACAGGACCGAGCTCAGTGCATCATGAGGACAGGACGTCCTCCGGTGGTTAACGACAGCTGCTGCAGCATCAGAGTCCACAGTGGACGGACTGTGTCCTGCAGGACTGGACAGTGAATCCATGATTAGTTTGGTGTGAGATTTCAACAGGAAACAAGGCTTTGAATTCAGAGGTTGATTTAACAAAGATAAACTACAGGAAAATATGTGATATATAACATGAAGCTTCGTGATGTGATGACTGATTTTCAATGTGACTAAAAACTTCAGTTTCTGTGTCAGCAAAGTGAAAAAGTCTCTAATTTAACATGTGTTTAGTCATAATCCTGAAAATCAGAGTCAGAGAAATAATAATCTGATCATCTAACAACAGGAAACACCGACACCTGCAACATCTCTGAAATACGGTTCAATCTGGGACTTTTATTTAGAAAGCCGGAAATGAGCTGGCACCGGAATCGTGTAGCGTCACCGTGGCTAACTTTACAGCGTCGCTCTGTCACGGTGTCTCGGCTTCTTCTCTGTGGACAGGTTGTCTCCGCACAGAGAGCCGCCAGAGCCTCTGAGTGTCTGCACGAACCGGACGAAAGGACTCTGAGCTCCGCGCCCTCTGCTCCCACAGAGCTACGGAAGTTAGCTTAGCATGTTAGCTGGAGACGGACTGAGGGGACACCGCGGGTCAGAGAGACCGTGAGACGGAGACACCGTGAGTCTCCGTGTCTGCGGTCCACAGGATGAGAGCGCTGGAGAAGCAGCGGCTAACCGCAGCCGGTGCAGCGGCAGCAGCGCGGCTGACCTCTGACCTTTCCGGTAACCGCGCGGAGTTTCACCGATGAAACTGTTTCTCACCTTTGCTTTGCTTAGTGACATTTGAGCTTTTATTGTGAAGAAGCCAGCGTGTGTGTAACCTGACACCTGCTGAAGCAAAATAAAAGTCTGAACCGTTTCAGAGTCACAGCGACGAACGATCCTCACATACACGATTAATCATCACTGATCACTGATTAATCATCACTGATCAATGATTAATCATCACTGATCAATGATCAATATCAGTCAAATATCCGTCTGATCTTTCCAGGATACATTTAGTAATTCACTGTTGATCTGAAAACCGTTTTTCACAGTGTCTGTCTCTATGTGTCTCTGTGTCCTGCAGACGTCCAGCAGCTGTTGGTGAGGACAGAGGAGTGTCCCCCCGAGCAGAGGAGCCCCAGCCCGGACCAGGAGGACCCAGAGCCCCCCCACATCAAAGAGGAAGAGGAGGAGCTGTGGAGCAGTCAGGAGGGAGAGCAGCTTCAGGACCTGGAGGAGGCTGAAATCAGCAGGTCCACATTCAGTCCTGTCCCTGTGAAGACTGAGGACGATGAAGAGAAGCCTCAGTCCTCACAGCTCCATCAGAGCCACACTGAGGAGACCTGTGGAGGACCAGGACCAGCCAGGACCTCAGACCCAGACAGACATTTACACCCAGACACTGATGTAAAGACCTCAGAGTCTTCTGAGACAGACATCAGCGACGATGACTGGACAAAGACCAGGGAACCTCAGTCCGGTCTAAACCCTGTGAAGAACAACGTGCGTCAAACAGACAAGGACTCGCTGACCTGCTCTGAGTGCGGGAAAACATTTGTCCACAAGACAAATCTGAAGAGACACGTGAAGTGTCACACAGGAGAGAAACCGTTCAGCTGCTCCTTCTGTCAGAAAGATTTCAGCCGGAGAGAACACCTGATCGCTCACATCCGCTGTCACTCAGGAGAGAAACCGTTCAGCTGTTCGCTCTGCGACACGCGCTTCCGTCACGGCTGGTCGTTGGACAAACACATGAGAGTCCACAGCGGGGAGAAACCGTTTGGCTGCTCCGTGTGCAGCAGACGGTTCAGGCAGCGCTCGGACTTGGTCGCACACGTTCGAATTCACACAGGAGAGAAACCGTTTTCCTGCTCAGTGTGTCAGAGCAGCTTCACTCAGCGTCACACTTTGGTTCAGCACATGAGAACACACACCGGGGCCAAACCGTTCAGCTGCTCCGTCTGTGGTAAGACGTTCTCACGGAAGGGACATATGACGAGACACATGACGGCACACACCGGGGAGAAACCGTTCAGCTGCGGCGTCTGTGGCAGAAGATTCACCTGGCAGTCGCAGTTTAAACGACACGAGTGTCCTGCTGAGAGCAGCGGCAGGAAGACGACGAGTCAGCATTAAAGCAACAGGAAACTGCTCCTGTGTACGTGTGTCGCACAATAAACGGTCCCTGAGAAACTAGTTCTGATGTCCTGTCTTCTTTTGATCAAATCAAATCAAAGAACTTTATTTGTCCCCTGGGGGACAATTCAAGGCACGTGAGCAGTTCACACAATAAGCATAGAATACTCTGACGGTGCTGTGACAGCAGGTGTGAGCACTGACAGTCTGCACAGAGCAGAGGACTGTGAGACCAGATCAGGTCCACAGAGTCTGATTCACTCAGATTTTTTCTAAACGTCGATGACAAGTGAAAAAAGTGACTTTTGATTTGAAGCTTCGTTCACTGTCTCACAGCAACACCTGAGGACAGACCTGAACCTGTCCACACGTGTCCACAGAGTCAGCATTGGACATGTTGCTTCTCTGGTTAAACAGACACACTCAGCTTTATTCTTGTTTTAGTTTTTTATTTTGCTGAATAATTTCACAGCTTGTTTTATTCTGAAATGTCAGTTGGAGAAACAGCAGCTGTCCCGAGGGTGTAGGTCCATTCCATCAGGTCAACACGAGACGGACGAAGCGTCTCAGCTTTGGTCTCAGCAATAATCAGTCACTGAGTTTAATAAACAACTCTTCTGTTAAACCGTCCCCGGGGACAAAAAAAGTTCTGTGAATGTGAATCTGAGTAAAGTTGGAACGTGCTTGTGTTAGTTTCATCACAGTTTAATCAACGTTTGGTTTTGTCACTCACCCCCGCCCCCCCCCCCACCACCACAAACAAACAAACAAACAAACAAACAAACAAACAAACAAACAAACAAACAAACAAACAAACAAACAAACAGACGTTTGCATGTCCAGTCAAACTGGCTCCATGTTAAATGTAACAGCAGTGGACCCAGAGTCTGAGTCCATTCACTGAACCTTAATGAAGCTCAACGAGCAGCATCGCTAACATCACGTCAGCCAATAGGAGACGAGACACGTGCTACCGTCCGGTCACCTGATGCTTCAGCGCTTTGCAGCTCAGCGTCTCATCGGTTCGACTCTTCACCTGCGACTGTCGGCTGAATCCTCCGCCACAGACGCTGCAGCTGCGCGGTTTCTCCTCCGTGTGGACAGACGTGTCCTGCTTCAGGTTTATGAGTGAAGCTTTTTCCACACAGGGAACAGCTGCAGGGTTTCCCTCGTGTGGATTCTCATGTGTCTCACGACGTGGTCACTGCGAGTGAAATGTTTCTGACAGAACGAGCAGCTGAACGGTTTCTCTCCCGTGTGAATCCTCGTGGATCTGCAAAAGTCTCCTCTGGCGAAATCTTCTACCACACTGAGAGCAGCTGAACGGTTTCTCATCAGTGTCAGACCCCACATCACTCAGAGACGGGTCAGCTGACGTCAGAGGCTCTGAGGTCTTTACATCAGTGTCTGGGTCTGAGGTCCTGGCTGGTCCAGGTCCTCCACAGGTCTCCTCAGCGTGGCTCTGATGGAGCTGTGAGGACTGAGGCTTGTCTTCATTGTCCTCAGTCTTCACAGGGACAGGACTGAATGTGGACCTGCTGATTTCAGCCTCCTCCAGGCCCTGAAGCTGCTCTCCCTCCTGACTGCTCCACAGCTCCTCCTCCTCCTCCTCTTTGATGTGGGGGGGCTCTGGGTCCTCCTGGTCCGGGCTGGGGCTCCTCTGCTCGGGGGGACACTCCTCTGTCCTCACCAACAACTGCTGGACGTCTGCAGGACACAGAGACACACACATTGTGGAAAACAGTGACACGGTAAAACAGCTGCTGCTGCATCAGTACAGACTGCCTGCGTCATTACGTCAGTGCGTACGTAGCTGCTGATTATCAGTACAAACTGAGTGAGAGAAGAAGATGTAAAGGGATCGAACCTGTTCTGTGTAACCGGATCTGGGGGCTGAAAACAGCGTCCAGCAGTTTCCGCTGTCGCTCGTTTTCCCGCTCGTACTCCGCGATGGTTCTTTCAAACAGAACGAATATGTCCTCTGCGGCCGCCGTAAGCCGCTGCTCCACCAGCGCTCTCAGCATCTGGACCTTAGACATGTTCACACGATGACGGCGACAAGCACACAGACTCACGGTCTCTGTAACCCGCGGTGTCCCCTCAGTCTGTCTCCAGCTAACAAGCTAAGCTAACTTCCGTAGCTCTGTAGGATTCGGTTCCGGTTCATGCTGCCGTGCGGAGACACCGTGACAGAGCGACGCTGTAAAGTTAGCCACGGTGACGCTACACGATTCCGGTGCCAGCTCATTTCCGGCTTTCTAAATAAAAGTCCCAGATTGAACCGTATTTCAGAGATGTTCCAGGTGTCGGTGTTTCCTGTTGTTACACACAAAGCAAATGATTCCTCTGACACTGGTTTTCAGGATTATGACTAAAGTTTAAATTAAAAACTTGAAAATGTTCAGATGCTGAGTGTTGGTACGAGCAGGAAGCCTGAAGCTGGTGGAGAAGACTGTGGAGGACCAGAACCAGCTCAGAGGTCAGAGGTCAGAGCCCAGAGCTCAGGCTGACACTTCTCCTCCTGTCATTTTAATCTGGGAGTGAACTGAACTTGACTTCAGAGTGAAAACGCAGGAAGTTGAAGTGTTTGCTCTGACACCGACTCACAGGAACCTCCACCTGCACAGAAGCTGATTTTTATGACAAAACTAAGAACGTTGTTTTTGCATAGATTTGATTTTATTATCTTCATAAAGATCCTTTAAATCATCAAACCTTTTGTATTTTATCCTCTTCTACTCACAGTAATCGAACTCTGAGTATTCCAGCAGTTACTGTGTGAAATGAAGCATCAGACTGATCGTCACGCTGATTTAATCTGACCTGAACAAACCGAGGAAAGAAGGACTCGGAGTCGAAAGCAGTTTCCGGATGAACGTTTATTTTCCGTGGATTCGTCTCAGCAGGACACACCGACGCCACCTGTACAAACACTTCCTGTCAACATGAGATCCACTTTCATTATTTACTGACTATGAAACATCAGGGCTGGTAAACACAGGTGCACACAGGTGCACCTGTCTGTCAGCTGACTGAGCAGGAAGTTTCCCAGCAGCTCCAGCACTGGTTCCCAGCTGAACCAGCAGCTCTGCAGCTTCAGCTGCTGCAGCTGCTCTCACCAACACACTTGTGGCTTTTGACCTGCGACTGCCACGTGAATCTTTTGTCACAGACGCTGCAGCTGAACTGTTTCTGTCCCGTGTGAACGGAGAAGTGATAAGTCAGATTCGCCTTCTGAGAAAAACTTTTATCACACACAGGGCAACTGTAGGGTTTCTCTCCTGTGTGGACGGTCATGTGTTTCTTCAGACCTCCCTTCTGTGTGAAGCTTTTCTCACAGTATAAGCAGCTAAACGGTTTCTCCCCGGTGTGGATCCTCATGTGGTTCACCAAAGCGCTGCGCACGGCGAAGCTCGTGTCACAAAACGAGCAGCTGAACGGCTTCTCTCCCGAGTGACACCTCATGTGACGGATCAAGTTTGGCCTCTGGGAAAATCTCTTCCCACAGACGGAGCAGCTGTACGGTTTCTCTCCGGTGTGGAACCTCGTGTGTCTCCGCAGACTGTCCTTACGGCCAAACTTTCTGCCACATTCACAGCAGATAAATGACTTTTTGGCCGGATTACATTTGACGTCACTCACGGGGACGTTAGCATTCAGAGACATTAAACCCAGCTGACGTCCCCCCGTCTCCTTACAATCCTCATCACTGACCTCAGTCTCTGCTTCAGAGGAGTCTGAAGCCTTGTCTTCACTAAGTGGCTGCAAATGTCTGTCTGGGTCTGAGGTCCTGGCTGGTCCAGGTCCTCCACAGGTCTCCTCAGTGTGGCTCTGATGGAGCTGTGAGGACTGAGGCTTCTCTTCATCGTCCTCAGTCTTCACAGGGACAGGACTGAATGTGGACCTGCTGATTTCAGCCTCCTCCAGGCCCTGAAGCTGCTCTCCCTCCTGACTGCTCCACAGCTCCTCCTCCTCCTCTTTGATGTGGGGGGGCTCTGGGTCCTCCTGATCCGGGCTGGGGCTCCTCTGCTCGGGGGGACACTCTTCTGTCCTCACCAACAGCTGCTGGACGTCTGCAGGACACAGAGACACACACACTGTGTAGTAAGAGCTTAGTTAATGGAGCAAGTGCAGGTTTTATCGTTAAACTTCAGACGAGTTTAAAAGTCGACGCAAACATCAGTGAGTCGAATATTCTGACCAACAAACACCGACACATCTGTACGTGTCAGCAGGCTGTCTGACATGTTAACGTCATGAAGTGACAGCAGCTCGTTCACCTGTGACGCTGCTGTCACAGAGCGTTACCTCAGTCACACAGACCCCACCTTCATGCTAACGTCAGCACAGCTGGAAACAGCTGGAAACAGCTGTTCGAACACAGGAGGTTCCGCTCTGTGATTTAAATCTAACACTGTGTTGGATCAACGTGTGTCAGCGACGCCTGAGAGGCTGGCTGTGCAGAGGAGGGTCAACGCTAACCCCAGGTGGACAGGTGGACAGGTGGAACTCAGAGAATCACGTCACTATGAATCATGAACGCGTGGACCTGCTGGTCCTGGTCCTGCTGCCTCTCAGACGTTGTTACACCTGGATCAGGTGAGGCTGGTGCCGTGAGGCTGCGGTGCCCGCGGCCTGTGAAGCTGAGGCTCGTTAGCAGGAACTAGCTGCGGCTAACAGCTGTGTGTGGGCGGTTAGGCTAACGTTAGCTTAGCACGGAGCGGAGCAGCTAACGCGTTTCCGGCGGGAGAGAGAAAACAAACCTCGCTGCTTTACTTCAGCGGTTAAAACCACGTCCAGCATCCTGCGGTGGCGGCGGTTCAGCTCCTCCTCGTACTCCGTTATTGTTTTCTCGAACTGTCCCAGTATCTCGTCCACGGCCGCGCTGAGCCGCTGGCTGACGAACAGCTTCAGACTCCGGAGCCTGGACATGTTCACGGACCCGGTCCACAAACCGAACCTGTCCTCTCCGCTGTGGACTGAACGACAGGTCGTCTGCTCGCTGCTCGCTGCTCGCTGCTCGACACGCGACACGACGAGAGCCACGACTTCCGGGTCACGTTTCAAAAGAAAAGCCCTGCTGCTGACGGGCCTGGAGCGGGTTTTTAAACCTGAATAAATAAAAAAGTAAAGCTGTGAAAAGACAGTTTTCATTTTTATTCAATGAAAGGATTTTAAAAAAAAATCAGCACACGTCACTGACAGTTGTCCTCGCGGTGGCCCCGCCCCTCGCTGCTGCCTGCAGCTCCCACCAAACTCCATACAGAAAATCACCTTTTCTAACACTTTGATCTTCAGTGTGAGAGAACGATCCGCAGCAGTGAGAGCACCTGAATCTTCATCACTGCAGCTGATAAAGGAGCCTTCGCACAGATGACTGACACCGATCAAACACTAACATCATGCAGGAACCGGATGTGAACGATGTAACATCTTAACCGCTCTTTTCTCACTGTCTCTGTGACTTTAGCTGTTTTCACACATGAACTCTGGACATTGTTCTGACAGGAGAATGATGCTGATGCTGATGAATCTCCATTAACGAGATAAACCACGGTGTGATGGCTGCTGCCTGAAACCTGCAGCTCCGGCGCTAACGTGTGTTCAGGATCCCGCTGTTCTCGGTGAAGCTGCAGATATTTTTACATCACATGAAAAACATTTCATCAGCTGAAAACCAGTGAGTGCACACTGAGAAATGATGCAGCATCAAAACACCTGCTTCGCTCTGTCAGAGCGCGCGTGTGCGTGTGTGCGTGTGCGTGTGTTAGATGCTGTAATTATCGAGTCTTATCTCTGTGTGCTGGACGCTCGGAGCTAAATGCCATCCTGTCTCCTGTCTCCTGTCTCTGCCGTACTCCTGGATAATCTCTGTCTGTCTGTCTGACGCAGGAATTAAAGGTTCAGACGCATCTCTCCTCTGATTGGACGGCGGCTCTGAGCACAGCTGGAGGTTCGGCAGGTACAGAACACACCAGAGCAGCGGACTGGGTCAGTGATTGGTTTGGTGAAGCTGTTCAGTCCGGATGTGCTTCAGTCTGAACCGTCGCATCAAATCAGTTTATTTTCACCAAAATAAAAGATGAAAAGCTGAAACATCTGCACAGATGTTCGGTTCTGACGCAGAAATGAATGTGATGTCTGTCACACTGAGGTTTCCTCTGAGCTCAGACCCAAAGCCTGACACCTGATCAGCAGGTCCCAGACCCGGGCGCCGCCGGAGCCCAGCACCAGAGAAAGAAACCAGTCATTACAGCCACAGTCCAAACACCAATGATTCATCTGTCTGTCAGTAAAGCCAGAGGACTCTCTGCGCTGTCCACGGCATCATTGTTAATAAAGGTTGATGAGAAGCTGCTGCTGTCGAGTCGTTTTAAAGTAAAGAGGCCTCAGGGCTGATCAGCGTGACTGGGGGTCTGATCAGGGAGGACTGATCGATCGGGGATGATTGATTGTTATTCTTAGATCAGCACTGTTACAGGAAACTGCTCCTGATGAGACGCCACGAAGGACGTTTCCAGAAAATCAGATGTTTTCAGTTTCCACCGACACCTCACACGTTTGTTACTAAAGGTGCGTGAGAGTCGGTGTTGTCAGGTTTGGTAAAAGCATGAACGTCACATCCTGTTTTACCTCAAACTGTCTGAGTTACAGAGTCAAACTCAACTAATCTTTGTTCACAGCTGAATTTTAAGAGCGCGATCAGAAACCGGATTGGTAGATAAGAAACTGCCGTCGCACGTTTACCTGAGGAGGAGAATCGCCTGCCAGACTGAGCGCGGGGCAGAAGGAATGACAGGTCAGCGGAGGCGGGAAACTTTATGAACAATCTTTATTTAAAAAAAATAAATGAATCTGAGGAACAGACTGAAACTGTGAAACCAAGACAGAAACATGCAGAGACAGCCAGGTGTGACAGGTGTGACAGGTGTGTGTGTGTGTGTGTGTGTGTGTGTGTCAGTAGCAGCGCAGGAAGAAGGTGTTGCAGGCCGTTCCTCTCAGACAGTCGCACAGTCGGCCGATTCGAGGTCCGTGTTTCATCGCACATCGTTCACCAACATCACACTGTGAGGGGCGGGGGGGTGAGAGAGGAGGGGGGGGGGTGAGAGGGGAGGGGGGTGAGAGAGGGAGAGAGAGACGGGGGAGGGGGTGAAGTTCGGGGTGAGCTGCTGAACTCAACACTGTACAAACATCATGTGTTGACATCAGTGTGTCCTCTGACTGTTGTTGTGTGTGTTGTTCGTTCTCCGTGTGACCGTGAACGCTCATTACGATCCATACTCAGCAGCGGTGTGAGAACACAGCGGTCACAGCGCCCTCTAGTGGCCGCAATCAGGTGACATAACGACGGCTGGACGGACGGACCGGTCTCTGGTCCGGAGTCCGGAGTCCAGAGACCGGAGACCAGGGACCGGAGACCAGGGACCGGAGACCGCTCTTCGTTTCCAGTCAGCGTTTCATTATGTGTTTACACTGTAAAAATCACGTGTGTGAAAGTCAAACGCTGTTTCCTGCTGTGTGAGGTGTGACGACACCGACAGGTGAGATCACAGGTGAACACGTGCTTATTATCAGCAGGGACTGGTTGGCTTTTGATTGACAGCTGTCAGTCATGTTCTCACCCGTGGGATGACGCTGGCTTTCTTCTCCACAGACAGACCGGCCCTGCTGTCAGCTTCATCCAGGAAACCCTGCAGCGCTTCAGCCTGAGGAACACAGCACAGTGAGGAACACACACTCTGACTCACACAGGTGAGAGGACAGGTGTGCTTTTCCTGAGTCACACTTTGATAGATTCATCTCTGCTGTTTGATTCTAACAGCCCTGAGCAGCGTCTGCAGGCTTTCCTCTCAGGCTGCTTCAGACGGTAAACGCTGCTGTGACTCTGGACACGTTCCTGATTCACAGATGTTTTATTCCCTCAGGCTCCAGCTGAATGCAGCCTGAAAGAAATACCTGCAGACAGTGCTCAGGGCTGAGAGAACGCGTGTCAGAAACTCCGACTGATTGAAAGCAGATATTTTATTTTGGAGGGTTAAACATTATTTTTCTGTCTTTAATCCGCTTTAATTATAAGTAAAAATAAAAACATACAATGCGCTTTTTTAAAAAAACAGTTCTTTTGTAATTTTAATCTGAAAACATTTTTCTCTTCATCAGTTCAGTCTGAAGAAAAACATGAACATTAATTGGCTGATTTTAAAGCTTAAAGCAGTCAATCATCCTGTCCCGCCTTCGTTCTCATCCTTCGTGATGATTCAGTTTAATTCCATCCAGTTAGAAAATCTCTGATGATCTTCACTATTTCAGATTTCTCCATCGTGCACCATGAAAGTTATTTAATGTTTAAAATTATTGTTTAAAAAAAATGAAATTTCTTCATTAAATGTTCTTTAATTAGCTTTTTTTTCATTTGCTGCAGCAAATTTAATTAATGCAGAAAAAAAATCTGGATTTGATCTTTGAGTTTTAATTATTTCTGATAACATCATTTATCTGAGATTAAATCATTTCCCATCAACTTAATGATTAGAACGGAATTAACGAGTCATGATCTGATCAGAGAACAGTGTTTGATCGTCTTCGTTTTTCATTTGAACATTTCTGTTCTGTTAAATTCATCTTCACTAAACATCACAACATTTTTCAATCTGTTCAAAGTCTGAAAACATTTTTCTTAATAAGTTAATTATGATTGAATTTGCTCTAACTTTACCATCAGTTACTGCTTCAATGATTAACACATTTTCAACCTTCATTAGTTTTGATTTACTCTTTGATGTTTCCTTTACATTTTACCCCGAACCTTTTTACCCCAAACCTTTTATCACCATCATTGTTTTTAACTGAATCACAGTTTTAGAGCTTGAATGAATGAGACACTTGTCTCTGGAGAGACTCACCAGGTCTCTGGTTGTGAGTCCGAGGACCGGCTCGTCCGGCGCGGAGGGCAGCTGGCTGTCAGCTGACCTTTGACCCTGACAGAGTGATGTCAGCACGGACAGACAGACGGACAGGTAGACCACGGCTCGCACGCTCTCCATCACCAGAATTAAGTTTAAAAAACCTAAAAAAAAAGCACAGAAAAAACGCAAATGTTGAACAATTTTAAAACAACGTTAAAATCATAAAAAATTGAATGAAGTTCTGTTGGATGGATGAGAACTCACGTCTAACTTCAACAGAAATAATTTAAGATCCTGCAGAAATATTCAGTTTCTTCCTTTCTTCTTCTGTGGTGTCTGATTTCAGCTCCAGAGTGGTGGGTGTTGTTCCAGCAGCTTGGCTTTCGTCGTCCTCCTCCTCTCTGTCCTGTATTTATAGCGTCTGCTCCTCCTGCTGCGTGATGTCTCTGCTGACAGACGCCCGCTCTCTCATTATTCATGTATGCAGCACATCAGATAAAACGTGTGGATGGTGCCGCGGTGATTGATGATGTGTGTGTGTGGTTAATATTGAACAGGTCGATACCAAATGTTTACACGCAAACACCCCGAGGACCCGAGCGTTGTTGTTCAGAGGTCAAAGGTCAGACTGTGACTCACTGCTGAGGGAGCAGAGACACTGAGCGAGACGATCCTTTCATTACTGTGATGGTGGACAACAGACAGAGGAAAGATGGCCGCCGCGCCCTCTGTGCTCGTGCCGCTCTGATCCTCTGTACAGCAGGTTTGTAGTCAGTGTGTCGTGGGTCACACGCTCGCGGCCTCAGACTGACGGCGGCGCTCTGCGAGGGTCAGCCCGTCACTCTGAGGTCAGCGTGGAAAACCCTCCTGAGGTTCGTTACCTGTGTCTGATTTTCACCCTCATCATCAGCTTCAGTCTCCACCTGCTGATCAAACTGCAGCTGCCTCCTGCCCCAGGTCAGAGGTCAGAGGTCAGGAGCTCTGAGGATTCCTTCTTTCTGTTTGATTTGAATGTTGTTTGTTGATGAATCTCCCATCATGCTCTTCACCTGGAGGCAGCAGCTGACCTCAGACTGGACTGTGTTTAATGATGACGCAGGAGGAAACCGTTTTGCCCTTTTCCTTGTCTGATTTGCTCGGTGAGGCGACCTGCAGCTCGACCGGCTCCGTCTCTGCTGCTTCATCTCTGCTCTCATTAACGGCTAAATGTCAAACCGCTGCTGCCACTTCACCAAACACGGCTCTGATCCCACCGTTACACAAACCACGGCAACAACATCAGCACCTTCATTATTCAAATGTCATTCGATCTTTT
Source organism: Toxotes jaculatrix (assembly GCF_017976425.1). NCBI lineage: Eukaryota > Metazoa > Chordata > Actinopteri > Toxotidae > Toxotes > Toxotes jaculatrix. Next base: position 468,257 of record NC_054406.1, read on the forward strand.
CAGGTGCAGCAGGAAGGCAAAGGAGCCGGGAATCAAACCGGCGACCCAGAGTGACCACTGACTACTGAGCCGCCTCGCCACCTTCACCTGGGACCTCTGTCCTTTTCCTGAGGGAGACTTTTCCTGCTGTTTGTTCCTGATTCAGTGTTTGACCCTGAATGATTCAGTGTTTAATCTGAGCCGGAGCGACGGCAGCTGAAGATGAATCTGCAGTCGACAGTCGAGGCTGAAGCCGACGCCTCGCTGACGGCGTTTATTCAGAAACACCAGCGAAGAAGATGGAGGGCGAGGTCATCGTCCGCCGCCGCCTTCACCGAACCTTCAGAAGAAAAATGAGCCTGAACGTGAATGAACAGAGAACACCTGTAACACCACTGACGGGGGGCGTGGCCACGCCTTTGAGACGTTTGATCTTCCAATCAGTTAATAAATCAGTTAAGATTTACTCAAAGAATGAATCAATAACAGATCACATGATCGACTGAAAACAGCTGTGTGTGTTGTGTGTGTGTGTGTGTGTGTGTGTGTATTGTTCGTGTTCATGAGACGTTTGTCAGGTTTTAAAGTTTCGACCTGATTCAGTGAATCAGTTTCTATGAGTCACGTTCGTACGATGTGTCTCAACAACCATGTGTGTGTGTGTGTGTGAGTGTGTGTGAGTGTGTGTGTGTGAGTGTGTGTGAGTGTGTGTGTGTGTGTGTGTGTGAGTGTGTGTGTAACGTAGCCTCCTGCTGTTCATCATGTTTTTATCGTCTCCATCAGAGTTCGTCAGTGAAGAAACTGCTGAAAACTCAGTGTGTGTTTCAGTGTGTGTGTGTTTCCATTAACAGTGTGTGACAGAGTTGTGTTGATGTGTCTCTGTTATCAGCTGACAGCAGAGTTTCACTGAAGGTCACAGACTGAGACCAAACACACACACACACACACACACACCTTTCATCCCGCAGGTGTGTGTGTGTGTGTGTGTGCTGCAGCTCCAGCTCAGGTTTAAACTGTTAACAGTGTTTGAACTGCAGCTGAATCTGACGATGATGAAGATGATGATGGTGATGGCAGAGAAACAGCATGAAGCTGATTTAAATTTTGGTTTTGAAGCTTTGTTGTAAACGCTTCAGTCTTTAACGTGTTGTTTGTTATTTTTCTGTGAAAGTCTCTTTTCTTTTCCTGTCAAACGTTTTTGCTGACTCATCTTTATCCAATCCGTGGGCGCCATTTTGAAAGGAGAGCGGTTTAACGTTAAAAACAGAAAGAAGACGACACGCTTCGTGAGACTCGACGCGTCCTCCCGTTTGTTCACGAGATAAAAAGCAGAATAAAAATCTGTCGTTCGGGTTTCGGACGTCGTGTCGTGCAGATTCATCCGGGCCTGAAATAACCACGGAGCCCGAGGCCTCCGTCATCTCCTCGTCTCAGTGTTCACGGACTCTCACTGTGAGTCTGTGACACTGATGGACTCGTCCCTCGTTAACCGACACCTCCGATCACGATCAAACCGCCGTCACACGCCGACGTCCAGAAATAAACCCGGAACACGAACCCTCGGGGTTTCCTGCCGACACCGAGGGCTCACACGTACCCCAACATCTGATCTATACACACAGTTATACACAACACCCGATCTATACACTCTGTTATACACAACACCCGATCTATACACTCTGTTATACACAACACCCGATCTATACACTCTGTTATACACAACACCCGATCTATACACAACACCTGATCTATACACACTGTTATACACAACACCTGATCTATACACACAGTTATACACAACACCCGATCTATACACTCTGTTATACACAACACCCGATCTATACACACAGTTATACACAACACCTGATCTATACACACAGTTATACACAACACCCGATCTATACACTCTGTTATACACAACACCTGATCTATACACACAGTTATACACAACACCCGATCTATACACTCTGTTATACACAACACCTGATCTATACACACAGTTATACACAACACCCGATCTATACACTCTGTTATACACAACACCCGATCTATACACTCTGTTATACACAACACCCGATCTATACACTCTGTTATACACAACACCTGATCTATACACACAGTTATACACAACACCCGATCTATACACTCTGTTATACACAACACCTGATCTATACACACAGTTATACACAACACCCGATCTATACACTCTGTTATACACAACACCCGATCTATACAAAACACCTGATCTATACACACAGTTATACACAACACCCGATCTATACACTCTGTTATACACAACACCCGATCTATACACAACACCTGATCTATACACACTGTTATACACAACACCTGATCTATACACACAGTTATACACAACACCCGATCTATACACTCTGTTATACACAACACCCGATCTATACACAACACCTGATCTATACACACAGTTATACACAACACCCGATCTATACACTCTGTTATACACAACACCTGATCTATACACACAGTTATACACAACACCCGATCTATACACTCTGTTATACACAACACCCGATCTATACACTCTGTTATACACAACACCTGATCTATACACACAGTTATACACAACACCCGATCTATACACTCTGTTATACACAACACCTGATCTATACACACAGTTATACACAACACCCGATCTATACACTCTGTTATACACAACACCTGATCTATACACACTGTTATACACAACACCTGATCTATACACAACATCTGATCTATACACACAGTTATACACAACACCCGATCTATACACAACACCTGATCTATACACAACACCCGATCTATACACACAGTTATACACAACACCTGATCTATACACACAGTTATACACAACACCCGATCTATACACTCTGTTATACACAACACCTGATCTATACACACTGTTATACACAACACCTGATCTATACACAACATCTGATCTATACACACAGTTATACACAACACCCGATCTATACACAACACCTGATCTATACACAACACCCGATCTATACACACAGTTATACACAACACCTGATCTATACACACAGTTATACACAACACCCGATCTATACACTCTGTTATACACAACACCTGATCTATACACACTGTTATACACAACACCTGATCTATACACAACATCTGATCTATACACACAGTTATACACAACACCCGATCTATACACAACACCTGATCTATACACAACACCCGATCTATACACACAGTTATACACAACACCCGATCTATACACACAGTTATACACAACACCTGATCTATACACACAGTTATACACAACACCTGATCTATACACAACACCTGATCTATACACACTGTTATACACAACACCTGATCTATACACACTGTTATACACAACACCTGATCTATACACACTGTTATACACAACACCTGATCTATACACAACACCTGATCTATACACAACACCTGATCTATACACACTGTTATACACAACACCTGATCTATACACAACACCTGATCTATACACAACACCCGATCTATACACACAGTTATACACAACACCTGATCTATACACACAGTTATACACAACACCCGATCTATACACACAGTTATACACAACACCCGATCTATACACACAGTTATACACAACACCCGATCTATACACACAGTTATACACAACACCTGATCTATACACTCTGTTATTCAACCGTCAAAATACCTCAGCAAAGCTGCTGCTGCTGTGTGTGTGTGTGTGTGTGTGTGTGTGTGTGTGTGTGTGTGTGTGCTGAGCAGTAACCATTAAAAAAATCAAATCGATGCTTTTCATAACTTTTTAGAAGCTTTATTGAAAAATACAAATATTAAAGAAAAAGCACAGAAATCTGCTGCAGATTCTTCTGAACGCCATCGTTTCTGTTCCCATAATTCATTTCTGTTATTTACTGTAAAACTTTAACTTTCAGATTTTTCTGCTCAGGAAAACATTTGTTTTCCAGTGGAAACAGGACACTCCACTGTGTGTGTCAGTGTGTGTGTGACAGTGTGTGTGACAGTTTCAACCATTTAAACACCAAATCCAAATGTTTGTTTCCTCTGTTCAATTATTCTAATTTTTCCATGAAGTTTCTTTCTCGCGGCTTCAGAACAAAGTGTAACAGACAGAAAACATCGAGCCGTGAACAGAAAGTGCAGCTGTTTGATTCTCAGAGGGTTAGGGAGGAGTTTAGACGGTTGGACTGAATTCTCTGTTTCTTCTCACTAAAAGAAAAAAGGAAGTTTTCATCCTCATCAGACTGAAAAATCAAACCCCCGGTTTCCTGGTGATGTGCTGCCCCCTGCTGGTTTGGAGTGTGAAATCAACAGTCGGCCGGTCCGAGCCGTCAGTCACAGAACTTTACAACCTGAGGCCCGAGTCCAGATTCTACAATGTTCATTATTTGACATTTTACATGATTTATATATAAATCTGTCTCTGACACATCATCATTCTGATTTCTGTGAAATTTATTCTGACGACCTGATTATTATTATTATTATTATTATTAATATTAATATTAATATTAATATTAATATTAATATTAATATTAATATTAATATTAATATTATTACGCTGCCTCCTGGAAACCGACTGGTTGTCAGGCTGCTGGTGTTGGTGTTCTGGCTCGGCTCGGCTCGGCTCAGGTCCGGCCCGTCGGGTTTTCCACGGGCCTGTCTCAGACCTGAGTTGAGTTGTTTCTCCAAAGTTCAAATTAAAAAGTGAAAAACTGTGAAACGTGAAGTTTGTAAAAGAAAAAACGGAGGTGCTGATAAAGGTTTGTGATTGGCTGAGCTCCACCAGGTCTCACGCCGAGGCGACGGACAGGTATTTTTGGGCGGACTTTCTGCTGAGGTCAAAGGTTGCAAAGGTGACAGTGACCCCTCCCACCTCAGATCAGGTGACCCACGCTGGTTTCTGCAGGATCAAACGCACCCAACTGGAAAACAGTAGGAAACAAAGCCAGCGAACGATGAGACGAGGGAACAGAGCGACGCTGCCGTGAACACGCGCAGCGTCCGGACGGTTCCCTCCACAGGCCGAGGAGTCGGGCACTTTGACCTCTGACCTCTGGATTCATCAGACTGTGATAGACTGCGATAGTTCAACATTCAGCGGATAATACTGCTGTCCTTCCTCCACCACATCACGTGACTGACCCCTGACCTTCCTCCAACACCACCACCTGCACTGGTTTGTCGTGTGTGTGTCTGACCTGCTGAGTGTGTGTCTGGTCTCATAGTGTGTGTTGTAGCTGCTGCAGGTTCAGGTTGATCAGGATTATCAGAGTCCAGATGAGCGTCCTGATTTCCTGTGGACAGAAAACACATCATCAGGTCTGATCAGGTAATACACACTGACACTGATGGTGTGTGTGTGTGTGTGTGTGTGTGTGTGTGTGTGTAAAAACTGTAATTCACTTATTTATTTATGATCAATCATTTACTCACTGAAACACAGATGTTCTGGAAACAGCTGCAGAACATCTGGACCTGAATGTATTAATGCTACTGTTCTGATGAAAGTGTGTGTTTCACAACACGTCTGTGGAGTTTTTCATGACAACAACAGGATTTACTTTCCTCTGTCGAACCACAGAACCATGGAGGACCAGGTGGACAAAATAACAGGAACACATGAAAAACACAGAACTGTCCTTTAATGCAAATCACATTTTGTAAAATGTGTGAAAACTCATTTCTTCTCATTCATTTTTAAGTCAAAACGCTCTGATTTTATAGAATTTGAAAATTTTTATTTCACATCGTTACTTTTTATTTGACCACTTTCATTTTTTTTAAAGTAAATGATGTTTTTCATAAAACAAAATAAAAACAGACTTTTGAAATAAAAATCTAAAACTCTTACCATGAAAATGTGAAATATTTTATACTTAGACTGGCGTTTAAATCACAGACCTGCTCTGCTTCACTTTGATCCTTTCATCTTGTATTTCACTTTTTTCTGTTTCAAAGCTTCGATTTAAAGATATAAGGAGTGTGTTGGTTGATGCTGGCAGAGATCAGCTTCACACACACACACACACACACACACACACACACACACACACACACACACACTGGGGTAACACAAACCACCTGCTCTCAGCTGTAATGTGTTGAATCAGCGGTTTTATAAATAATCTCTGTAGAAAATATTTTTCATCTTCAGCTTTTCACACTAAGAAAATAAGAAGCTGCAGCTCTGTCTTCAGTTCAGCTGGAGTTTAAGTTTAAGTTTAACTCGGGTTTAAACCTGATTTGTTAAACTCCATTCGTGTCTCATCAGAGGCTGCAGGTTAAACTGAACCTGAGGTTTAGTCTGAACCAGTCTGAGGTCAACATGCCACTGTATAATCTCTGGTTTACAGGCTGGTTAAACTGAGGTCTAACTCAGGTTTAACTCAAACCTGGTTTAACTTAAATATATCTGAGGTCAGAGGGAGGTTTAACTTAAACAGCTCAGGTTATTCAGCCAGTCTGTCATTCTTACCAGAGAAACAGGAAGTGATGTAGAATTAGGAACATTGGCCCTGCCCCTCTCTGTGGTGTCATGGGTTGTTTCCATGGTAACATCTTCCCCCTGCCATCCTCCCATGTCCTCCTCTTCATCTTGGTCAATGAATTGTTTGCTGAACTTCTCTAGATCGTCGCTGCTGGCGTTACCTGAAATAACAAACTTCTATATTTAGAAAGTATAAATTATATTAAAAGACAAGAACACATGTATTTAATTTTAAATTTAATTAATTTAATTTTAAACAATATTTTATTGCTTTTACATTAACAAACAATCATGTATGTGGGTTACATCAACACATTCTGCGATCAGAGCCATGTCAGAGAAAGAGATTTAACGATTATTTTCATTTTGGATTTTTATTTTTTGATGAATGTTCAGTTTGTGAAACACTGAGTTGTTTTCAGTTCACAGTGAAATACGATGAAAAAGGAACAACTCTGCTGTGATTATTATTATTATCAGTTATTATTTTTATGGTTAAGTTTGTGAGTAAAAGTGAAGATTTGTTTACACCTGTTGAACACCTGTGGCTCACTTACTGTAGAAGCTGTACTCGAAGGTGGCGTTGTAGTCGGAGTCGTAGTCCGGAGCAGGAGTGAAGCTGTGGTCCTGAGCCTGAGACACTGCAAACACAACACACTGATGTTCACGTCCAACAGAGAGGACAGCATGTGACAACACAACAGACACACTCTCCAACATCCAGCCGTCAGCCGCGGTGTCACGTCACAGAAAGTCAGTCAGCATCAAAACACAGGATTCTCCCTGTGAATATACCTTTAGATAGCAAGCTAACATCTAGGTTTGTTACGTCTGTGGTTAGTAAATAAATTCAAGATAATCTCTAACCAGAAGCTGTAGATTTATCTGATTCAAACAGGAAACTTCAGGGATACACTCTGAACATGCTAAAAGTCAGTTAGCTTGCCAGCTAGCGTTAGCATAACTTGGCTGAACTAAACTGTTGAGTTTGACTGATTCTCTGCTGCTTTAGCAGCTGCTGAGTTTGTGTTGAGCTGCTTTTCTGCCTTGTTTTCAGCTTGTTTCGGGTTTTTCCACCTCTGTGAACATGAAAGACATTTTTCCGTCATCGTTCATCTGCACCATCTGCCTTCAATACACACGGGGGAGTGTTTCTGGTGTCGGCAGGTCTGGGAGCGTTCTGGCTCCAGTGCTGGTCTCTGCATGTTTCCACTTCATTGTTGTAGTGGAAGTTAAAGTCAGTGTGTGTGTGTGTGTCTCAGTGTCTTCATCTCTCCATCCTCAGCTGGATAAATGTCTTTTCGTGACATCACTTCACCTTTGGCCGTTTTTTGTTAAAACTGGATCAGACATGAACCGTGAGGTCATGTGACAGCAGGAACAGCAGCGGCTCTGGGACTGTCCCACTGTACTGGTCCACTCCCAGTAGGAAACTGGTCTGAGTGAAAGTCATTTGAAAGCTTCAGCTTCTTCAGCAGCTGATGGACATGACTCTGGGACGTCCTCCACCTGTGCACGTTCCCGCTCAGTCAGACTCACAACATGATGCACCATGACACAGTTCCACACACACACACACCCACACACACACCCACACACACACACTTCATCTGGTTTTATATTTAACTCACACAAAGTAAAAAAACAGATATAAACTGCAGGTGAGCCCTGGAACAACTTCCTGCTGCTGCTTCTTCTGTTTCCTGTGTGCATGTGCATGCACACACACACACACACGCACGCATGCACGCACACACACACGCATTCACACACACACACACACACATGCATGCACACACACACACACACGCACGCATTCACACACACACACACACACATGCATGCACACACGCACACACACGCATGCACGCACACACTGGGCTGATGGGAACTGAGGGGGCGGGCTGTTAATTGTTACAGAGCAGGGAGTGTGTCATCACTAACATACTGTCAATCACATCAGAGGAGAAAATGAAAACCAGGTGACACACACACACATCACCTGTCAATCAAAGTGTGTGGGCGGGAGATATGATCCTGTCTTCTCTGGAGGTAGAGAAAGGAAAGGTGAAGGAAAGAAGGAAACAAAGGAAAAAAGGTAGGACAGAAAAAGGATTGAAGAAAGGAAAGAAAAACATAATGAAGGAGGAGGAGAAATGAGGGAAGTTAAGGACAGAAGAGAGGGAGGGAAAAAGGAAAGAAAGAAAAGAAGAAACGAAAGAAGGGAAAGAGGAAGAAGAGAGGGAACAAAGTGAGGAAAGGACAGAGGAGAGTAAAAGGAAGTTAAGAAAATGAAAGCGGTGGGGGGTCCAGTAACAGAGCGGGGGCGTTTGTTGGCAAAGTCATATGATCCAACTTTATAAAAAACAGCTGCTCAACACACACACACATGGACAGACACACACACACACACACACACACACACACACACACACACACGGACACACACGGACACACACACACACACACACACACACACACACACACACACACACACACACACACGCACACACACACACACGGACACAATTGAAGATGAATTAAATTCAGAGCAGTGCTGAGTTCAGGGACAGCAGTTTGTTCTGTAAAAAACAGCTGTTTCAGAAAAACACATTTCATCAGCTGGTTTCAAACGAAGCGGAGGAAAATTCACACACAGTTACAAACAGTTCGGTCTTTCATCAAAGAGTTTGTCCGTCTTCTCAGAGTGAATCTGATTTTTCTACGTTTTAAAAGAAAAAGCAGGAGGAAGATTAGATTTCCAACACTACAGTTCTTCTACGGGTGATCGGCCGTGTTCACCCAGGACGTCAGAGCTAAACCCAAAAATACTGATCGGAGAACAAAGTTTTCAAACTTTAGCAACACAACACAACATCATGAGACAAGGTGCTGTGTCAGCTGATCAGGTACATGCAAACACATTCCTGATGCTTCGCTGTTTGGTCAGAAACACAACCTCTTGTTTCGCACTTACGCTGATGACGCCCAGATTTATCTGCATACAGCCTGAAGTCCACAACAGACCTACCGACCTCAGGAGCTGTCTTCAGGACAGACAGTCCTGTCCTTCATGAACTCGTTCCTCAGGCTGGACTCTCACCAGAACCTGAAGCATTTTTGTTGAAACATCCAAACGAACCTGACACCGGCTCTGACAGAACGGTCTGCAGTCAAAAAAAAAAATACATCAAAAACATTTTTGTAATAACGTGTTTGGACGTTTCTTGAAAAGATGCGTCTCTAAAAACACCTGGGCGTCCTGTACCTGAGGCCCTGCAGGACATCAGCAGCTACAGCAGCGATGAATCATGTGAGAACATTTCAGTTATCGCACTGAAGAAAATACATTTTCTACAAAATCACCAATCAACAACACAACTGCAGAACATGGGTCACTGCACAACTCCATGGCTATCAACACACACAGCATGTACACACTTCATTTCACAACACAGACAGAGGAGGATCTGCAGCATGAAAGGGGAGTATCCATGTCTACACACACACACACACACACACACACACTGAGAGAACAGGAAGTTAAACAGCTGCAACAGACGTTGATCACATGAACAAGATGTCAGACACACACACATATACACACACACACACACACACACACACACACACACACACACACACACACACAGTGTTTCAGACTCACCAGCAGTCAGCAGCAGGATCACTGAGGCTCCACTCAGATAAACACACAGGAAACTGACACTGGACATGATTCAGGTACAGAGAGAGAGAGTGAGTGAGTGAGTGAGTGAGTGAGTGAGTGAGACAAAGAGATGTGATGTCCTGATCGACTGAGCTCTGAATGAACACGGAGCAAAAAGGGGAGGAGAGAGGGAGAGAGGAGGGAGGTGTGAGAGAGTGAGGGGGGGGAGGAGGGGGGGGGGGGGGGGTTGGAGGGGGGCTGTTCTGGTTTTCCTGCCAAGTTTGTTCCCATTTGCCAAACATGAGCAGAGAGAGAGAGAGAGAGAGAGAGAGAGAGAGAGAGAGAGAGAGAGAGACTGCACAACAGAAAGTGAGTTTTTAAAATGAGTCCATGTGAGCAGAGACCAAAGATCTGCACCTGAACCCACAGGGATCAGAGGAGTGCCGTCTCCTTCAGTCCTGCACCAGGTCCCAGGTCTGCTGCTGAAGTTCAGGGTCTGTTCCCACACCCAGACCACAGGACGGTCCTGTCCCAGCACACGGAGCCCGGAGGACAGGCTGCAGAGAGCTGCTCCCACCAGGGATCCAGTATCTTTCCTGTTTCACAGCTGGCTGTGAAACAATAGAGTCTGGATTCTATTTTCAGTCTTTACTGCTCACAATAGAGTTCGCAAGGAAATAAACCTCATAGTGACATCATCAATGATGTCAGCCACGACCAAATATGGACGATCGTCCTGAGGAAACGTGAACAAATCTTCATGAGTCAGTTCCCATCAGAATCACAGACAAACAGTTAGTGGGACTAAATGGGAGGACAGGGGACAGGGGGACAATGGGAGGACAGGGGACAGGGGGACGATGGGAGGACAGGGATGGCGTTCAGGACTCCCTGCAGAGATGAAGGTTCAGTTTGTTGCTGAATTGATTCGTGTTGATTGAATAAAACCTTTATTCGTCCGTCAGAAACGTTTCCTTCCGGAGGGAATGGGACGAATTCTGCAGCTGTGTCGTCACAGCTGGAGACTCGGTCCATAACAACGACCACCGGCATTAGCATTACCTCTGACTTGGAACTAGCATTAGCATAGTCAGTGGTGTCCCAGCATGCCGTGTGCTGGTGTGAACAGAGACGTCTGATGAAGGACAGAAGATTTAACTGAGCTGAAAGTGAATCAAACTGATTTTACTCTGAAAAAAGTTTTTATTTTACAGCTGCAGAAATAAAACGAGGCCAAACTGTAACAGACGTCGTGCGTCTGTGTTTTTACTTCGTGTTACGTTCACAGAAGTTAAAGCTGTTTACAGATAAAACCTTCAGTCGATCCTCAGACGTGAAGATTTGCTGCTTTTCTTTCATGAATCTGATCATAAACTGAATATTTCTGTTTGAACTGAAGTGATGACTCATCAATAACTGGCAGATTAATCAATAATGAAAATGATCATTGGACCAAATGGACAAATTGGCCATTTTCTGACTGGAATGAAATTTGAATTGGTGGAAAACTGATGGAAACAGAGACAGAAACCGGTAAACTGATCAGTGAAACAAACACGAATCCTGAAACCGTTAACAAGCTGAGAACCGGTGACCTGTCGGGGCCCCGGGGCCCCCGGGCTCTATGATGTGATGTGACCTGGAGTTTTATGGTTTCTACTCTGTGGTTCTTCTTCTTCTTCTACTTCAAATCAAACTGCAGCTCAACGTGAACCAAGTGAAGAGTTTTTACGTTTCAGACCGAGCTCTGATCTGTGAGCTGCTGCTGACTCAGAGATTAAACCTCCAAATCTCCAGTAATCACCGTCCTGGTTCAGTCCAACCTCCTGAGCTGAAGCCAAAACACCCACACGCTCTCCTCCAGAACTGATCTGGGATCTGATTTATTCCATTTTCATTCAGTTGGTGTTTAATCTGAACAAACCTCTGACCTGTTTGAAAGTGGCTGCTGGTTTAATCTGATTTAATCCAGGTCTCACACCAGATTACAGTCTGAACTGAAGCCGTCCTCATGTCCGTCCTGTTTTCTTCCATGAACTTTATTAACTGTTGTCTTTGAGACTCCTCAGACTTCCTCCCTGTGGACGTCTCTGTAGAGGACAAACAATCATGTTTGCATAAATGTGGAAGAGGCATTTTGTTTTGTAGACAGTGTTTACTGCAGGTGAGACTTACCTGTCTCTGCTCTGAGGGAAAGCTCAGACTTGTATGAGCTGGTCTGGTATTTGGTCTCCACAGGAAACTGACTTCCTGTTAATAAAAAGTTAGTAAGTTCCCGCTCACCAAGAAACAAATACTGGACGCTTTACCAGAGCAAAGGACAAACGGAAAAGACACAGAAGACAAAGAGGACAAATGATGAGGCTTTTTCTGAAGTCACTAAAAGTCCCAATTCACATGCTGAAATGCATCGTGGGAAACAGATGCAGAAATGAGTGGTTCAGCAGGTACAGTAAATCCTGTGATTAAACTCCTTCAGGTTCAGACATGAAGACGGTAAACTGAAGCTTCACACACTGTTTTCACATGAAACACACACACACACCACAGAGACGTGTGTGTGTGTGTGTGTGTGTGTGTGTGTGTGTGTGAACATCCTGTCTGTTAAAACCAAAAACCATCTGGAGACAGATGGAGCTTTTCCTCTCAACACGACACAACAGACAGACAGAAGAACGAGAGAACGAAGAATTCATTAAAATCACAGCTCAGAGCACGTGAACACTAAAGAACCCAAAACCCAAACCTGCTACAACAACATGAAGAACAGTTCAGAGAGATTCCTCTAAAACCATGTGGAGCATACAGTGTAATCCATTACAACACACTGACACTTCACGATTCACTGATTTATCTCTTAAATCGTATTTAAATGTTGTTGGTGAGAAAGGCATTCACACGTTGATGACATTAGCAAATGTTTAGCCTAGCTTAGCACAGAGAGAACCAGCACTGCTGCTAACGTAGCAGACACTAACCGAGTCCAACTATAACGGCTGACAAAGCTATTACTGGTACTTTATTTAGTTTAGTTATATTTTCTGTACTTGACTATTCAGTGAAAGTCTTGTTGCATTTCACAGCTTTGTATGTTTGTATATTTGTGAAGAACTTCATCACTGTTCTTCTGAAAGTTGCTACAGAAATAAAGTTCAGTATTTGTTAGCCTTTCTGGACCTCGAGGCTAGCTGTGAGCTAGCTGTGATCTATGTGGACCTAGGAGTTAATTTAGCTGAAGGCTTTATTTCAAATGTTACACTTTGTTAGCTTTAGCCAGACAGGTGTGCTATCTGATTTACCTGTTCTGTGTTTCAGTGACCAGGAGCAGGAGGAGAGATTAGCATCTGTTAGTACTGGAGCTATCTGTCCTGGAACCATGCTGCTGTTCTCAGGTTTGATCTCAGGCTAAATTTAAACAGAGGACAGAGGAGGTCAGACCGTCCTAAAAGCCTTCCCATCATGCATCTCCCAGCTGATCAAGGCTGTCCTTGGGGGGTCGCTGACTTGTTCCAGGGCAAGCTGGGAAAGTTGTGGTGTTCTCATGGTTTCTATATTTCACAGTGACAGCGGGGACGCTTAACGCAGCTCAGGACAGCGTGAGAGACTGTGTGTGTGAGAGAGACACGTGCTGGTTTTACGTGCAGAGTGGGGACCGTATGTGTGTTGGCTGTATACTGAAACTCACATGAACTGCTGTTGGCCCTGTTTCCTCTCTCAGGTGTTTATGTTCATATGACATCAGACAGACTGTAAATACAAGCGGCTGCTGGAGAAAGAGCTGGAAGTATAAACAGCAGGAATCATACATTTCTGAGTTTTCACTGATTTTTGTCCCAGTGGATGAAAAGATGAACATGAACATATTCTTGTTGTTATCAGTGTGAACACACTCCTACAATCGTGGGAAATCCATGATGATGGGCCAGACCTCGGCTAAGGAGGCTGAGGAATGACGGCTCAGTCTCCTCACGACAACCACGTTTTTGTTTTTTTAATTTTCCACGATTCCACGTTGCTGAAGTTTCTCAGATTTTGAGCAGAGTGACTCCTCCCACCAATAAATCATGAATCAAACTGAGGTCCCAGAAAACTGGATCAGACCCGGACCTGGAGTGGACCTCCGACTGCCTGAAGCTTGATGAGGGAAAATGAACTTCGAGGATTTTAGAATCTGATCGGCTGAAAACATGACGTTAAACAACGTGGAAACTTTCTGAATGAACTGTGTTTGTTCCGGTGTGTTTCAGGAACATTGGCCGGTACGTCAGTAAATCACCTGACTTAATATGAGTTTGATGTTCCTCATAAACTGGACGCTGGTCTGAGTCTGCACGTCGTCTCTTTATTTTACTACAAAATATCACAGTAATTCATGTTCCAGTATAAAAAAGTAACAGAAACAGTTTATTTACAAAGCACAGAGCAGTAAAACTTCCGTCTGACCGTGGATCAGAGAAAGAGCAGTTTGTCTTTAACCTGAAACACACCTGCAAACAAAGCAACCAGCATCAATCAGACTGTCAACATGTCTGAACATCTGTCCAACAGCAGAATTTACTTCTTTTATTATAGTGAGTGTCTCGTGTGTCATGTTTCTGTATTTACATGTTATAAATAAATTTTGTTGTTATTTATTCCTGCAGATACATCCAAATAAAAGGAACTTTTAAAAAATGCTCATTCTTTAAGTTCTATTGGCAGAAAACAAACCACTGAATAAACTGTCAGATCAGCTGACAGCTGGCTGTAAGAGGTCAGTCTGACAGGGCTGATGAATCCAGACACTGATCTCAGAGCTGCTGCTGAACCACGGTGTCCTGGGCCTGTGACTGACCTGCTGTCTGAGCACGAAGGCCGAGAGACGAGGGAGTCTCTGCCTCTGTGGATGAGTCCTGTGGACGTCACGGGTTCGATCCTGGGCAGAAGAAGAACGTGGATCAGTCGTCCTGGAGGCCGTGGAAAGACTCCTGATCACTGTCACCGCCAAACACAGACAAGTTGTCTTTATCCTCCAGCTCCAGCTGCTCCCTGCTCTCCATCTTCTCCTGCTTCTCCTCCTCCATCACCAGCAGCAGCTCCAGCTCTGCACCTGGTCCTGGTCTTGTTCCTGGTCCCGGTCCTGGTGCCTCCAGGGGCTGGATGAGAGTGTCAGTCAGAGCTCTGATCATCCTCGCGGCCTCCTGTCGATCGTCCGCCTGCTGCAGGTCACACGCCGAGCTGAACGACCTGAGGAGTTACCATGGCAACGCACACTGTCATTAATACAGAAAGTGCAGAAGAAGCAACGCCGTCACATCACAGGTGGATGTGATCAGATCAGTATTCTGTTCTGACGACACACCTGCTTTCATCACAGCTCACAGCTCACAGCTCACAGCACACCTGAACATACAAACACTGCATCACAAATGAGGTAAATCCAGGTGTTCAGACCTGCGCAGGACGTTGGTCTCTGAGTTCAGAGTGGACGACACTTCACTGAGCCAGCACGCCAGAGTCAGCGCCAGCTGATCCAGACTCAGACCATCCAAACCCCCCTGGGACACCAGCTGAGTCCACCGGGCCTGGAGGAGGACAGTCGATATATCACTACATCGGTCCGTCATAATCAGTCAGACAGACAGACGCAGACAGGTGAGCCAGGTGAGAGTACCTGCAGGAAGTCCCTGAGCACTGGCCTCACGCAGACATCGAGCGGCTGCAGACGACAGCAGCATCCGGACGGGATGAAGACCACGTCTGTGGAGACGGAGGACAGACTGTCTCTGAACTGGTCTGTCAGGTGACCTCGATGTACGTCCACCATGAGGACAGACCGGCTGTCACACCCAGAGTCCAGTACATGGGGGTGCCACACCTGCACAGGTAGAGGGAGGAGACGGCTAAACATGACGTCGTGTGACCTCAGAGCCGACCTCAGACAGATTTCAAAATAAGAGCAGGGTCACAACAGGCTGAGCGAAGATTTGTGTGTGTGTGTGTGTGTGTGAGGTTCACGGCTGATCCGTTTCTTACACTGACCTTGTTGATCCAGATCTGCAGACGCTCCTGGTCAGTGAACCCTTCCTGTCGAGCCTCCAGCAGGACGTTATCGGGGAACCCTTGGGGAACGTGGGATGGAGTTCCTCTGAAGAACAGCAGGGGGGTCAGGAGGGTCCCATCAGACAGAGCAGAGAGGACCACGTCAAACAGAGGCGTGTCTTCAGAGGAACCGAGCAGCTGGAAGGCCGACAGGTTCTGGTTGGTGAATCTGTCCGAGTCGATGAAGATGGAGAACTCATCCATGGAGCCCACGCAGCCAGGAGGCAGACCTTTACTCTGGATATGAAGCAGGAACAGTCCAGGTTAAAGAACCCCGATGAACCTGTCAGAGCTTTCACAAATTATTACCATTTACTGAAGATTCATTTCCAGTTTAATGCATTAATGTAAACATAAAGGAAGTGAACGTCCACAGGATCGTCTCAGCCTCAGAGCACAGTATTTACACCGCCCTGCTGAACAGCTGCTCCTGCTCTGCTCCGTCTTCTCCCAACACACGTGGAATCTGTCCAGGTGTTTGCAGACGCCTGGAACAAACCTGCGATCGAATTCTTTTCCATTAACCGATGAATAACTGACCTGTGAGTGAAGCGACTGTGTGAACGAGCGAACGTTCTCCCTGACGTTCCTTGGCAGCACGATTCTGTTGGTGGCGGTGACGGTGGTCTGCAGACTGAGGTCGTGTCTCAGCATGAAGTCCACGGTCCAGATGTACTGGTCCATCAGCTGACTGTCCTCTCCCAGGGCTCCCCTGGACGCCTGCAGCAGGGAGTCTTCTCTCACCGTCAGCTGCTGCTCTCTCTGGATCAACAGCCACTCAGCCAGCTTCTCTGTCCTCCAGGGCCACTTCCTGTCCCGCAGCCCGCGCTCCTGCTGCTGAGTCCAGCACTGGATCACCGCAGGAGACCTCTGGTACCGCAGAGAGGCCTGAAAGAGGCCGTGACACAGGGAGGAGAGGACCACAGAGAGCTGGGAGACCGACAGAGGCTGAGGCAGAGAAATGGGGAGAGGGGGAGGAAGGAAGGAAGGGATGGATGGATGGATGGATGGATGAAAGAGAGAAACAGAAATGTTCTCAGAGGAGATAGGGCGACCACACTGACGTGGGAATAAACATTACACTGAGGTTACCATGTGAGCGGCCTCTCAGCCTCACTGTGGTGAACACAGGACAGCACAGTCCTCCTCACCTGTTCAGGTTGTGGGCGTGGCCCCAGGAACTTAATGGTCATGGCAGGTGGAGAAGAGAGAGAGGAGGGGGAGGTGAGGGGTTTGACCGACAGCTGGGTGGAGGTCTGACCGGAGGGGAGGAGGTGGATGGGGATGAAGGCACCGCACCCCCGACCACCTGGTGATGTAACACTGTGAAGGGGGGAGGGGGGACAAATGTCTGAGCTGATCTCTGATCAGATTTGATTTTGTTGAAACAATCAATAACTGCACAGGAAGTGATGTAAGGAATGAGAGGGAGGAGAAGAAGAAAAGGAGAAGGTGTCATCAGGCATGGCTGAAAGCTCAGGAAAGCAGCTGAGTGAGTTCTGATCCTGATTCCTCTGATCCTGACTCGTCTGATCCTGACTCGTCTGATCCTGATTCCTCTGATCCTGACTCGTCTGATCCTGACTCGTCTGATCCTGATTCCTCTGATCCTGACTCGTCTGATCCTGATTCCTCTGATCCTGACTCGTCTGATCCTGACTCGTCTGATCCTGATTCCTCTGATCCTGACTCGTCTGATCCTGATTCCTCTGATCCTGACTCGTCTGATCCTGACTCGTCTGATCCTGACTCGTCTGATCCTGATTCGTCTGATCCTGACTCGTCTGATCCTGACTCGTCTGATCCTGACTCGTCTGATCCTGATTCCTCTGATCCTGACTCGTCTGATCCTGATTCCTCTGATCCTGATTCGTCTGATCCTGACTCGTCTGATCCTGACTCGTCTGATCCTGATTCCTCTGATCCTGATTCCTCTGATCCTGATTCCTCTGATCCTGACTCGTCTGATCCTGACTCGTCTGATCCTGATTCCTCTGATCCTCAGTAAAAGCTGTGGTATCCAGCCCTGTCACACACGAACTCAAACACCTCTGTGAACATCTTTACCTGCTGCCCTTTCACATTAAAACTTCCTGCAGCTGAACTTTCACTGAAAAAGAGCTGGTGTTTACTGATGATTAGTTTAAGCTCAGTGTGTGTGTGTGTGTGTGTGTGTTTACCTGTGAGAGTCGTGTGTTGGCTGTGCTGCGTTTACTCCCCCCTCTGAAACAACAGACACAGTTTGGTCAGCACTGAAGTGATGAACGTGTGAGTGTCACACACACACAGCCACACTGTGTGTGTGTGTGTGTTACCTGTGTGTGTTTTGCAGTAATGGTTAGGTCTCTCTGTCAGGTGATTGGCCATCACGTCTCCTCTGCAGGTGGACAGTGCACATGACACACACTTCAACATCTGTGACAACCTGGAACACACACACACACACACACACACACACACACACACACACAGCTTCATTCAGTGATCTAAAGCACACACTCAGTGCAGTTACAGTGAGCAGTGTGACAGCAGAGGCGCGTTACCGTGGCTCCGACTGGAAGATGCTCTGGTACTGAGGGTTCTTCCTGCAGGTCGCATGGTTACTATGACGACATCCAGAGACACATCAACACACAACCAACAGTTTGTTCAAGGCCAGAGACACAGAAGACGTCATGTGAGGTCACGATATTATAAGAAACTCAATGACACAGCTAACAACTGCTGACAGGTGCAGACCTACTTGATCATGTGGTTGGCATAGGACGTGGAGCAGCAGGTGATGAACCTGCAGAGGGAGCAGTGGACCAGAGACGGGAAGTGGGTCCTGAAGTCCCGAACTAAAGACAGACACTCCACACAGCGCTGGGGAGGGTGAGAGACACTGGCTGTCGCACTGAGACAGAGAGAGGGAGACACAGTGAAGGACGTCCAGAGGCTTTCACGGCCTGGTTTCTCAGGACTAATAAAACAGCTCTGCAGTTAAATCTGAGAAATCAGACTGTGACTGATCTGCATCTGAATCAGACTCAGTCCAGGACTGACACACCTGAGGCTGGACAACAGCTCTCCCAGACTCTCCACCTTCCTCTTAGGTGCCTCCTGTGGGGGTGGAGGTGGGTCAACATCCACCACCTGAAACACAGAAGAAGAAAACACAACCTCACCCAAAACAACTCATTTCATCTGCAGCTGGTTGTTTTACAGGACTGTGTCAGTCCACAGATCTGTCCATCGGCCATCGCCTCAGCCTCTCACGGAGACAGAGACTCCCTCTGAGCTCAGGCGACCAGAGGCACCACCTCACCACACATCGCCTCGTAAGAACTCTGCACTGGAACACCCTCAAACGTGGAACTTAATGGTCCATAACCACACATCAAACCATGTGACCAGGTGTGTCAGCGCTGCCCCCCCCCCCCCCCCCGGTCATGTGACTTCTGAACCTGTTGTGCACCTGCTCTGAACAGACTTGCCTTGCATGGGACGACCGCTTTCTTTGCTGCTTCAGTGTCAGATCCTCCAACCACTGAGTAAGTCCTCACAGTCACCTGCAGACACACACACACACACACACACACAGTTAAACATGGCCTCTGCTGTGTCTTCACAGTGTCTTCTCACAGGGACACTGGGCTGGGCTGCACCTTGGTTCCAGGTTTGAGTCCGGTGAGCTGAGGAGGTCTGATGTGGGTCCTGTGATGCAGCAGTTTGTGCTCGACGCGGTCTTTAACGTACAGGAAGTGCAGACGACACCTGTCGCAGCCGAACACATGCTTCTTCTGAAAACACATTAACACACACGCGTGACGTGAAAACCAGCTCCATTCTGTGGCTCCTGCTTCTCCTTCACCACGGTCTGACATGTCACTGAGCAAAAACTGACCAATCAAGGAAAACTGAAAAGAACCAATGAAAATGAAGTGAAGCAGGCGGTGAATACAGCACAGGAAGTGGCAGAGACTGTCACCTGAGCTGACTGACACGGGTCACCTGAGCTGACTGACACGGGTCACCTGAGCTGACTGACACGGGTCACCTGAGCTGACTGACACGGGTCACCTGAGCTGACTGACACGGGTCACCTGAGCTGACTGACATGTTACAGGTGTTCCTCCTTGAACTAGCCTCGGTGCTGTGAATACCTGGTGCCGGGCGAAGTGTTGCTGGTAGCAGGTGTTACTGCGCAGGACTCGCAGACAGTACTGGCACAGCAGGTGTTTGGTGTCAGCGTGAGCGTCCTGAAAGTGGGACCAGACGTCCGAGTAGAACGACGATCTGAAGTCACACACCTGCAGCACAGGTACACGTGACACGTTCAGTTTTCACATACAGAAACACACTGTTGGTGAAGATGTGAGCGGTTGTCTCCGCCCTGGTTTCACACCTGGCACACGTAGGGCATCTCTCCGGGTTTGTGAGTGTACTTCATGTGCCAGAGGAAAGTCGGTTCACTGCCGAACTCCAGCTCACAGATCCGACACGTCGCTACACAGAGAACACAAACACACACACCTGATACAACAACTGGACCTCAAACGGTCTGTGTGTGCGTGTGTGCGTGTCTGTGTGTGTGTGCGTGTGTGTGTGTGCGTGTGTGTGCGTGTGTGTGTGTGTCTGTGTGTGTGTGTGTGCGTGTGTGTGTGTGTGCGTGTGTGTGCGTGCGTGCGTGTGTCTGTGTGTGTGTCTGTGTGCGTGTCTGTGTGTGTCTGTGTGTGTGTGTGCGTGCGTGTGTGTGTCTGTGTGCGTGTCTGTGTGCGTGTCTGTGTGCGTGTCTGTGTGTGTGCGTGCGTGTGTGTGCGTGTCTGTGTGTGTGCGTGCGCATACTACAGACCTGTGGACTCGTACTGACTGTGAACAGCCTCCAGGTGGCACTGCAGTTTGAACGGGGACAGGAAGTGACGGAAACAGTGCGGACATGAAGACACAGTGTCTCCGTCCTCCATCGAGACATGTTGCCGCATGTGACACATCAACCTGAGACAGACACACAAGGACCAGTTCTTATTCTGTTGCAATACACTGTGCAGTGATTCTGAGTTGTTACATTCTGTCCATAAAGTTGGTCAAGTTCAAATTAAAGCAGCAGACCCAGGATTTCACTCACGCGTCAAAACATTCACCAAAACATCACAATTCCAGCGCTCCCGTCCTGACCCGCCAAAATAAAACCATGAATACAAACATCAAACTACATTCTGTTAAAGAAAGAACCATCCAAACATGAACGCAGCTTAAAATGAAAGGAAATTAAAACTGACATGAAAGTTCTGTTGGATCTACAATAGTTTTTCTGTGGTGTTGCTGAGTCTCGCTGAAACATGAGCAGATGAAGCCAAAGAGCCAACTGTCACTCATCAGTCAGTAAGTGGACCAGAATATTTACTGACTCACTGCTGCAGCTCTTGTGTCTTTATCACACACTAACATACACTGTGGTCCAGGCTGCATTTCATTTTGTGTTCCTAATAAACTGGACACAGGAACTGAAGCTCACTGTGCTGCAGGCAGTGTCCCTCAGGCAGATCATGCTGTGGTGTTTGTGCGTGTACGTGTGTGAGTCTCACTCGATGTTGTTGCGTAGCGTCGTGGGACAGTGGATGCAGCGGTACGGTCCCGTAAACTTTCTGTCCAGCACGCTGGGTTTGACGGAGCTTCGCCCGGGCCCCGAGCCGTAGTAAAAGTCCTCCACCAGTATCACCAGTTTGCCATGGGGAGGGTCAGAGGGAGGTTCGGACTGGTCCTGCTGGGGGCTGCTGATGTTGGAGGAGGAGGAGGCGGGGGCGGGGCTGCTGAACTGGCCTGACAGGAAGTCATCAGACAATCTGCGAGTCTTCTGAAGAGGAGAGACGACTTTAGACTGAAGGAGACGCACAGGAAGGACGGCTGAATAGATCTACAGCGTCAGCAGAACAAACTCACAGCAGGGAGTCCAGGTCGGGTCCTGGGCTCTTTACTGACACTCTGAGGGTCTCTGGACGTTCTGGAGGTCTTGTTCTTGTCTCTGCTCTTCCTGCGGGATTTTTTCTTCTTCTTCTTCTTCAGTTTCTTCAGACTCTGAGCGATTGCAGGGCTGCACAGCTGAGGGAGGAGGAAGAGGGGGGTAAAAAGAGGAGGAGGAGGAGGTTGTGGGGGTGTGGGGTCTGGTCCTTTTACACAAAGTAAATGTTCTCAGACTTTAAAGGGCTGAACTCTCCTTTATCACTTAAGTGCTCCAAACACTTTCCTCGGGTTTTATTCAGGACCTTTGGCACAGCCCAGAAATTCAATACCTTTACTGCAGAAACACACTGAGTCATTGCCACAGGATCAGGTCTGTGAGCAACACAAAGCAGGTTTGATAAGCTACAGTAACACTGACTGTCTCTGTGTATCTCAGGTCAGAGTTCCCATCGTCTCTCTACTGCGATAAAAAGGTAATCAGACATGTTTGCACTTACACACATGAATCCTCTGAGTTCTGTGATGAGCTTGTACTGAGACACACAGATGAGACAGTTGGGAGGAGAGACAGGCCCCAGCTGACCTGGGGGGAGACAGAGAACACACCTGGTTCATCTCTGCAGTAGATGGAGAAGACGAAGCATGTCTGGTCTTCTGTATGTGAAAAACAACACGAGCAGTAACTGTGATCTTTCTTCAGCCTCTCAAATGTAAACAGATTCATTATTTAGAAGAGTCTGCTGACAACCAGCCCAATGAAGAAAGAAAACACTGTACGGAGTGATTTACACGCTGTGTGTGTGTGTGTGTGTGTGTGTGTGTGCGCGCGCGTGCGTGTGTGTGTGTGCGTGTGTGCGTGTGTGTGAGTTGGTTGGTGAGTTTGGTTTTTCAGAGCGGTACACCTGGAACACCAGGTGATAAAGGCTGATCCTGCACAAACACCCGGCTTCAGTCACATCGGTCAAACCTTTGCGCAGCAGCTTGTGAGGAGCAGCAGGTCTGCTGCTGCTGGGGGACGTCCCGGTCCTCTGTGATGCTGGTGAGGCGAGGGGCAGGGTGGGTGGGGCAGGGGCAGAGGGCGGAGTCTTCGGGTCTGTCAGAGTTCGGTTGGATTTGAAGTTCACATTGTGGTCGATCAAAACCTTCTGAGCTGCTTCACCTGAGACCACACCTGGACCACAGACAGACACAGTCAGGAAACCATGAGCCTTCTTTAAACTACATCAGACTGGCTGAGGCGCATACCTGTGATGATGGGGGTGGGGCCAGCCTCAGGTTCAGGTGGAGCAGCAGCAGCAGGTTTTGGAGCTGCAGATGTGTTTGAGGCGACGGCGGTGGCGGTGGCGGTCAGGGAGGCGGTGGTGTTGATGTGGTGAGTTCCTGCAGGACTTTGGACTGTCACAGTGATGGGGATCTGAACTGTGGTGAAGCCGCTGGCTGCACCTCCAGGATGAGAGCGCAGCTTCAGCTGCACACCTCCACCTGATCATAATAACATCATAACACATTCACTCACTGCTCTTTATTCTCATTAACATCCTGTTCACCAGCCACTGACGAGACGCAGAGTCTGACTGTAATGAAGTGTACATGTGTATACAACTTTTTAACAACAGGATATTTTAAAGTGCTTCACATTTAACCTGCGGTAATATAAAACTACACTAAACTACACAGCAAACATTTGGCATTAGTTTTACTTAAAAGGACTGAAACAATTATTCAATATCAAAACAGCTGCAGTTCATTGACTAATCGGCTCACTGACAAATTGCTGCAGTTGAAACAGGCGTCAGTAGTGAGCTGGAAGACCTCAGCTTAGAAAGCTGAACTGTACTGACCTCCAGGCAGCAGAGGGACCAGTCGACCATTCACCATGAAGCCCAGAGGACCACCTGAGGACTGAACACACACACACACACACACACACATGTATGTCAGATCAAAAGCAACGTGGTTTGTCCACTGAGACCTGCTTCAGCTAACGCCTGTTCCCTTCTGTGAGGTGAATAAAGGTAAATACCTTCCACCTCACGCCCTCAGATCAGAGCTGTCAGGAGTTACCTTCACTGTGTGGTTTACTGTGGAGGGGCTGCAGCTGTTCACTGGCTGGACTGGAATGGGAATGATCCTGAGTGGTGGGGGGTCCGTCTCCTCCTCCATCGGACTGACACCAGCCTCCAGACCTGCAGAGACAGAGTCATGGTTCTGAGTCTGGTTCACTTCAGCTCTGATCAGATACTTCCTCATATAAAGCATCATCCTGTCATTTTATACTGGTTTTTTCAGTGGAAACCAGTCGGGATGATAAGACCTCAAGAGAATGGATTTGTTAACTTTAACATCACATTTTTATCCTTTTTCACAGCAATATTTCCAAATATTATCATTAATTCATCATAGAACCCGACCTGGATAAACAACAGGCAGAGGGTGAATGGACATCAGAGGTCTGGATCAATGTTGCAGCCAGTTTTTGCCAAAATCACAGACAAAAACATTCTATGTATAACTGTTTACTGCAGGTTGGAGAAAATGAGAGCTGTGTACATAAAGGTTAAAACTTTTTAAAACCTTTTAAGGCCTTGTTTTTTGAGGAAACTGAATTCAGGTCTTCCTAAGATGTGTCTAAATTTCAACTCTTCACCTTCATCTGTCTCTGGTGACGGAGGCCAAACCTCCTGCTCCTCTTCATCACACTCCATCAGCAGGTCAGCACCACAAGCTGCTCGCTGCACCTCCATCGTCACCTCCTCGCCTGCGCAGGGGGAACACCTGTTGTGAACACATCAGCATGAGCTCTCTTACATTACCTGCCATCAGAATCAGCACAGGTTCACATGTGATATACATTATCACAGTATAGTTGGGCTTATTTACTGTGTTAGCCGTGGATTTGACATAAAGAGACTTCGAGTTTCTGCAGCATTCACTGAGTTTAATTTGACTTTTAAAAAAACCTTTATACACCACTCAGACTGTGACTGTGATACTGGTCTCATCATCACACTGTCAACATATGAATAATATGATGTGAACACCAGTCAGGATGTTGTGCATGAACTTACTAACATTTCTATTTGTGTCGCTGCTTCTGCATGTAACAGTTACAGCTGGAGTTATTACAGAGGCTGATCTTATTCTCTTTAATGCTGTTAAACATGACTATTTTCATTAGCAGACAATATATAACTGTCATTAATAAATGTAAGCAGGCAGAATGTACAGGCACATTTGACATTTGATTATTTCATGGATAAACTTCACTTTTGTCTTTACATAAACATTCAGATGAATGTTAGCTCACAGTCAGTCATGCTAGCTGGGATACTATGAACCTCAGTGAGCTTTCTGTCCCTGTTTTGACTGAAATAAGATTAAAATAAGATGACAGCTGATAACTTGTGTGTTTAAAAGATGTTTTCACTAGATTATTAATCTGAAACCTGACCGCAGACTAAATAACTGCTAACAGAAATCAAAAGGATAAACTAAAAAGCTTAGCAAGCTCGGCTAACATTGTAATGAAAGCACAAACAGGCAAACAGGGTAAATATCTACTATATCACTTCACTGACTCTACACTGCTGATCCAAACATGTTACAAACAAACTGAGAGTGTTGTATTTAACTGTAGTGATGCTGGGCTACACGGACCAGCCGCCCCCCACACCACCCTCCACAGAGAATTTAGCATTCAGCTATAAATGCTAACAGGCTAGCATAGCAGCTAACTCTGTGACTTCAATAACTCTGCATGATAACCGCACAAAAACTGCAGCACGCACTCGCTTACCTTATCCGGGGCGTTTATATGTTAAACAAAAACTTATTCCATAAAAATTCCACTTTTAGACAAAGTCTTTGCAAAAATAATCAGTGAATGGGTGATCTCCTCAGACATGAGCTGTTAGCCGTTCAGCGTGTACTAAGGACGGGCTACCACTATATCCCTCCGCCGCGTCCCCGCCTCCAACGAGGATACGGTCTTGGACGGACGCGGAGGGATATCTGCTTGTGAAGGCATAATATCCGTTTTCATTAAGTTTTAAAACAAGAATATTTCAAATTTGCGCCAGTCATCCTCTGACATTTACCTGTCACAGGAACAATGCGACTTCAACTCAATAAAACCACCACCAGCAGTGTCCATCGTCCAGTGTCCATCGTTGGGTTGAACTGAACCAGAGGTCTGCATGCCAGTACTGGTTCGCAGGCTAACGTGACAAAACTTTTTAAATTCGTCCCCTCCACATACACCGATAACTTAAACCGTAAAAGAGGAAGTAAATGCGAACACCGCGCCGGTTCCTGTACCGTGCTCAGTGTTCTGGATGCGGACTGTGAGCGGTCAAGAAGGCTAGTGTTAGCTCACTGGTTAATGCTAGCTAACAGGCTAATGTTAGCTGAGAATCTTATTAAAGTTGCTGTTGATTAATTAATGCCGCTAAAGTTCCAACAAAAAACAATTTCACCGAAACACCAAGCTACAATAATATTATTTAAGCCTACGAATGCATGATAGCTGTAGTTGATGTTTATAAAAAATATTAGTTGCTGATATGTAAACTTGTCACTGTGATGCTAGTTAGCTGCCTCTAGCTAACTTTGTGTTAGCTTAATCCTGCTCCAAATGAAAGAAGATCATTAAAGTAGAGATATAACTGAACACAGTTGTATTTATGGCTGTTATATTTTGACAGCTGTAGTTACTGGTTCATTTGCAGATTGGATACATATCATAAAATAGCTTATAAAACAAGATGCATTGCTGTACATTAACTATAAAGTGAAGTTGCTCCAGTGTGACTGAATGCTAACTGAACATTGGAACCTGCATGAAGGAGGATTTGCTGCAGAGCTGAGGATCAGACTGATTAAGTTTGAGCTGGTTTTTCCTCATAAACTGAAAACTGAGTGAAAATCGACTACAACATTAAAATATTGTCAATAATGATAATAACAATAAAACTTCCAGGAGCCACCCTTCTGCATAGTGCGTTCATTTATACACATAGTGACGCTTTCTACGTAGTGACGCAGTGCCCTGCGTGTCGCGTAATGACGTCACAGACCCGGAAGGCCGCCTGCAGCTTGTTGTTGTCGCAGCTCAGGTGATTGTTGTCCTGAACGGTCAGAAACCCTCTCTCTCGGTTACGGGCGGTAACACAGCTGCAGCTGCCGTTTGTTTGTTTGTTTTTGTTTGTGTTTGTCGCCATCATGAACGTGACGCTCGCGGTGAAGCAGTACATCTCTAAGATGGTGGAGAGCAGCGGGCCCGGGATGAAGGTGCTGCTGATGGACAGAGAGACGGTGAGAGTCCTGGTGGTTTCTGTACAGCCTGTGACCGGATTCACAGATAATCTACACAGACTGAGTGTGACTCACATGACGTGTGTAATGTGTGTGTGTGTGTTACAGACCAGCATAGTGAGTGTGGTGTACACTCAGTCTGAGATCCTGCAGAAGGAGGTTTACCTGTTTGAGAGGATTGACTCTCAGAACAGAGACAGCATGAAACACTTGAAGGCCATCTGCTTCCTCAGACCCACCAAGGTACGTCCCTGCTGTCCCACGTCCTCTCTGTGTGATAATAACGTTCATATTGGTCCTGTCTCTGGAGCTGTCATGAAATCTTTTATGTGTTTTCTGCAGGAGAATGTAGAACAGCTGATCCAGGAGCTGAGGAGACCAAAGTACAGCGTCTACTTCATCTGTAAGTTAGTTATTGTAGTTTCTTTTCTTCAAAACACATCCTTCTCCTCAGAGTCCAGACTCAGTCAGACCTGAACCCACAAATATGAAACATGTCACACTGAAAATACGATTCAGACATCTCTGATGTCCGTCCTGCAGAACTTCACTCAGAAACCTGCTGTTTTTAAGTTCCCTTCAGTATCACAGTGATCCAGTGAGAGGTGTCTGTTCATCCATGTGTTCACTGTAAACAGGAGCTGATCACAGCGGATTCATCTGCTGTTACTGGGACACTTCACCAAAATCACACAAAACACTGAAACCTGAGCTTGACTGTGCTGCTCTAAGCTTCAGGAACACATTATAAAGACTGGCAGATAAAGTCCTCCACTCTGGCTTTTTAGAAATTGTATTCAATGTTTAATCCTTGTCTGACTGCAGTGTGTGTGTGTGTGTTTCAGACTTCAGTAATGTGATCAGTAAGAGTGAGGTCAAAGCTCTGGCTGAAGCTGATGAGCAGGAGGTGGTGGCTGAAGTCCAGGTGAGTCTCAGGTGGTACCAGTGTGAAACAGAGTCCAGACACGTTGACATGTTGGACTCATCATCAGTTCATCATTCAGACACGAAGCCATGTTTAACAGGTGTGTGTGTGTGCGTGTGTGTGTGTGTGCGTGTGCAGGAGTTTTATGGAGATTTCATCGCGGTGAATCCTCACCTGTTCTCCCTGAACCTGCAGGGCGTGGCCAGGGTAAGAACCAGGACCCGTCTCTGTTCATTGTTCAGGCTGATTCTGTCTGGACGAGTGGAACATGGCGTCTCTGTAGCAGCATGTGGACACTGGACTCTTTATGTGGGGTCAACAAAGACAACAAAACAAAAGAAAACCAGTTCTAAATATGAACTTTGACCTCTGTTGAACAGAGGTCAAAGTTTTGAAGTCAACGTTTGAAAGACACAGCCGAGACAGATCAGAGGGACGATCCTCTTCCTGTCCTCTGTGTCTCTTTATATAAATCTGTGTATGTATATGTCTGTCAGGGTCGGAGCTGGGAGCCCTCCATGTTGTCCCGCTGCACTCAGGGTCTGACCTCCGTCCTCCTCGCCCTGAAGAAGTGTCCGATGATTCGCTACCAGCTGTCCTCGGACATGTCCAAACGTCTGGCCGAGAGCGTGAAGGTTTCCACTGCACCGACACTCATCACTCGTTGTCTCAGTGTCTAACGGGACAGGATCTAAGTACATTTAGTCAAGTACTATAATTCAGTCCAGTTGTGAGGTTCTGTACTTTACTTCAGTGTCTCTCAGTGTCTCTCTTCGCCTTCAGGACGTTTCAGGGACATTGTGTCTTTTACTACTCTACATTTATCTAACAGCGTTAGCTCACATTTTGTTGGCAGGACATTTCTCTGAGCAGGAAGTTCTCTGAGCGAGTCCTTCCAGTCTGATTGGTGTGTCTGCAGTAATGATGCTTCATCAGATCGGCTCAGTGTCCACTTTTCTTCTCTGTTCTCGTTAACGTCTCCCTCTGACCTCCATCGCTGTCGTCAGCAAATCATCACGAAGGAGTACGAGCTGTTTGACTTCAGGAAGACTGAAGTTCCTCCTCTGCTGCTGATCCTCGACCGGAGCGACGACGCCATCACGCCTCTTCTCAACCAGGTGACCAATCACAGCGCTCCACACCGTGACATCATCAGGCTCATTCACGGAGAACAGGAGTTTCCTCTTGTTATTAACTCAGCGGACGTTTTCTTCTTCTTCTACTTCTCTGTTGATGACGTGTGTGTGTGTGTGTGTGTGACACAGGTACAGTTTATACTTTACAGCCTGAGGCACCTTTCACATCACATGTATTTCCTTCATTAAAATGTCCCTCTGTCCTGTAGTGGACCTACCAGGCCATGGTCCACGAGCTGCTGGGTCTAAATAACAACAGGATTGACCTGTCCAGAGTCCCGGGGATCAGCAAAGACCTGAGAGAAGTGGTCCTGTCTGCAGAGAATGACGAGTTCTACGCCAACGTGAGTCTGAGGACGCAGAAACCGGAAGTGACGGGTTTTATCTGGGAGCACTGGGAGCACTGGGGCCTCAGGTCCTGTCCCAGCTGTTCCCAGCTGTAAGCAGCTGGATCTGGATCAGTGCAGCACACAGAGGAGTGTGTGTTTTCCACAGACCTGACCTTTACTGTCACAGCTTCAAAAATCCACACACCAAAACGTCTCAAAGCACAAAGTTTAGATGAAAAGTTTTTATTATTATTATTTTCTCTTTAACTTATAAAGGTGTGTGTGTGTGTGTGTGTGTGTGTGTGTGTGTGTGTCCTAGAACCTGTACCTGAACTTTGGAGAGATCGGCACCAACATAAAGAACCTGATGGAGGATTTCCAGAAGAAGAAACCTAAAGGACAACAGAAGCTGGAGTCCATCTCGGACATGAAGGTCAGAGACAGCCGGGGGGTCTGAGAGGGTCCTGGTCCACAGACCAAGGGGACAGTCCGGTCTCATGTCCTAATGAGGCACATAGATCATTTCTGACGCTCCGTGTTCAGAACTCTGGACTGACTCATGGATTCACACCTGAAATGACACGTTTCTATGACGTCACATGGTTCAAGTAGTAAAACGCTCTCAAAGTAAAATCTTCATACTTAACTTTACAACATTTCACCTTTGAGACGGTGGCTCTGTGTCTTAAAGGGACAGTCCAGCTGTTTTCGTGTCCTCGGGTGTCTGACCCGTCTCCCGTCTGTCCTCTCTGCAGGCGTTTGTAGACAACTACCCTCAGTTTAAGAAGATGTCGGGCACCGTGTCCAAACACGTGACGGTGGTGGGGGAGCTGTCTCGGCTGGTGTCGGAGCGTCAGCTGATGGAGGTGTCAGAGGTGGAGCAGGAGCTGGCCTGTCAGAACGACCACTCCAGTGCTCAGCAGGTAACAGCCTGGATTCACCTGCACGGCCACAGAGCGTGTCCTCCACAGGAGACGAAGAGCTGCTGCGTGTCAACACGTCACTGTTTCGGACATTTCAGAGATTAAATGAAGATGATTATTGATGATGAAGATGATTCTTAGGTGCAGCACAGTGTTGTAACCTGTCCAGCAGGTGTGTTTTAGCTCAGGTAAACCCACCTGTGGGACTGAGGTGGAGCGGCTCCAGGTGCGTTCTGGTCCCAAAGCTTCATGTCTCTGTGTCTTTATTCGTCGTTCTGACTCTGTGGGCGTGTGTCTCCTGTGTTTCAGAGTGTTCGGCGTCTCCTGCAGAACCCTCGTCTCTCGGAGCTGGACGCCGTCCGCCTCGTCATGCTCTACGCTTTGAGATACGAGCGTCACAGCAGCAGCATCCTCCCGTCTCTAATGGACGAGTTGAGCAGGAGAGGCGTGTCTGAACGGCATCGCAGGGTAATGATGTCACCAACAGTGCTCAGCTGTGATTGGTTAAGCTCTCAGTTTGAAGACTTGTGAACGAACAACTGATCCAGGAATCAAAGATAAAACCTGTAACTCGTTAAAGCTCGAATGTGAAAGCTACGCTGCTGAAACGCTCACTGTTCCAGCAGAACATGTAGAACATGTAGTTCTCACGTTTAACCCAGTGAGAAGAGCAGTAAACTGATCCAGTGTCAGTCTCTGGACCAGCAGGTTCACAGCAGGAGACACGTTGGTCCATCTCCACTTCCTTTACACGGCTGAGTCCTGTGGTCTGGATGAAGTGAACATGTCCACATGTCCCCCTGTCTCACATGGTTCAGTCTGGGTGACGTGTTTGAACGTGTCCCCTGTCTCACATGGTTCAGTCTGGGTGACGTGTTTGATTGTGTCCCCTGTCTCACATGGTTCAGTCTGGGTGACGTGTTTGAACGTGTCCCCTGTCTCACATGGTTCAGTCTGGGTGACGTGTTTGAACGTGTCCCCTGTCTCAGATGGTTCAGGCTGTGGTGGAGTACGGAGGGAAGAGAATCAGAGGAAGTGACCTCATCACACCGACAGATGCCGTCGCCATCACCAAACAGTTCTTCAAAGGACTTAAGGTGCAAACACACACACACACATTACAGCCTAGCAACCACGGTCACCGTAGTAACCACCTCATGACAACCAGCTGTAACTGTGTGTGTGTGTTCAGGGTGTGGAGAACGTGTACACTCAGCATCAGCCTCTGCTTCACGACACTCTGGATCAGCTGATTAAAGGTCGCCTCAAAGACAGTCAGTTTCCATACCTGGGAGCCAGCAGCCTCAGAGACAGGTAACACACACCTGAGAGACAGGTAACACACACACACAGCTGAGAGACAGGTAACACACACAGCTGAGAGACAGGTAACACACACACACCTGAGAGACAGGTAACACACACACAGCTGAGAGACAGGTAACACACACAGCTGAGAGACAGGTAACACACACACACCTGAGAGACAGGTAACACACACAGCTGAGAGACAGGTAACACACACAGCTGAGAGACAGGTAACACACACACACAGCTGAGAGACAGGTAACACACACACACAGCTGAGAGACAGGTAACACACACACAGCTGAGAGACAGGTAACACACACACACCTGAGAGACAGGTAACACACACACCTGAGAGACAGGTAACACACACAGCTGAGAGACAGGTAACACACACACCTGAGAGACAGGTAACACACACACCTGAGAGACAGGTAACACACACACACCGTGACCTTCTCACCTGTGACACTGTAAAGTTCATGTGTGTGTGTGCATGTGTGTGTTTCAGGCCTCAGGACATTATCGTGTTTCTGATTGGTGGAGCCACGTATGAAGAAGCTCTGACGGTTTATAACCTGAACCGCAGCACACCTGGAGTCCGCATCGTCCTGGGAGGAAGCAGCATCCACAACACCAAGAGGTCTCACACACACAGACACACACACACGCACGCACACAGACACACACACACACGCACAGACACACACACATGCACGCACACAGACGCACAGAAACACACACACGCACACAGACACACAGACACGCACACAGACACACACACGCACAGACACACACACGCACGCACACAGACACACAGACACGCACACAGACACACACACACACACGCACACAGACACACACACACACACGCACACAGACACACACACACACACACGCACACAGACACACACACACACACGCACACAGACACACACACACACACACGCACACAGACACACACACACACACAGAAACAGAACTTTCACTGTATCTTAGTAAAATAGTCTTTGATGCTTCGGAGCAGCAGCTGAAACTGAACGCTCCTCTGTCTCCTTCTCTCCTAGTTTCTTGGAGGACGTGATGTTGGCGACGGGTCACAGCGGCGACAGATCACAGGCCAGTGGTCGTCATGGCAACAGGCGCTGAAAAGCACACGGACAGGCCTGTGAAGAGCTCGCTGGATTAAAAACAACATTCCCAACATTTTGTGTCCCTGTTTGTCTTCGTGTGAAGGAGAAGTCCAAACTTTCTCAGAAGCTTCTGTTTCAGTTTCTTTGTCCTCCCTGTTTACACACACCAGTGGGTCAGATTATTAGGAACACCCCAGAATCTAACACAGTGCAGTACAACACCATCACTGACTCTGAGCTGAGTGATAAAACACTGAAGTACAAACACAAGCCCAACATCAGGACACTGTGTCCTAATGAGGTGAGACACTGAGTGTATGTGGACTCAGACAGACAGACAGCTGAGTCTGTGTGAGTCGTCTGTGCTGAAGCTCCCTCCATCAGTGGCTGTTTGCACGTGTGTTTGAGTGGAATGTCCCTTTTATGTGTCTGAATGTTTGAACAACAATAAAACAGAAATGTGACCGAACGCCGTCATGTGATCCATCAGTGATCTGACATTTTAAATCCGTTCATCTTTACCTGCTGTTCCTGGATCAGGTGTGACAGAGGGAAACCTGCCGTCTCAGCGTCTCAGACAGAAACACCTGCAGGGAGCGACGGGAGGAGGGAAGCCCAGTGAGAGACAAGCATCAATGGGACATGAATGAGTACAGATGGAGAGGGAGACAAACCTGTTGCATTGTGGGAAGTCCCCCGGTGGTCTAGGCCTACAGCAGCATGACCAGGGGACAGTTAGGGCCTGATAAAGGGTTGAGCATGCAGCCTGTTGCATGTTCCATGTCACACTGTGAACAAACACACATCTAAAGGGAAAAGTGTCTCTGCCTCTGGACCAGAGTCCACGTAAAACCATAACGACCAAGCAGAACATCGGTGAGGTCAGGGAGAGCGCACACACACACACACTGAACACTGTGTGTGATCAACAAACTGATTCAGACTCTGAAAACACATCAGTCTGAACTATGAGATCAGAAATCTGAATTTTAATCATTAACATCAAAATAATGAAGAAACGAATTCTGTTTCATGAAAAGTCCAAACGGAGACAATCACATCTGAAGTTAAACTCATTCATTTTCACTGACACACACACACACACACACACACACACACACACAGAGTAGGTGTGTGTGTGTGTCAGTAGATGGCGCTCTCGGGCTCTTTTTACGGAATATAGGCTACCGTGCGCGTCCGCGTGTCAGGGGGCGTGCACGCGCGTGTTGAGAGGGAGCATCTGCCTTTTCTCTCTCTCTCTCTCTCTCTCTCTCTCTCTCTCACACACACACACACACACACACGCACCGGGTGGATGCTGCCTCGGTTCAGACAACAGCCGCAGAGCTGAAGCAGCGGAACCACCGGCCACGGACACACCGACACCAGCACCAGGATCTAACGGGCACCGAGCTACCGGCGGCCGGGCTGCACCTCTCCCCGGTCGGTGTGATTCTCGTGAGAGCCGCGGCGGACTGAGGCGGGAGGATGAAGAAAAGCAGCCAGAGCAGGCGGGTAGGACTCAGGCTCGTGTCCGTTCACGGTTCCGTTCATGTTTTCATCTTCATCCTTCAGCACCGACTCAGTTCTCATCACTCATTCATCCATCATCTATTCACAACTGCCCTGTAAAAAGATATGTGATCATCATTCAGGAGTCGGCGCTGACTCAGATCACAGACACACAACAGACACACAACATACTCCACTCACTGAGAGCGTGAACCGAGAAAATCCTCCGCTGATGTTCCTGTAATATTCACAAAGAGCACAGAGCACTGTTCATTCTTCATCATCATCATCATCATCATCATCGATGAGCATCACTGATCACTTCCTGTTGAATTATTCATTGAAACTTCCCTGAATCCGTCATTTTATCAGGGACTGATCAGGATTTAATCCTGAAAAACACCTGGACAGCGTCTGAGTCTGATGTCCTGTTGTTTCCGTCTGAGGAGACATGGGTCCGAGCCGTTTGAGACAAACTGAGATGGATCAGGATTCTTCTGGAAAGTGGATGTTCTCACCGGTGGTTCTCAGAGAACAGCAGGAGATCTGAGCTGTTCACGTCCTGCGTCCTGCTGCTGGAGCAGCGTCAGGAGGAAAACCCTGATCGGACCCTGTTTCTGTGTTCCAGTCCAATTCTGAGGATCTGAAACCAGAAAGAACCACGTGTCATCCTGACCACGATCTGTCTGAACAGGTGCTAACCTGTCCATCGGCTGCCTGTCTCTGCCTCAGCCTTTTGTTACGCCCGGATTCTGGTTCTGAGGCTCTGGTTCTGTTTCCTCTTCATGTTTCTTCTTCTCTGTTTCCTCCATAGAGTTGACGTTTGTCTCCTCGTTCCGTTTCGCTTTGTCTTCCTGTTTTGTTTTTATTTCTCTAACAAACTCTAGAATTTTCTTTTTTCTTTCCTCCCTTCCTTCCCTCCGTCCGTGAACAGGATGCCACAAACTGTCCTCAGCAGTTTGATCCTTTACTCAAATATCAGAACGATTCTCTTGAAGTTTGAATTTTCAGGTATTTATTTCGGAGACGTCCTGATGGACGTGTGGTTCTGATGTCGGCCGAGTGGCTGCAGCATCGCAGGTTTGATTCTGGTCGTTTCCTGTTGTTAACGTCACTGTAAACCATCTGAAAAAGGACAGAACCATTTCTGTGAGAAACCTGGACTTTGGATGGTAGATCTGGCTGTCCTGGTGGGTTCTGCTGGGCCCTCAGACGTTTCTATCAAACTGGTTGTTTGGGTGTTTTAAGGGTCTTTGCTGGTTTCTGTAGTCCCTCTCTGACCCCTGCTGTTGTGTGTTTCAGGGCGTTCAGGACTCAGGTCAGCCGGTGGCCCAGCAACCGGAGAAGTTCGGCTGGATCAGGAAGTTCTGCGGTCGAGGGATCTTCAGAGAACTGTGGAGGAACCGATATGTGGTGCTGAGAGGAGACCACCTCTACATCTCTGACAAGGAGGTGAGTCCTCATCCAGGACTGAGCTTAAACCAGTTTAACCAGTTTAAACTCAGTCAGCCTCTGTCCACAGGTCAGGGAGTGGAGTTCTCCTAGCTGAAGGTCAGGCCTGTAGTGGTCTTGGTCCCTGGCAGGTGTTTACCTGGAGACCACCAGGACAACCTGCTCTGTGTCCCTTACACCTGCCACATCTGTAAACAGCTGTGACAGCATGGCCATGATGAAGAATGACGTCCAGCTCAGAACAGAAACCAGAGATAGACTGACCTGGTCTTGGACTGGCTGTCCACAGGTGGAAGCTTTCAGAAACGTTCTGGAATCTTCTGCATCACCAAACCAAAAGGTTCTGGATCTAAAACAAAGACGAAAAAAGACCTGAGGTTTGGATGTTTGCAAATGTTCACGAGAGAAACTGAAACTGGAACATTTTTTACTTATTTGCCTAAAAAATGACTGAAATTATTGATCCGTTATAAAACTCACATGCCAGTTAACTTCCTGTCCTGAGATTTTCTGGCTGTGATAAGGTCACGTTCAGTCAGTCAGTCTGTGATTCTCCTGGTTCTAACTCAGCGTTTGGCCTGATGGAGACAGATGTTATCAGCCGGCTGTCTCACTCCCCAGATGTTGCTGTGAAGTGGTTTTGCTGTTGAAGTGAAGAGTGTGAGGAAGAGGAGAGCTTCCTGTTCCCGTGCTGCTCAGGTGCAGCAGGTCTGACACAGCGAGACGCCCGGTCACCTCACAGGACGTGTCAGCTGATGTCCCACATTCAGACTTAAACCATCACTGGACGTCTCCCACTAACCAACCCTGAGTCCTCCACCATCACCATGAACACACACACACACACCATCCTGCTGCCACAAACACTCACTACAGCACCAACTGTGGATTCATCCACCTCTGAAAATAGTTTATATATTTCCTCCTGTGTGATGATGCTGGTCCTCACAAAGATAGATGTACAAGTACACATTTACACACACACGGCTGCTAGCTGAACAGTTAGCACGTGTTGTTGAATCAAACACACAGCTGAGCCCGAAGCTACACACACACACACTGACTGTGCAGCTGATTGGTTGAGCTGGATGCTGCTGTGTGATGTCAGCAGACGATTGAATCTGATTATTTACTAAAGAGAAGGATGAAGAGAGGACGGATGTCCACAGGACATCACTGTCTCCGTCACAGGAAACTTGGTCTAAATCTGTGAGCAGCTACTTGTCCTGTGTTTCGGGGGCAGGTGGGTGGGGGTGGGGCAGGTTTTCTTCTTCTGTGGTCATGCCTGGTGAAGGTGATCCATCACATAACGTCAGGTTACAGAGGTTCAGAGCAGACGGGTTTAAAAAGCTGCAGCTGCTGAGCAGATGTTTCATTTCTGTGTTGTTGACCCACAGGAAGTTTTCAGGACGCAGACTCAGATTTCAGATTATTGCTGAGGCCCTGAACGCCTCCCCGAGGACAGGTGCAGCAGGTGTGGTCGAATGCTGAGGTGCTGAGTGTTCACGCTGATGCTGCAGCTCTGCATTATACAACAGTTAGTTATGTAAGTGGAGACCGTGGGACGCTGACTCAGACACTGACACTCAGACCATCACAGCGAGTGCTTCATAAAGTTTCAGTTTCTAACCTGAACAGTTTGGACAGACGTGTCGTCAAAGCTCGAGAATAAAGAGAAAACACTTTACAGGCGACGGAGCCGACGTTTAGCAGCTGCTTACTCAACAGGTTCCTCCGCCATCTTCGTGTTTAGGAGAAGTTAGAGCACGTCCTCCAGGTGGCGCTACTGTTTCATCCTCTCCTTGGACTGAGGGCAGACTGGATGGGCTGGCTAGTTGGTTAGCATGCTAGTTGGTTAGCATGCTAACATCAGTCGAAGAAAAGACAGAAATAAAAGAAAACAGTAAACATTAGTGTTGATTTCCACAGCGGACACAGATCTGAGAGCTAAGGGATGCTAACGCTACAAGACTAATGCTAACCTTAGCTCTGTAGCATTAGCAAAACTATAGATGTAGCACATGAAGCTGAGGAAACAGGTGGACACGTTGTTCTGTTTCGGAAATCAGACTCAGCAGTTTACAGCTGAAATACTGTCACATTCATTTAACAGGTTTTGTGTCTGTTTCATGGATTCTGATTTTATTTCTGTTGTTTCTCAGTTTCTGTCCAATGAACTGAACTGAGCAGAATAATGACCCACAACTGTGTGTCTGTATGTGTGTGTGTGTGTCTGAATTTTTCCTGTAATTCTATTTTTTTCATCATTAGTCGTCTTGTTTCTGTATTTCAGCAGAAACACTGACCCAGAACATTTTAATACACCAGCAGCCTGAGGGAGGCTTCACAGTGTGTGTGTGTGTGTGTGTGAGTGTGTGTGTGTGTGAGAGTGAGTGTGTGAGTGTGTGAGTGAGTGTGTGTGTGTGTGTGAGAGTGAGTGTGTGAGTGTGTGTGAGTGTGTGAGTGAGTGTGTGAGTGTGTGAGTGAGTGTGTGTGTGTGTGTGAGTGTGTGAGTGAGTGTGTGTCCATGGACTTTAAATCCATCTGTTCCTCCTCGTGTCGTCCCTGTCTGCAGTAACGTTAAACACTCACTTCCTGCTTCCTCCTCTCTGAATCTAGTTTTCAGACCATGATGCAGCGTCATGATGCGTCAGCGTTAACGTGAACTGACGCCATTGCATCGTTAAAGCGTAACGAATGAACGGCTTTAATGATCAGAGGTGGTGGAGTGTGTGTCGATCACAGACGAACGTCATCCATGTGAAAGTTCAGGCTCCAAACACTCAACTGAGCCACAGCAAATTAGCTTCAGTCCAACGGCTTCTTCTTCTTCTGCTGCTGTTTTAAAACAGCAGTGATGTCATCGGTTTACACTCACTCACATCAGCTGATCCATCGCTGCCTTTTTATGATTTTTTAGTTTCTAACTTTTTTTAATCTTAATATTAAAGTATTGATTGATCGATTGATTGAGGTCTTCTGATAATTACAGAATCAAAGACTGAAGCTGCTTTTGTCTGTTTGTCTTTGAAACTCAGAACTCGTTTCATAGAAGTGCACATCCTGTCCAGAGCTTTACAGGAAGTGATGTCGGATTTGTAAAGATAATTGTCCAAACTGTCCAGGCACCAAATCTGAAGTGAATGTGTGAGATCTGAGGTTGTGTAAATGTGAGTGTTGGTTTTCATTTGTGTCACCAGGTGAAGGACGAGCGGAAAGCGCAGGAAGTGTTCGACCTGGCTGATTACGAGCGTTCGGAGGAGCTGAGGAAAGCGAAGAGTCGCAGCAAGAAAAACCACAGTCGCTTCACTGTGCTGCGCTGCAGGCAGCCGGGAAATACCGTGAGTCACACGCCACGTTTCCACTGTTACTGTCATGTGATCGACAGGTGAGCTTGTTAACTGAAGATGTTCATTCTCAGCGTCTCAGGTAACTGAAAAAAATTTCAGGAAAGTTGAATAACTGAGCTTTGATTCATCGTCTTTAGGACTGAATTCCAATAACCACTGAATCTCCTCTGAGCCAAAAACAACGAGCTTTGATCCAGAAACATCACATTTGTCCTGAACTGTAAAGTTGGTTTCTGAAACAGTGTGAGGCGGGAGAAGCCGACGCAGAGTCAGGCTTCATCCTCTCATGTCCGTCCTCTGTGCTCAGAGATTACACTGCGCCTACACCCCCACCCTCATCCATACCGCCATGTAATTGGTGGATTTCCTCCTAAATCCATCTCAGGATTGGTGGATGAGCTTTAATGTCACCCACCCACCCCGTCTCAGCTGCCGTGATTGGCTGAGCTGCTGTTTCTCCTCTGAAAAGGTTTAATCTGCAGAATCCCATTAGTCCGTCAGAGGACGAGCTACAGCAGAATAATCTCTCCTGCAGTTCACTACAGCCGCCGTACAGGGCTGAAGTCAAAAAGTTTACAGCATAAAATCAAAATGATGACGACTACCCCAGAAATACTGCGATGTTGTTTGACCTCTGACCCTGACACTGATCATACTCAGCTAAACATGACACTCCAGCTAAACAGGACTCCATGACCACATCAGTAACCTGTGGGATCTGATGTTTTCCAGCAGCTTGAAACTCACTGAGCAGTAATAAAAATTCAGTTTTTGCATCAGTTCAGAGGTTTGTCTGAATTCTGCTCGACAGAACGCCGCCACCGTCCGTCTGTCCAGCTGATGTCATTAAAATAAAGTGTTTGGCCTTTTTGCAGGTTCCCAACCTCGTGTTTCTTGCAGTGAGTCCTGAGGAAAAGGAATCATGGGTCAATGCCCTCAATGTGGCGATCATCAAAGCCAAGAACAGAGTTTTAGACGAGGTACTGGTGACTTTTCAGCTGACTTCCAGACTTCAATGAACCTTAATCATCCTATTAAAGAATTCAACACCTTCTTGAAAGTGACCTTACTAATTACAGACCAAAGAGTCAGTGCACCTTCTTAATAAACCCTGATAATCTACATGTGATTTAAGAGGTGTGTTGTTCCTCACATTTCAGAGAGCATTGTAGTCAGTTTCTGTGTTTCTGTCCAGGTGACCATTGAGGAGGACAGCGCACTGGTTCATCCCACCAGAGACCGAGCAAAGATTCCTCATGGCCGCCGGCTGCCGACCAGAGGACACCTCATGGCCGTGGTACTGGGATCTCTTGTTAACTTCCTCCCAGTTTAACCTTTCCTGCCTGTTTTTCTTAATCAAAACCCTTTGATAGAAGACATTATCCCAAATTTCCCCAAGGGACCTCCCAAAGGGATCAATAAAGTATATTCTATCTATTAACATCATTATCTTTAATAAGATCCTGTTGTCACTCACCAAAGGCATCCACCTCCGCCCATGGCATGTTGACCCTCGACTTGGTCGCTGAGGAGGACGGTTTCTCCCCAGACTACGATGGCGATTCTCAGGAATCCTGGGAGAACAGCTTCCGGGTCGACCTCCAGCAGGGGGTTTCCTGTGGTCAGGTGGCGGTTGTAGGATCTCAGGGGGTTGGTGGTCGTCAGCGGGCTGGCACTGACGTCTCAAAGCTCAGGGTGACCTCCAAGGAGCCCAAGGTGAAGACTGGCAGTCTGCCCAGGGGGAGTGAGCGGTCCTGGGGAAAACAGTCCCACCTGGAGGCTTCCAGGGTCCACAAGAACCAGCAGGTGCAGGTGGGTAAACTAACACTCTGATCCTCGTAGATCAAAACATCTGCTCCACTGATCATTACTTGTTTTCTTATTCTGTTAACATACAGGATAATTTCATGAATGAATCAGTTAGTGGGGCTGAGACTGACCCACATACCTAAAAACATACATCTGCACAAGTCTCAGTCTGCAACTGGGACCTGAAGACCTCGTCTGACAGGTGCCAGCTGCCAAGTGTGAAACCCAAAGTTCCAGATTCAGTTTCTGATTCATTTCATCCCTTATTGAGTATTAGCTGAGAACCTGAGCCAAATTTGATGTTTTTTTTTTTTACTTTTTCAGAAAAATATAGATTATCAGTTTCTTACTGATGTCCATGATTGTTTCAGTGTGGAGACGAGAGATTTTGACGGCAGTAGAAGTTTTTAATCTGTGTCATTAAATGTGCTCAAGCTAAAACCAAAAGAAAAACACTGAGATGTGGGTAGAAGTCAGTTGTCTTTCTTAGTCTAAACCAGATTACAGTGCCTGCCGGTGAAGCAGACTTCAACCGAGTGTTTCACTTCAGGTCCTCCAGGCTCAGTCTCGAACACCACAGCCCGGGAAAAGGTTCAGCATGCAGGGCCGGAGTCGCTGTGCCTCCATGGATGAAGTCCTCTCCTCCAGGTAAACAAACACCTCGGAGACAAAATGAAATCTATCTCAACTCACCTTATCCATCCCCGATAACAATAAAGTTAGCAATCTCTGACATTTTGCTCACCTTGGATTCATGTTGACAAAGAAATATAAAAAGCACAGTATAGATCCATATAATGGATATTGCAGTATAATCCATCCATCCATCCGAGGCTTGTCTCAGTCTGGGTCAATCACTGGGTCAGTCACTGGGTCAGTCACTGGGTCAATCGATTTATCAATCAGCAGCAAATTTCAAGTCTGAGAAAATCAATTTTAAGAAAATGAACTGAACCTAGAAGGAAAAAAACAAGGAATGGAAAGTAAATGTTCAGATAATGGTTCAAAATGTTCAACCACTAAAAAGTCAAAAGTCAAGGTTAAATTCTTTGTTCAAGAACGAACCTCCACACTTAGTAAATCCACTGATATGTTGCTTTAAAGTTCATAAAAATTCTATATTCTATAAAAATTCTGAATCCAGAATTCGTCCTCATCCCATCGATCTGTCTTCCCTCTGTCCCATTTCCGTCTCCTCTTCCTTCAGACCGGCGATGATTCGTTCGGAGTTGCGGTCTGCTCTTCGGCGTTGTCCGACTGATGAGGAGGCGGGGGACGGGGCTTCAGTGCAGCCGGTTGGTCAGCTGCAGAGCCTTATCGCCCAGAGGATGCAGAGAGCTCAGGAGCTGCTGGAGGAGATGAGACTGCAGGTCCGACTGCTTTGGCCATGAGTCTTATTGACTCAGTGGTTGATCTTTATTTGACAGGAGCAAACTTTATGACCCAGAAGGTAAAATGGAACACAATAAAGACCAGTACTGTGTGTTGTGACTGACAGGAGTTGCAGAAAGCCAAAGCAGAGAGGGAACGCGGAGGCAGCTCACCTTACCTTAAGGGCATCGACTCCCCTCGACTCCATCACCTCAGGGGCTCAGAGTCTCCTCACTCCAGGTCAGTTTAATCACCTTCACTAACATTTAATAAGATGTCAACATCCTAAAGTGTTGTCTTATAGTCTGCAGTTTGTCCCCAAATCAAATCAAGAAAAGGTCTTTGGAATCTGAACTGTCCTGTGGTCTGTTTGTCCAGGACTCCAAACCTCTCTTACCGTTTATTTTTGGGGAACAGTGCATTGCTTAAAGTTGGTATTGACATTAAAAGACCAGAGGAAACTCATTAGCTTCAATCATCTGGCAACCAGGAATATCTACAATTAATTTCATGGAACTTTAATTCAAGCTGAAGGTCCCGTTAAAGGGAAAGGGCAAAGAGTGTCCAAAATGGTTCACGCTGTCTCAGATCAGATACAGTCCTTATCCATTTTGTTCACATTGTAGATCCACTGAGTTTGAACGATGCTTGTCGGCACAGTATGAGTTTATAAAGATGGAGAAACACAAAGTTCAAAAGGGCTGTAGGAGAAAATTACCCAGGAAATATTTGAAAACTGCACGGTGATGCCTAACAGGACCAAAGTTTAACTGATGGTGGTTGTGATCCTCAGCAGGT
Source organism: Toxotes jaculatrix (assembly GCF_017976425.1). NCBI lineage: Eukaryota > Metazoa > Chordata > Actinopteri > Toxotidae > Toxotes > Toxotes jaculatrix. The sequence goes on from NC_054406.1 coordinate 511,812, forward strand.
CATCTGGATCTCCAAGGAGCAGGAGCAGCGACTCTCCTCGCCTCAGGGGAAAAGACTCTCCTCGACTGAGAGGGAGAGAGTCTCCTCGATCCAAAGCCAAGAAGAGTCGCTCCAAAGGGAATGACTCGCCTCGCTCCAGAGGATCCCACTCCCCTGCCACGAAAGCAAATGACTCTCCTCGACTGAAAGATTCATCTTGTCTGACGGCCACCGACTCTCCACAATCAAAGAGCTCCGACACAGTCTGTTCACCAAAACTCAAGGGATCGTCCAGCTCCTCCGGTCCCAACAAGGACGACTCTCCTTTACAGAAGTCACCCAAATCCCCTCCATCCGTCAGAGGATCTGAATCCTCTCAGGTTAAAGGATCTGATTCATCACAAGGCAGCGAAACTGACTCCCTTCGTCTGGGGAGCAGCAAAGAGTCACCCTGTCCGAGTCAGAAGAACTCCCCAAGTCTCTCCGGATCCTTTGAGTCCTCTCAGCCCAAAACCCCCGACAAACACCGCCTGTCCCCACCTCTGCCAGCCTCACCTCCCTCTCTGCTGTCAGGCGAGGACCTGGAGGTGGAGAGGAGGCGTGCTGAGGCAGAGCGCCTCCTGGAGGAGGCCGTGTCATCGTGGAAGGAGGCGCAGGAAGTGCTGCAGGAAGTAAAGGAGCTGCAGAGCCAGACGCTGAGGCGACAGCGTAGGAGGACCTACGAAAAGATGACATCGACAGCGGCGGCGGCGGCTGGGTTGCCCACGACGACTGCAGCAGCAGATGAGGACGACACACCTGCCTCACCAACATCACCTGAGGACGAGGATGAGTCTGAGACACCTTAACGAGGATTTTTTCTTACAAATATTTATTGAATTTCTCAGTGAAAGTGGCAGCGGTTCTAACTCTAACCCTACGCACAAAAAGCTGAAAGGATTTTATTTCTATCCCTCAAATGTTTTCATCTTTTAACGTGCGGATGGTGGGATGCACATGAACACATAAGTAAATGTGGATTAATTTGAAACCAGCAATCTACAGTTCTTCCCAGGAGGTTTAATGACTTTAATCCTCCACAGTGCACTAGACTGTCACCAGTCAGACGCCCTCTTACTTCTGCTGCCCCTTTTATTCCACAGAGTCTCTTTGTGTGACAGATGTGTCACATTTAATTGGAGTAAATACAGTTTTAATGGAGAGGCTCCTGCTTCACCTCCTCTAATGGTGCTGAACGTTTTTCTTTTTCGCTGAACGTGAAGTGAAAATCCTCTCTGTTCATTTCAAAGACAAGTTTTTTTCTTTTCTGTGTCTTTGAGACACAAAAGACCGTCTGTCATTCAAAGACGTTTTTTCCAAACAAAGATGTCAAACTTTTTACAGTGGGAATCTTTTTCAATGACAGCACTGAAGAGCACTATGTTTACTGCGGGCACAGTGGGGGGAGGCTGGGGTCGGGGGCTGGGGGGGGTTTGCTGTACATTTCTTCTTTTTAGAGTAAGGATACACCGAAAACTGATGCTGATTAGTAAGAATATAAATATGTTACCCGATTTCTTTGCTAATATATTATGTCTTTTGTGACATTTCTGTTAAAATGAACTTAGAACTTCTCAGTCTCTGATTTAGCTGCGGCTCCTTATTTCCCTCCCACAATGTACTTTCAGTCACTGCTGAGATTTTCTCATCAACAGTGAGTTTTGTGAAGCTAAAACAAAAATCAGGGAGTTAAATATTTTACATCATGAAGAGAGAATAAGCAATAACACGAGTATGATAGAGAGACAATGTCTTCTATGAGACTGTTCTCATTTCTCAGTTCTGTCCCAGAACAGGGAGCACGGCTGGATTAACCCGATCAGGAACGAGCTGCTGGGCTTCTGAGCTCCTGTCCCTCCCTCTCTCAGTACTATGGAGTTTTTCTCTGCAAGCTCGTGGACTTGGCTTCAGATTTACTGAGGTGAAATGTCTTAACATGCAACATGAAAGCTTCTTGGACAGGAACACATCCCAAGATTAAATCACAAAGCACAGCCCACCTCAGAGCTGGCAGGTGTGTGTTAGCACTGACAAAGTTTGAATTGAATCAGCACAGTGAGAATCCGACTGATCCGACTGCTGGGGGAGAAAACAACATCGATTTTGAGCGTTGGAAAAAAACATAAATATATTTTTGATTAGGATCCTTTTTAAAACTGTTTAGAGAATTGTGAGCTACATATTTACAGCTGAAATATGAACTTGACAAAAGAACATGTAACGTTTACATCTCATAGAAACAAACGATGAAAACTTTATGTCGCAGACACGAACAGACGTAATTTACATGTTCCAAACATAAGCCATGAAATGTGTCAGACATATGTGATGAAACTCACACGTCATTACAGAAATACAAAGTACTATCTTCAGTACAGTAAGAAATATCTATAGTTCACACTTAGCTCTGAAACCACTATTTATTGCATACTGGCTTAAAATAAATCGCTGTTTATGGAATGAATAAATAAATAAATCTGTACTGGTTCGATAAAGAGACTCACAAATAACTGATATTTTAATCAATAATTGAAATCATTGTTAGCTGCTTCATAAAAACATGCACGTTTATTTAAGGCTTAATACGTTCCAGAAATGTGGACGACAAAAAGAGCTGCTGACGTTTCAACCACCTTCATACTGGTCAGATACTGGCTGACAGGCGCCGGTGAATAATTAGTCTGTCTCTGTTTTAAGGTCACATTTTGTGTTGGTACAGTAACGATAAAGATTCACAGTAATTTCTCTCTGTTCTGAGTTTCTGTTTGTTTCTGTCACATCACAGTTTTTAATAGGTTTTTCTCTTTTTGCACAAATTTCCATGAATTCAAAGTGAGTTTGTAGACGGAGGCACTGACACTGTAAGAGGTGAAAACATGGATTCATTGTTCTGTGAGTGATGTTGGTGAAAAGATGTCAGTTCTTTATTTTTATTTATTTTAAAGTTTATGCATATTTGAAAGTTTTCATATGCAGAGGATACGCTGTATAATTTAACATCGTGCTGTTCACTTTGTCCAAATATGAACGTGAAGTTATTTTAAATGTTTTCTTTCTTGCTTATTTTAATTAACTATAGATTTATATGTTGATGTTTTTGAATGATGTTACTATATTACTATACTATATACAACAATGCATTTGTGAGTAAACAGCACCAAAAAACACTGTTCATTTCCTGTTTGAGCATCCAGACCTCGTCTTCACTTCCAAAATAAAAGAAGCTAAAGAAACTGCTGGTGGGACGTTATTATTATTTCCACTGATCCGTCATTCACAGTGATTTCATCCCAGATGGAGTCTGTCGTTTTCCATTTCAACATACTTTCTGAATCAAGGTAAAGTGACAGGTGGCTTCATCTCACCTCACTGGCTGAATCTTTCCCTGTGTGAATAAACTCCTGAAGACCAAATGTTGGTTTCTCAAACTTCCATCTCTCATGAACAAATAGCATTTAAATCTGGTGGATCAAACACACAGATGTGAAAAGGTTCAACTTTAAATCGTACTCTTCAAACTCAGAGTAAAAGTAAAGAGAACAGGAAGCTGATGTTAGCCATGCTAACGAAGCCACAGCTTTGTTCCTGCTAAATAATCTGAGGTGCGTCTGATCTGTTAGCTCTGTTTCATACTTGACTCAGTCACATGTAGATAAAAACTGTGTTTTAGTCGAAGCAGCTACAGAACAAGGAAGAACACCTGACGACTGAAACCAGCCTACAGATATCAAGCTAGGCCAGTTAGTCGCACATGAACACATGAACATCTACTGCTGGCATTTGTTTTAGTTACCCAGCACTAACCAGCACTAACCAGCACTAACCAGCATTAACCAGCATTAACCAGCACTAACCAGCATTAACCAGCACTAACCAGCACTAACCAGTACTAACCAGCATTAACCAGCACTAACCAGCACTAACCAGTACTAACCAGCATTAACCAGCACTAACCAGCACTAACCAGCATTAACCAGCACTAACCAGCACTAACCAGCATTAACCAGCACTAACCAGCACTAACCAGCATTAACCAGCACTAACCAGCACTAACCAGCATTAAACCTTATTTGCTTTTCTTTCCCTAAACTTCTTCCTACTGTGGCGCGTTCAGACTGTGGAGACACTGAAGCATAAAGTGAACTGTGAAATTTTAAAATGGTTGTGATTTAAAAGGTCCTCACAAAGATAGATGTGCACGCGAACACACACACACACACACAGAGTGTTGGTGTGTGTGTGTTGTAGAGGTGGAGCTGTGTAATGGAGCGATGCTGTTAGTCCTGCCCTACATCTGCTCTGCTCTTCATTACAGCTCACTGACCTGTGTGTGTGTGTGTGAATGCATGTATGGGCATTTCTTGATGACTAATCTGCTGCTGTTTGCGTGTCGCTGCATCTGAAAACCAGATCCACCTTAAAGGAACAGTCTGACTATTTAACATCAGGTTCATCTCTCCAGTCTTTAGCTTAGCACAAAGACTGGAGGCAGAGGGAAACTGCTAGCCTAGCTGCACGCCTGACGAGGACCCGCTGAGTCCTATTTGAACACTGAGCCTCTTCTTCTATGGTTTTTACTGTAGGATCAAACTGAAAGCAGCAGATCCCTCACTTCAGTGAGATATAGATACTTCAACAGGATCTGAGTCCTTGTTCCAGATATCTAGGCTCTGCTTCACAGACTGTGATCATGCACTGACAGCTTATTTGTTTGTGTGTAATACTTTATGAACTCCTGTAACAGGGGCCTCGGGCCCCAGAGTTAAAATCTCCAGCCAGGATCTGCAGCTCATATTTATGACTGTTCTGAGCGACTCCATCATTGGAAACGCTCGTCTCAGAGTAAAGCAGCAGTGAGATGAACGTTAGCCCTGTAAAAACAACAACAAACGTGATCCTGAGACAAGACATGAAACAATCTGAAACTGAGCGTTACACACCTCACAGGTCACAGCACATCTTCACCTGTGGGTTCATCCGTCTGCAGCAGGTGAAGATCAGACTCCAAACTAATGAACTACATTTATCTTCTGAGGTTTCCGTGTGTGTGTGTGTGTGTGTGTGTGTGAACTGGGTTATTTACTGAGATAAAACAGCAGAGTCTGATTCATGTTCACATCAGAGTCCAATAAATTATTTACACTGACGCTGTCTGATGCTTCTCACTGCAGAGGGTGGGGGTGGGGGGTGAGAGGGTGAGGGTGGGGTGGGGTACATTTTTTATTAACAAACATTATTGGTACATCTATCTTTGTGAGGACGCTGACATCGATGTACCAGCACACACACTCTCTCTCAGAGGTGTGAACCAGGTCAGTGTTACAGCTCATTCTCATTTAAAACAGGAGGATTGTGGAGGAGGTGAGTGTGTGTTAGCGTGAGTGTGTTAGTGTGTAATCATGTGTGTGTGTTGGGGGATGGTATCTGTGCTCATTGTGACTCAGCCCTGCAGCGTCTGTTCAAAGCCTCGCCCTCCTTCTTTCCTCTCCTCCATCCTCCTCTCCTTTCCTTCTTTCCTCTCCTCCATCCTCCTCTCTTTTTTCCTTCCTGTCCTCCATGCTACTCTCTTTTCCTTTCCTCCTCTCCTTTCCTTCTTTCCTCTCCTCCACCCTGACCTCACCAGTGCTGGAGAACCACGACCTCCTCTGTCAGGCTGCAGCGTGTCCCTCTGATCGTGGAAACTTCCCTGAGATCACTTTGTTATGATTTGATGCTACAGAAATAAAACTGACTTGAGACACAAGTGTCGGATCAACCCACCAGTCAGTGGGACTTCGTAAACCAGCAACGTCCACAGTAAATGCAGATCAGGTCTTGAACTTGCAGTCAGTGGAGTCAGTGGTGTCCTGAGCTGAGCAGACACTGTCAGCGATCCTGCTGAGGGATAGTGAGGGACGGTTGTTGTGTTTAAAGACATTTTCTTGGGCCAGTCGCTCTCCTTCTGTCACTCTTTGCAGATGATGTGGTTCTGTTTATCAGCAGCTCCGAGTCTGTGGTTCTCTGCTGGAAAACGCTGACTGGCTCCGTCTGGTTTGGGAACGAGTTGCTGCCTCAGGTGAGGGAGTTTACGTGTTTGGGGGGAATTCAAGGGGCTGAAATAAGTTTCCTCCATAAGTTGGTCAGGCTCAGCTGAAGAGACAAGGTGAGGAGCTCAGACATCCAGACGGCGCGAGGGGCAGAGAGTTGCTGCTCCTCTCCGTGGTTCAGTTATCTGATCAGGATCCTCCTGGGCCCCTTCCTTTGGAGGGTTTACAGGCACCAACTGATCGGAGACCCCGTGGTAGACCCAGAACACGCTGAGACTCTGCATCTCATCTGGCCTGGGAACGCCTCAGGATCCCACCGGAGGAACGGGAGGGACGTCTGGACTATCTTGCTTGACCTGCGACCACAGAGCCCCGACTCCGGATCAGCAGCAGTGGATGGATGGAGGTTACATTCCATTCCCCGATGTGGATCTGGTTCTGCAGCTCTCATAGCAACAGCACTAAAAATATTCCATGTTTATTATCAACACACACTGAGAGGGAGAAGACAGTGACATCATCAGCAACCACACACAGACAACCAGTGAGGTCAGAGTGATGTCATCGACCCATCCTGCTCATCGTGTGCGTGTTATAAAAAGAACATGACAGCCAAAGGCTTTTAGTTTGGAGAGTGTAAATATTTCAGAGGAGCTAACACACGATGGCAGGACGGCATGCTAACATGCCAACACACACACACACACACACACACACACACATGTTGGTCTATCTTTGTGAGGACCCTCCTTGACATAAAACACTCCTTTGCCCTGAACCCTGACCTAAACCAGAGTCTCACCTGATCTTTCTCCTCAGCATCTACCATCTGATTCATTTCTATTAAACTGATCACAATCAGAAATCAATCAGAAATCATCAGAGGTGACTCTGGAGCAGTGATGGCAACACGCAGCACTTCCTGTTCATGTTACTGCCTTGTTTGCTTTCCTTGCTGACTTGCCTCCTAACAGGAGGAAACATTGAAGGATTTACACGTGACACCTGAACACACATGTTGTATGTTTCCAGAGAAAAGCAGAGAAGCAGGTCCTTTACTTCAGACCTGACGCGTCTGAAAAACTCTGAGCTGGTTCCATCGTTTCACGTTTCAACATCACAGCACAGAAAATGTAAAACTCAAACAGAAGAAGAAGAGTTTGGTGCATTGAAATCAGAATCAGCAGAAAGACGACAGCGCCACCTGCAGGACAAACTCTGAACACGCAGGAACCTCAGGCTCTTATTTTTGTGGCATCGTCACTGAGAGGAAGCAGGAAATAATCATGAAGCTCACAAAAATAAAAGTCTCACTTGTTTTTATAAACTCACTTCACAAATTTGATCCCGTTTTCTTCCAGTTGTTCATTTCAGAGTTTTTCTGTCTCTCAGCTGAACGTACAGAGCGACTTCTTTCTCTAACAATGACTTTATGTGATTTACAGGAAGATGACAAAAATTTCCATAACATTGTCCTGTTTGCTCCATTTTTTTTTACTTCCTAACCTCCATCCTCTCTCCTTCCTCTTCCATCTCTTCTCCACAGCTCCTCTCATCTCCCAGCCTCCTGTATTTTCTCCTCTCTCTTTTTCATCCCTCCCTTCTCCTCCCATCCTCTTTCCTCTCCTTTCTCATCCTCTTTCTGCTGTCATTCATTTTTTAAAGATCTAATTAATTTGGTCTCTTTTCCATTTTTGCTTTTATTTTTTTCTCTCTACGTTTGATTTGATCTCTTTTCTTGTCCTCCCCCTTTTCTCTTTCCCTCTGTCCATTAGAAGAAGTGTCTCATATTTTATTGATGTTTATCAGCATATGGAGGCCGAGTCCTTACAAAGTGTGTGTGTGTGTTTGTTTACAGGCTGAACTGAGACTCATGCCGCCCTGCAGCATTATGAGCTCACATTACACTTTGCTCTTTTCAGTTACTTTTTCAGTTTTTAGCTTCAGTTCATTTTTCACTTTTATTTTATTAAAACAATCAAGTTGATCAATTAATTAGTCAACTGCCAAAATAAATCTCCGACTATCTTCATCAATTGTTTGTAATTTTTCAAGCAAAAATAAAAAATTGTTTTTTCATTACACACTGAGAATTTTCACGTGTTCTTTCTCCCACAGTTACAACTCCACAAACTCGATTTTTTATCCCTGATACTGTTTCTTTTGTTCTTTTCAACATTAATTCACTTGTCCTCTTATTCACTGTAATCAACCAAATAATCTCATGTCCGTAAAGCACAGCTCTATAAGCACCTGATAAAAAATTTTAAGAATTAAAAATGAGCCTGTGATAAGCTCTAGTTTTTTCCCATGTTTGTGCCTGTTGTATTTCATGGGACTTGGAAAGTCGAAACTCTTCGTATGTTGTCAGGCTTGTGAACAAACAAGAATACTGAGACTTAAAGATTTAAAGTCTCAAACATTGATGTGACAGGAGATTTTATTGTTATCACCTCCCCAACGTTGTTCTTTCAACACAAACACTGATTTTAATTAATCTGATTCTGACTGTTAGGAGGCTCGTACTCACCTTCTGAACAGAAACATGCTGACATGTTCAGGTGTCTGCAGGTGAGACTTCTGTTCCTGGTCCAGACATCCAGGAGGAGTCCTGGTTTAGGTCGGTTATCTATATTTTGTCCAATTTGTTTGGGCATTTGTGGATTTTTCCTAAATTTTAGAAAATAAAGAGCAGATGAATTCAGGTATTTGCAGGTGTTTAGGAAACAGAATTTAAACATTCAAAACATTGGAAAACAGTTTAAAGCAAAGAAAAAAGTTCCTCTCAAATTATTTTGAAAAAACTTGTTTTCCTTTTAAATATTTTTATTGAAAACCCCTCAGTATTGTTTCGGTTACATCACACAAAAATTCAAAGTTTTTCCCCACAGACGGGAAGATGGAGGGAAACTAACAGCTGACAGGAGTGAGCTGGGGTCAAAGGTCAAAGGCGTGGGTCAACTATCACCTCGCTGCAGAAAACAAAAACATTTGTAAAATTATTTGTCATTAACAAAATAAAAACAAACCTGAAAATGAGCTGAGAGTCTATTTACAATATTGCCTTAAAAACCAGTTAAAACCAACCTCAGCAGGCCTCACAGACGTGACCTTTGACCTTTACACTCTTAAAAACAACACATCACGTCAAACACATCCTTATGCCTGGTGCATGTTAAATTTGACAACAGACCACGAGGTCGGGGTCGGGACCTGGACCTGATCCCCTGCTGGCTTCCCACCCAAAACTCCAACGCGTGACTAACAATTAACAATTAATCTGCCAGTTATTTTTTCAATTAATTGATTTCAGGAAACTTTCAGATCTTAAAACATGATAAAAGTTGTCTGCTGCCTCAGTCCAACATCTCCAGCCTCAAAGCCTGAGTCAGCGAGTTTCTGTTTGTGTCTGAAACCAGACGTGGACGTATTTAAAGTGACGCTGATTTTAAGAGTGTAAACGAGAGAAGAGCTAAAGTTTACAGCAGTTCAGATAAAAGTCAGAGCTGTGCAGAGTCAAGAACAAACCTGACTCACCAGGAGAAAAATGAGGAAGTGGAAAAAAGATTTTTTCTAAAGGTTTTGGACGTTTCCTGGACTCTGTCTGTGTGATTGTCCTGTTATTTAATTCCATCCTGGTCAGGTTTGTTCCTGTTTAATAAAGCAGGAGAAAGTAGACAGTAAAAAGCAGCTGCTCACGTGGCTGCAGATTCCCACGCAGAGCAGCGACACCTGAAACACACGCAACAGGTGTGTCCTGTTTCAGACTCCGCCTCCTTCAAACAGCTCAACTAGACGGAAAAAGTCTGGAAGACACAGCTATTATATCTTTTCGTCCTCCATATCCCATAATCCACTGCACACCTGCCGCTGTAACGGTGTGTTCAGGTGACTTCTGCCAGTGCGTAGAGTTAGAGGCTGACCAGACGAACAGGTGTAAGTGAATTCAGGAAGTGAATGACTCCAAACAGGAAGCCGAGAACCATCAGAGCGACACATGAACCTGCTGCGCTGAGTCAGGACTGGTTCCTGTGACAAACCTCAAACAGAATGGTTCCTGTTTTAACTGAACCCTGAACCTGAACCTGATCCTGATCCTGATCTGGGTTTACAACCAAAGGATCAGACTGAACCTACACAACATTCAAGACATCAGTTCTCTGAACTTTTCTTCAAATGTTTGTTTAGTTTGCCACTGTAGTCTGAGAGCACCTGAACACACCGCACATTTCTGTCAGGTTTAGTTCAAAGAGTGAGTCCTTTTTAGGAGGCGGAGCCTGAAGTGTGACACAGCGGCGGTGGTCTGAACATCACGGGGGGACGGTCAGTTTGAACATGAGCCGCTCGGTTTTACATCAACCTAAAAACATCGACAGCTGCTGACTGGGGACAAAGACAGGTCGCTGTTAACTTCAGAAAACAAACACAGAACTAATAATTCCTCCCACCCGCCCCCTAACTTCCCTGTAGAGTCCCTACAATAAATCAAACACACACTGGAAATATTAATACGATCTACGTGGACCTGAGCGACAGCAGTTCTGCATATGTTGGACTGTGAGACGGGCAGAGACAGCAGAGGCAATGTGAGCACTATTCGTCCAGTTCAGGGAAAGTTTATCGGACTCAAACGAGACGGAGAACGAAGATCCTCAAACACCCAGCGTGGCAGGTGGAGACGGACACGTGTGATGTCCCTGATTGGGTGTTGGACACACTGAGGTCCTGAAGAGTCCAGAGACTGATATGGTTGAAGAAAGAACTGGGCTCTGATCCTGAAGGACACGGCCTATCTTTAAAAGGTGGATTTGGCTGGATGGTGGTTTGAAGCTCAGAAACTCAAAGAAAAACGAAGCGTTCAGCTGAAGGCTCAGAAACGCAGGTCGAGAAACAAAGGTCTCATCTCCGGACGGCTGCAGACTCTGGTGGATTTGAGGCTAAGCTGTGGAGGTTTGGGACGAGAGTTTCAGGTCGCAGAAAGCAAACGAAGACCAGCGCAGACTACAAGGTTTTCATGAACATGACGTCGCCAGGTCGACACGATTATTCCACCCGGAGAAAACCCACAGCTACTACAAACACACACGACTGTGTTCAGCTTTCAGCTGCAGGTGTGACAGGTTCTGCACAGGTGGGACTCAGGCTGCGTTCACAGCCGATCCGTCAGGTCTCGTTAAATCAAACTCTGCTGCGTTTATTCTTTATTTGAATTTCTTTGGGTGTGGACCAAATAACGGAGACCCTCCTTTACCGGTGGTCTCAGTCCAGTTCGGCGTGGACTCTGGTGGTTTGTTTGCTACGTCAGTTTAAAAACACAAACTCCAGTTCAATCACCTGCCGTTCATAAAGCGACCTGATCTGAACTTTAGCCTCAATTTATACAAAATCATCAGGTAACCGTGGTAACGCACATGTGCAGCAGCACCTGAGCGGAGGAATCAGTCAGAAACGAGATCAGTTAAAAGAAGCTGCGTGTTCGTGTTTTTGTCTCTGGGACAGACAGATCGGGGAAAACCTTGTAGTCTGGACTGGAGAAGCTCCTGGGTCCAGCGGCTGAGTGGGGACAGAGTCCAGTCCCTAAAGTTTTCTGGAAGCGTTTTGGACATGTACTGTGACCCGAAACGGTCGTCAACAGATGAATACAAGCAGGAGAGGACGAAGAGGAGGAGCCAACCACGGAGACGGAAAACAGAAATTCAGTCCAGCGTCTTCTGTTCTCACAAAGCTCTGCTAACAAGGAGCCGATCCACACCAGGACCTGACTTTCAGATGTTCAGACCAGGATCAGAGTTCAGGAAGAGGAGAGAAGACAGACTTACCAGACAGACAGAAGCTTTGATCCTGAACCAGGTTTTAAAGGGAAACGTGGAGTTTCAGGTGACAACCAACAGGTAAAGTTCTGATAAAATCTTCTTATATATTATCTAAAAAGTAAAAGATGATATTCTATTGCAAACTGAAAGGAACTATCTCAGATCACACTGTTCCTGTCGCTGCTCTCGCTGTCCCTGTTGTTGTTGCCGGTTGCTGTATTTGCTGTAGTTGCAGTGGTTGTCTGACGGAGGTCGGGTCCAGAGGTGGACTGAGACGGACAGAAACAGGACAGGACGACACACAGACGACGGTCGGCCCGGAGGACTAGTCGTCTTCGTCGTCGTCCTCGTCTTCCTCGCCTTCATCATCCACTTCTCTCTTCCTCTTCTGTCCCTGAACTCCCGCCTGCTCCTCTACACGGAGAGAGAATCAACCAATCAGAGGTGGCTGTCAGGATTGGGACCAATCAGAAGTCTGCATGTGTTATTTTACTGATAGAAAACCACCTACAGGAGGAGGAGTCTTTACAAAACTTCACATAAAGGATCAGTTTTAGGGACGTGATGCTTTTTTAGCTTTATTGGAATCCACTCAGGGATCCATTGATTGGTGGATTAAGCTGCAGATTTAGGATCCAGACCAACAGTGAGATTTAATGTGATTTAAATGTTTATCTCTGTAGCTGCTGAGCTGCATTAGCAGGCGACACAGTGCTACAGACCTCACTGTCAAATCACATGACGATGAAGACGTCGTCATCTTAGACGCTGACTCATCAAACATGTTACACTTCCTGTTAATATTCATCCATTCACTCTCTGATGAACTGTGTCACCACCTGCCTTCAGGTCACACTTTCATACGGACGCTCGTCAGCTCGCTGCATGGCTGACGGCCCCTAACGCCGCTCTGACGTCGATCAGCCTCTGATCCAGAAATCACATTCAGTGCTTCCTGTTTTAAAACGTCAGTGTGTTTTCACTGTGTTATTGATAAAGTTTAGTGGTTTGTGTCGTGACGTTCTTGGCAGACACACACTTTACCTCCTCCACCGTCACAGCCGGTCCAACACTCACCTTCCTCCTCCTCCTCCTCTGCATAGTCCTCCTCATCCTCGTCTTCCTCCTGAGACAAAGACAGAGACAGAAGAAGAAGAAGGGAAAAACTGAAGTGTTATACTTTCAAAATAAAAGGCAGGCAGCTTGTTTCTGATTGGACAACACTAACGAAGCTATGCAGGTGTTAATCACGTCTACATCAGTGTGACCAGGCTGATCTCCATCAGACCGACTCCGACAGCGTGTTGCTCTGAGCTGATTTCATCCCTTTAAATGTTTGTTTAATCAACTCTAAACTTTCATAGACATATAAACACACAGAGCTGTATAACAGACCTACGTGTTTCTCTCAGATCAGATCTGAAACAGATTTGTACGTTTCAAACCAGTTTATTCTTTCATGTGGAAAGTTCTTCTTTATATTTTGAGTTTTAAATTTCTGCCAATTACAAAATGACAACAGTTCAGAATCAAAATAAAACCTGAATACTGAAAAACTATTTCACACAGTCACTGCTAACGTTTACAGTAGTTACATCTTCTGAACATTTATTTTGAAAACTTTCTGGCTGATGCTTTTTTTTTTTTACCACCGTTTCTCTTCATCAGGATCACATGTCAGAGGCGGCCATTTTGGTTTTGAACCTGGTCAAGAACACAGTCACACCTGAGGTCACACCTGAGGTCACCCCATCAAACCGGCTCATATCAGACCAGGCAGAGAACTGGACTTAATTTCAAATAAAATTCTACATTGAACCACATGAGCATCGAATCAAACTGTCAGTCAACCCTTGGCCCCGCCTCTGCCCCACAGCCTCATGACTTTGTGAAACTAAACAGTGCGTTTGGTAGTAGGAATCAGAGAGGCTGCTGTGGAACACCTGGCCTGCGGCTGGCTGCTCGGTGGTTCTGTCTCACCGTTGTACAGGTGCTATTCAGGACAGGTGTGTTATGGGGACCTGCAGACCTGTGTCTGAGCCGGCTGTGGTTCGACCTGCAGGCTGAAGCCTGAGTTGCCCACCTGATCGCCCCGGTTCACCTGAAAGCCCAGCCCCACCTCTCCTCCCTCTGAGCCATCCTCATCCTCCTCTTCATCGTCCTCCTCTTCATAGTCACCGGTCAGCCCCGCCCCGTCCTCGCCGTCCTCATCTGCGAAGACAGAGGTGACGTTAAGAGACGACGACGTTCACACAGAGACGACGTTCACACTAAACTCAGTGTCCCACCATCGTCCTCGGCTTCAGAGTCGGGAGCCTCGTTGTCCTCCTGGTCAAAGCCGTCCAGGTAGGTGACCTGAGGCAGCAGCTCGAACACACTCTCTCTGTAGTCCTCCAGAGACGTGATCTCACAGTTGAACAGGTCCAGACTCTGGAGGCTCTTCAGGTTTTGCTGCAGCAGGAAACATTACATCAGCATGTTAGCAGCAGCAGCAGCAGCGTCATCGTGTGTGAGTGTGTGTGAGAGTGTGTATTCTGACCAGCGCCTCCACGTTGCTCAGCTCTTTGATCTTGTTCCCGCTCAGGTTGAGGTAGGTCAGGTTGGGACATTTCTCTGACAGAGTCTCCAGAGAACCGGACAGGTTGTTGTCGCTGAGCTCCAGCTGAGAAAACAGAGAAGAAGAAGAAGAGGAAGCTCAGGTTCTTACTCACCTGTGGCAGATTATCTACAATGAGCTGTGTTAAAGAAACCCTACAAAACACCAGCACACACGATTCAGTGTGAGAAAGAAATCTATGTTCTACTCCACTGGTGATCGTCTGTGATGTTGTGGGTCAGTGTGTCTACAGTCTGTCTGTAACTGTAATGTCTTTTGATGGTGTCTAACTGCCACAGGAGCCAAGAGACATGTCTCCATGCTGCTGCTCATTAATCCAGGACTGTTTAAAACCTTTTTATGAGGAAACAATACGATTGTGTTTAACACTGGTCCTGTCAGAGACCCTGTGTGGATCGCAGTGAAACTGCCCCGACACTCGGCCTGTGTGTTACCTTGCGTAGTTTGGGCAGTGAGGGCAGCTTAGCCAGCGAGCTCAGACCCACGTTGACCATACTGAGGAACTCCAGCTCCGTGAACTCGTCCGTCAGACCTTCGACCTCCCCGTCTGCAGAGCGACTGTTGTCCACCACCAGCTCTGCTATCTGAGAGGTGGGTGTGCAGAGGGAGATGGGACGAAGAGGAAAAAGAAATAAAGTCCAGAACAAACCAGTGGAGCTGCATCAAGGCTGCACAGCTGAAGACTGATGCTTTACACTGTATTTTACTGATAAGGTTCATCCTTTGTTTTTAAACGTGTGTGGTGTATTTTACACCGATGTAACGTAAAGCAGCTCCAGCTGCACGTCGGCCTGCAGTCCTGGGTTGTGTAATGACAGTAAAGCTGACCCTGACCTAGAACTGCTTTCACCTGCTGTTCCTCTGACGTCCAGCAGAGGCTCCTGCTAACCGTCTGCTTTAAAGTGAAAGCTGAAACCCATTGGTCGATCGACAGGAAATGAACCGACAACATTTTAAATAATCAATTCACAGTTTCGAGCAAAAATTAAATAAACTATAAAATTACATATATATATATACACACACACACACACACACACTGTTTGCTGGATAAAACAAGCTGCTGAAATACACTGAAGTAAATTGCGTTGGGCTGCGTCGCACACGGCTCCAGGCTCACAGACACAGCAGCATTTTTCTTGTGCTTCTCTTCATGTTGAATCACCTGTGTGGTTTAAGGTTGTGCTGTCACTGCGGGTGGGTGGGGGGAGGGGGGGTTAGTGCAGGGTGTGGTTTTACTTTTCCCCCACCTGGATTCAGTGAAGAAGAATACTGGAGTAAGAGCCAATCAGAGGCAGAGTAGGGGGCGGGTCTCTGCAGACATACAGAGACACGCCTGGTACACGTCAGGTGCACGGAGCCGACCAATGAAGAAGTTCAGTTGCATCTGACAGATTTTGGCTTGTGTGTGGAGCCCTGGCATTTCAGACAGAAAATAAATGGCAGATTGATTCACGAGGACAGTGACGCTTGTGACTGATGACTCTTCATTATCAATAAGTTACAGATTTTTTTCTCGATCAGTTCATTCGTGTTAACACAGTGAGCCAGTTTCCCAGAGCCTGAGGCGCCGTCTTCAGACGTCTGTTCTGTCGTTCAATCTGAACGTTGAACCAAAAACATGAAACCATCGACTTCATCATCAGTCAGTGATTGATCAACTGATCGATCAACTAATCATTTCAGATTATTTTAGAAAGTAACTGTGGGTTGTAGCCCTAAGATGGACAGAGACAGACAGAGACAAACAGAGATGGACAGGTGTGAGCTGAGGTGTAACACCTGGGTTTGGACTTTGTTCAGACTGGTGGTGCCTGTGTTTCCCAGAGTTCCTCTGGGTCCTGGGCTTATATAAGCAGCAGAGTCTGAGTGTGTCAGAGCTTCAGGCCACCAGGCATCAATGAAGACCGACGGCCATTACTACCACTGCGCGCGCACGAGCTGGGGCTTTAAACTACTATAATCTACATGCACAGTCTGGTGTGTGTGTGTGTGTGGTGGGGGGCGGGGGTTCCACTGAGCCTGTACACACACCATCTGCCGGCATCCCCCCACTTCATACAACATGACACCAGTGAGCTGGATGAGTGTGTATCACCGAGTCTGAACCGTGAGCACCGGAGAGTGTGTTATTTAACTGAAGCTGGTCGGTTGGCCGTCCGGTTATATAACTTAATCACACACACACACACACACACACACACACACACACACACACACACACACACACACGGAGCTGTGCTTTAAAAGGGACGAAAGAATCCGAGTAACACCGATTAAACAGGACACGTTACTGCGGTCACACCGTGTTTTAATGGATCCGACTCGTTTCCCGGCAGCTACAGGCGGAGCCGGTCCGGTCCGGTCCGTCATGTTACTTTCCTACAGATCCACACACGCATTCCTCCGCATGGTTAAAGCGGCGGCGGTAATCGGCCCAGTCGGTAACGCCATTTTGAGCCGTTACGACGCTGTTAGCGAGCACCGACACTCCGCGTTACACGGTAATCACGTTACAACGACGAAGCACGATGTAACGCGGAGTTCGTGTTTTGTCTTAACGATCATCCAACACAATCATTCGTCGATGTCCGTGTAATTCCCCGTCACCTCCACAGCTAATCCGCTTTCTGTAACGGTAAGTCGGTAACGCGTTACTACCGAGCTCCAGCTCCACACTCAAAATGTCTCTGTGACCGACCTCGGTGCGCCCTGCGTCCCCCACCGAGCAGAGTCGCACCAAAACATCGTTTAAAACCTCACAACAGACGCTAAGTTTGCTTCTGAATCCAGTTTAACGACGCGGGCTTCGGTAAAATGTCGGGTTACACGGTATTTCCGTCGAAGTTTAAGCCGTTGGCGACTTAAAATGTCCGCTCGCGGAGAACCAAATACCCGCCGACGTCGTTGTTGTTGTTGAGGTCGACACGCAGTGTTTGTCCGGGACCAGAAGCCCGCGCTGGCTCCGGAACAAACACCCGCGTGTCGAACTTATTCTCCGGTAAAGTCGAGCTGCTCCGAGCGGCCGGTGACTGATTAAAAGTTAAACTTGCACACGTCGTCAACCGTGAAGCGGTTATAAACGATTTACGCTCGAACGGGACAAAACCAAACTGCGTGGGCTCGTTAACCGTTCCGGGACGATGAGAACCGTGAATGTAGTGCTAATAAGTGAATTTTGGTGACATATTTAAAGCCTCCCGGAGAGAAGTGTTTCACCGGAGAGGAGGAGGAGGGGGCGGGCGGACGAACCGAGCCGTGAGATGCTTCCACATCCATCCAGAGACGCTGTTCTCAGCCGAGGTGCGGGCGGCAGCTGATCAGACTGTAACCTGATCGATAAGAGGTTTACGGACCGAGTGTCCCACGGTAAAGTTTCCGTTCAGAGCGTTATCCGTGGCGGACTCCATGTGATGAGCGCGGCGGAGCAGCCAGTCAGCTCCGGTCGCACATCACCTCCCGGACTATTTCAGGCAACAATTAAAATGTTATCAAAATCCAAAAGGCTCACCTCCGCCGGGTTCCTGCTCCGCAGCTCTAGAGTGATCCTCTTCTTCATGTCCATGTTGAAGTCTGCCGTAAGAGGTGATTAAAAGCGTCGGTAAACACTTGATAAAGTCCCGGGGATCAGAGCGGGGGCTGCTCTTCTCTGACGGCCACAGTTTGCCTACTGATCCTCCATGATACCTCCCGCCCTACCCCCTCCGCCGGAGCCCCGCCCCCAGCCGCACAGGGTTGGCCGCGTGGCTCTGCTCTGCCGCTGATTGGAAGGTGGCCACGTCAATCAGGACTGATCGGCCGTAATCCTGGGCGGGAATATCCCAAAAGGCTCTGGCAGCCCGATAAAGCCTCATGGGAGTTGTAGTTTCACAAAAGCAACATGATCGTTACAGCCTCTCATTAAAGGAGCGATGTCAGTGTTTCAGTTTAAAACGTGAAAAAATTAACATCAGCAACAGAATGTGGAGAAATAACAGTTCTGACCTTGAGTCAAAGACATCTGTGTTATGTTGCAGAGATATCTGCTGAAGTTAGCATGCTAACCAGCTATCCCCAGCCTGTCCTCACTTGTAATACCACTCTGTACCTGTAGAGGCGACAGTGAGTCACTGTAGCGTCCAGTGTGCCCTCGGTCCACCATGAGAAGATGAAGGTCCGTGAACCTGTGTTTCACCCGTCCTCTCTCAGGGACATTCGTCTGTCCTCAGGCTCAGCTGCCGATGCTGCTGCTCCAGCTGCATCCTCTCCATCTTCACTGTTAGATTAAATCACTGTGGTCAGTCTAACAACAACAGAAGAGAACAGTCAGGGTAAACCTGTGTGAAAACATTATTCTACAATCCAAGCTAACATAAGCTCAGCATGGGGGATCAGACTCACGTTCACCCTGAATTACAGGTACGCACAGGGCAGGTAGAAACTGCCCCCCATTTCACTGGCTCGTCTCGCTTTGGCGAAAGGAGGGGGCACTGCAACTTTCTGGTGTTATGCTGCCCCCTATATGTTTCAACAGCCAATTCTTACACATTTCCTCTATAACAGACTCAAATTTAAAAAAGTGTTTAGGGGCATTTTCTCCTTGATTGACAGGTGTCTCAGTCCAATAAACAGCTGCTTGCATTTGTTTTTTTTTACCTCATAACTCACAAAACTGATCCACTGGTTATGAAACATCTGTATTGTCTTAGTATTGAATGTATATTATAGTTAAGCGCATGTTTGTGTTAATGTTTGACAGAAATAAAAAACTGTGCATGAACAAGCCAAAATTTATCACAAGTGAACTTTTCTGTTTTTGTAAATGAAGTCAAAATATAAATGAAGGTAGGCGAGACTGAAAGTTCACTTCTGACCTCGGACTGGAATAAAAGTCTCACCACAACATCCATTTAGTAGCTGCTCTGGAGCTTTTGACTTCTCTCAGTAGATGGAGTTTTGTTGTTTCCCAGGAAAAGACAAAGTTTGAAGTATGAAGCCACCGTGATCAACAGGTGGTTAACGTGCTCAGATAAAATGAAATTTAAGAAAAAAAGTTTGGAGGGAGGCCGATGAGCCAACGGGACAAAAATAAATAGAACTGGTGGAAGTTTGTGTGGTGTCGTTTCAGCATTCTCTCATTTTCCTGCATGTGTCTGTCCAAAGCCTGATCATCTCAGAGTCCCTGCTGCTTTAAAAACTGACTGATCACTGCTGACTCAAAGCTCATTAATAAAATGATTACGTGTGGTTTTTGCCATCAGTTTGACACCTGAACACCTCGTGCAGCGTTCAGGTGTCACTGTGTGAAAGTTTCAAAAACACAATAGAGAGGAACTTATTCAAAAAAACAAGTGTTTATATTTCAGATTACCAATGCAGGCAGCCATCATTTGTCATCATCATCGTGTTGAAGCATTCGGGTACAGTTAAAAAAATACAACTTTATATGTACATAGAAAAAGGTTGGCTTCGCTGAGCTTATAAAAATAACTATCACACTCAACTCAAATGACGCAGAATCACTGATCAGAGGGAGAACGGGCACGACGGACTGCTGAGAGGATACAGGTTGGTCTGCACAGCTACCGAGCAGCAACATCAGCTGACAGGTAGAGATCAGTAACCGGTGTTACACTGGAGGGCCGAACAGGGCTGAACCAGGACAAGAAAACCAGGGCCAACCTAACCTCTCTGAGGGGCCATACTGGGGTTTTAGATGTTTTACCACCAACTTACACATTTCCTGAGATTGAGTCAACTTTAACCCACCTCTGATCATTTACTGCACGGTTTTACACTGATTTCCTTCCTTCCAGGCAGCCACTGGTTTCACTTCATTTCTTAAATGGTTTTGCCACAACATGGCATCACAACATGGTATCACAGTCTGTGTTTGGTCAGCGTCAGTGTTGTATGCAGAGATCTATCACGTACATTTTAAAAACAAAGAAAATGTTGAATTTACTCTGAAAGGTAAAAAACAGCTGACAAATGTTTGGTTCACAGACGCACTCGCATTTAACTTCTGCATTTTATGACATGTTAAAGCCAGAATATGAAACTCTCCCACGTCCCAGATTTGCTGTTCCTTTGTCTTATTTGATAGTAAACTGAATATTTTAAAGCTTGGTTGGAAAAAACAAGCAGTGTAACGAGATCACCAGGTTTCAGAAAAACCTTCTCAAACCTGAATATTTACCATTTTCTTAAGTTCTCGTCAATTTTTAAGTTTTTAAAAGTTTTTTTTTTTTAATAAAAAATGTTCCATTTCATACTTTTCTATGATGTTAAACTATATATTTGGTTTTTGGAGAAATCTGAGCACTCAGCTTGGGCTTACTGGTGATTAAAAAAAATATATTTTCTGAGGTTTTGTGACTGAACAGTGAACTGACTGGGCGAGAGGATAATCCACAGACGAATCAATAATTCAGACAGAGGAATGTGCCAGGACATGTTTTCATTTTAAAAAGTTTCTGTTCAGGGGTCAGCTAAAATTTCAGATGCGGTGATGTCCCTGAACACACCACCAGCTGTGTCACCCCGTCAGACGCCTGTTTAAGGGGATCGTTTGGTTTCAGGTCGCTGCAGATTTCATGAGGATGAGGTGAAAGTGAACGCTGCACAGGACGATGAAGGAAACCAGTCTGAAGTGCTGCTGTGAAAAATACACACGAGGTTAAAGGGTCTGATTCAGAGGCAGGAACACCTGGAACACCTGGAACACCTGAATATCTGAGTCACAGTAACAACTGATGATAACTGACAGGCAGACAGCGAGACTGACAATTAAATGTCAAGTCTCTAACTGAACTGAAACGGTTCTCCAGTTAATCAGTTAGCCATCAACAGAATGTCAGTTAGCAACTGTCAGAGAGAAAGATTTTCATTTTTCTTTGATGTTAAACTAAATTTCTTCTGTTGACTAAACAATCTATAAAACAACCGGCAGACTAATCAATAAGTGATTCTATCGGTCCCAGAGGAGTTGGCCTCAGTCAGCCCTGTTAGCGGCCTGACTCCCACCTCAATGACTGCAAGGTTTCCATAATCAATCTGGTTCGGTTCGGTTCAGGTCTGGACCCTGGGATCTATGAGACTCAAGGACAAAGAGGAGTTTTTCTATTTTCCAAAGTGAGTTGTCTTGTTGAGGAGGACACAGGACATGAGCCAAAGACAGACGATTGCCTGTGACCATTTGGCTTCCCTGCTTCATTCTGGACTAATTTTCGGGAAGCAAATAGGAAAGCTTGTTTGGCTCTCCAAAAGGAAAGAAGTCCAAAAACCAAAAATATATATAAACCATAAAATGAGAAAGAAGCAGGAAAACAGTTCAGAGTGAGTTTTTGTAGTGTCCACAGCCAACAGAGGGGTTTTCTTTGCTCTCACAGCCCTCTGTCTTCACCGTATCTTGTCTGTGATCTTCTGAGGAAGCAAAATGGTGCAAGCCACAGCAAAGTTGGAGTAACTGGGTTCTTAGGGCAGAGGGCAACGTGGTCCCAGTTTATCAAGACGTAGAGTTAAGAAGGCATCAGACAAACAGCTCAGTTGGTTCAGGGATTAACCAGCGAAACTGAATACAACAGAAACAAAGGGATACAAATAGCTAGAGAGGGAAAACCATTCGTTTTCACAGCATCTAAAACGCTGTGAAAACAAACTAAAATGCTAAATTCCTGCTGTATGATCACATATGTTGCACAAAGCAGCCGCCGTCAGGTTCAATCATTCTGCGTTTGCTCAGAGTTCAGCTGGGGAAGCAAAATGACGCGTTAAAGCAATGTTAAGCAAACACACAGGGAGGACCGTCCTCCTGAACACGACATCCTGACTGACCACTGATTACAACTGAAACAAAAAACAACAAAGCTCATTTTCCTTCCAGCGAAGGTCCCACCTCCTCCTGGGTTCATCTTTCTCCTTATTCCTCTCCATCTCTCTGACCCATTCATCCAACTTCATTTCCATCTGCAGCAGCCATTTTGTATCCCTATTAAGTAAGCATTCTGTTAAGAGAACTAGTGGAAACTCAGAATGGGGCATTGCAATCTACCCTCATGTTTGTGTGGTCTGTTTTCAGTCCAGGTTTTGTTCCTGACTGTTGTGTCTTCTTGGGGAAGCCATTTTCCTTCTCCTCTCTCACACGTTGGTAGCAAATCTTCAGAGATTCCAAATGGTGCATGACCGACCATGACCACCATCAGGTTAGTTTAGTCTATTTGACCTTCTTGTCCCACTGGAGAAGCCATTTTGTCACTCCTCTCAATTGTGCCAAAAAAAATTCAGGGATTCAAAATGGTGCTTGACTAAATTCCACCACCATGTTTGTTTAGGCCTCCGTCACTCTGTCTTTGTACTGTTCTGTTTTCTTGGGGAAGCCATTTTGCTTCTCGTTCCCCAAAGTATTATTAAATTTTTCAGGGATGCAGAATGTTGCACGACTGAAATCCTCCATCGTGTTTGTTTAGTCTCTTTTCAGTCTGTCTTTCTCGTCCTAACGTTTCTGGAAGGCCATTTTGTCTCTCCCGTCCTTCGCCTCCATCGCTCTCTGTTAAATGCAAACCTGCGAGTTAAACCAACCCTCTTCTGTTATGATGTGTCTTTTTGTCGGTATCACCCCCTCCTCAGCCCGTCCTCCCCTCCCTCTCTGTTACGAGCTGACCTCCGTTGTCTCTCCCCCCGTCTCCACCAGCGTCACCTGACCCTCCTCACCCTCCATAATAATACCTCCCTCTTGCAGCACCACCATCTCTCCCTCCTCCTCCACCACACTGGCGGCCCCCTCCTCCTCGTCCTCCTCCCCTCCCACCACCTCCTCGGGGCTGGCTGCGGAGTTGGCGGCGGTGCTGCCGGCGGTCATGGCGGCCGTGGTGGTGCTGCTGCTGTTGGCCTGACTCTGGGCCATGGCCTCCAGCTTGATGCGGTACTCCTCGGCCTCCTGCTCTTTACGCAGCAGCTGCTGCCGGTACTCCTGCGCCTTCCTGTTGGCCTCCTGCAGCTGCCTCTGCAACAGCTCCTGCAGGAGGAGGAGGAGGAGGTCATGTCACAGTGTCTCAGTCCAACAGGTTCGTTACACAACCCAGTACACTACAGCTGCTACAACTGATTAATGAACTGATGAGTTGATTGACAGAACATGAACTGATTAATTATTCTGAGTCCCTGTTTTTAGCAAACGTCCATTTTCAGCTTCTTACATGAGATTATTTATTTATTTCCTTTGTCTTAAACGACAGTAAACTGAACGTCTTCATGTTTTTCCTGTTGATCAGATAAAACTTTAATCCACTAATCACAAACTGGCAGCCCCACAAATACTGCACTTTGGAGCTAATATGATGAGAAGACTCATTTCATGGGTCAGTTCCAGGGTCAGAGGTCTGTTTCTCTGTTTCTACGTCCCTGTCAGTGAACTTGTCCCCTCACCGTCTCTCCTGTGTCGTTGTGGTTGTTGGTCACCTCCAGCTTCCTCTTTCTGGACGGTGGAGGCTGAGGCTCCTCCGTCACCACCTCCTCCGTCACTGTGTTGGCTGGCACTGCCAGCACTGAAAACAAACAAACAAACAAACAAATCCAGCATCAGAACACAGGTTTGACTCGGAAAGTGCTGAAGTGAATGAAGGTGTTTACGTGTCCTACTCTGCTGTCCGTGCTGCATGGTAACAAAGAACGGCTGTGCCATCCCTCCGGTGGTCTGTAGGTTGCCGTGCTGGTCCGTTACTATGGTGATGACTCTCTGCCCCCCCTCGTTAACAACAGTGGCGTGCTGGATGTTGGAATCCAGAGCGCTGGCTGCCATCGCCTCCTCAGAATCTCCTGAAACACAAACATTAAAATCATATCCCCACATTTGTTTAACAGCTGTGTGTGTGTGTGTGTGTGTGTGTGTGAGTGTGTGTGCGTGTGAGTGCGTGTGCGTGTGAGTGCGTGTGCGTGCGTTCACACCTGCGTTGGCCTTGTTGAGCAGCTCGGCCAGGTTGACCACCCCACCCTGTATGGCAGGTATTCCCTGGATGATGAACTGTGGCTGGTTGGTGGTGGTGCTGGTCTCCACGTTCATACTCACCTGGTTCATGTTCACCTGGTTCATGTTTACCTGATTCTGCATGCCTTCCTGTGTGCACAAACACACAGACACACACACACACAGAGTACAAAGGTAAAGAAAAGCACCAGGACAATGACCTCATGGTGGACATTCCCCCCTTGAACTCTAACAAAAAACTGATTTCACGCCACAGCTGTCTGGATGTTGTGTCTCACCTGCAGCAGCAGCATCAGCTCGGTGTTCTGGATGTCGACCGCAATGTCGAACGGCGTCTTGTCGAACTTACTGAGCGCGTGCACGTCGGCGCCGTGTTTGATGAGGGTCTCGGCCACGCCGTGGTGTCCGTGCTGAGCGGCCCAGTGCAGAGCCGTCATCTTCAGCATGTCTTTGGCATTGATGTCTGCACCACTCTGAAAGCACGCAGAGTTTTTAAAACACAGCTGAGACGATTAATCAGCACAAACTTAACTCAAAACTCGTTTCAATAATCAATGAATTGTTTTCAAGCCAAACATTTGATGGTTGCAGATTCTCAGTTTGAGGATTAGCAGCTTTTCCTGGTCGCACACTGTAGAAAACTAATCATTTTGGCCCGATTAAAAAAAAAAACATAATTTGAGGACATCGTCTTTGGGCTCCAGAAAACTGTAAAGACCATTTTTCAGTTTTTTACATTTTTAATTTTGATGATGTTTTATTGTCAGAAGGAAAAAAATATTTCATCGTCCTTTTAATACAAAAACATAAACCGAAAGCAGCTGATGAAGGAGGAGACGTTCAGCTTCAGGTCTGCTGTAAATGGCTTTTAACTGCTACAACAAGACTCTGATTTAGTCAAACATCAGATTCTTTTTGTCCAGTTCCATTCAGGACATGAAGCTCACAGCTCTGAGGGAGCATCAGCTGGGACATACACTGAAATAAAACAATAAAAAAGTCCAGATTAAAGTCTGTATTAATCCTGAGAACTTCTCACCCGGACCAGCAGCTCCACGATGACGGTGTGTCCCTCGGCGGCGGCCATGTGCAGCGGGGTCCTGTCCACCTTGGTGCGGGCGTCTCTGCTGACGCCGGCCCTCAGCAGGACGTCAGCAGTGGAGTAATGTCCGTGCTGAGCGGCCAGATGGAGTGGGGACGTCCCCAACTATAGGACACAGATATCTTCACTGTTATCAGGGGACACGTGACTGTACACATTTGTTCTACATGCAGTACAAAAGAACAGGTCTGGACATCACTTTCACCAGGTCTCAGGACTTTAAGAACCAACATTAGATCACTGAAATAAAAGAAGTCAGCGACTCACCCAGTCCGTGGTGAACGGAGCTCCGTTGGCCATCAGGTTCCTGACCTCATCGTCCTGACCTTTACGAGCCGCCTCCAGCAGACGCTTCCCCAGGTCCACCAACGACATCTGACACACAGAGACACAGGTGTGCGAAGCCTCAGTCACATGACATTTCCAATGCACCAACAGTCAGTCTCCCTTTCACCTCTGTTAAACAGTGGGAACGGAGCAGGTTCTGCAGACTCCAAACTGCAGCGTCGCTCTGTCCTCTGATTACAGCTGGCCATTTCTCTGATCAATATTTATTTACCACCCATATCAGAAATGTGACATCACTTCCTTTTCCAGGACCAAACACAGGTAACTTCTGTAGAACAGACACATAATGTGAGCACCTACAACATGCTTCTGTTTGAGTTTCCCATATTTAACGATACATTTAACATCTGGATGAGAGACAACATCAGCCAGTTTAACACCAACACGTTTGCACTGATGTTACTCAACAAACACACTAATGCAGTAAAAGAAAATTAATTCTTTTGACTTAATAAATTGTTTATTTCTTACAAACTGCTAACTGCTGTCTGGTCTGGTCCTTCCTGATTCTAAGGCCTTGTTCAGTGTTTTGCATCGTGGCTCCAGAGAAACTTTCACCAAACATCATCAGAAAATATTTTTTTTAATATAAAAAACAAAACAAAAACCTCTAGGATTTAAATGAGTTTAAAAGGCAAACGACCCTGTGGAGCGTTACAGTGGACACGGGCCGGGTTCGGTCCCCCCGGGTTCTGTGTGATAAACTGGGTTCTGTCCAAATGATAATTTTATCATCAGTATTTAATTATTCACGCAGTCAATAACAATGCTGAATCACAGAGGAGTTATATAATTATTCAACCAGTCTGTTGGCAGAAAATTAACATGCAGCTGTTTTAATACTCATTCATTCACCAGCTGCAGCTGCTCAGAGAGAACATGTTGTTTCTGTTGCGTGTCAGCGTGATGAGTACTTTATTTATTACTTTAGTTTATTTCATGTCAGACAATATGCGGACGGTTCAAATGTGACAACATCTGGACTGATGTGCCTCAAAGTGCCAAAACAAGTCGGCCGATGTTTCTGGAAACGGACTCAAACTTGCGGACAACGGGCGCTAACATCGTAAACAACCGTAAAACGAAACCAAACAAAAAACACCCGTATAAACAAACGGTTGGTGCCTGGTTTTAAACATGTGGCATTGGTGCCACAGGTTTGCTGTCGGTGATTCTACTGGGAATAATGGTTTTCTTTTATCAGAAAGTGGGAAAGCTAGACAGGTTAGCCCCGATACTGTGTCCGATAATGGAACCCTGCTGTTAAATAGCGCCTGTGATTGCTTAACAGCGGAGAAGGACGAGGATTTTCTCTCCGCGGCCGAGGAGCCATTTTACGCGCCTTCATGGACAGAAAAGAGTCCGCCATGTGCCACGTACCCCCATGTCCCCTCTCCGGGCTGTTATTTACCACCACCACCGTTAAACACCGTAACCTCCTCCGCCGAAACATTTACAGTAACACCAACAGGAAACCGTTTGATATTAAGTTGTTGGTTTTCCGGGGGAAGTCAGAGAGAAATTTCCTATTTTACACACGGAGAAAAAACTACTTCCACATCCGGTTAACTAGCTTTCTTCAGCGCGCACCGTCGAACGGCTTACCGGAGACATGTCTGCTCACACTACTCGTTTACTTCGATTCATTTCTGTCAGTGTTTAACGGGTGTAGGTTTAGAAAAATATCGTTTAATCGCCCGATGGACGGCGGATCAGATACTTACCGTGTCCAGGTTTGTTAGGAGCCAGCCAGCGCTCCTCTCTGCTAATGTTAGCACGCTAGCCGGCTAGCCAAACAAACCGTCTGGTGTGCGGAGGTTTGTGCGCTAAAATCACTGCGGTGAGTATAAACAGCTCAGTAATATGCACACTTTCATTCACACGGCACAAAACATAGGCATTAGGCGCCGCTGCAGCTTGTCGGGTTCCTCGGGGCTTATTTACTGCGGCAAGTAACCGAGAAGCGGCCGGTACCCGCCCGGATGGCAGGGGTGCAGCCTTCAAAATAAGAGCGTCAACTCCGTCATGAGGTTTTTCTGTCGTTTTTCCCTGCTCTTTTAATTTGTGATAATTATTTGGCTATTTATAAATCACATTATTAGGCAAAACATTATTAGCTGATTAACGGATCGCGAGAGTACTCTTTATTTAATGCATTATAGTCATATAATATTTCACATTTTCCAAATAGTTAAACTGTCATTACTTAAATGTACATCAGCTTTCTCAGCTGACCAACTGATTACTTAATCTGAAAAATGTCAGAACATAGCAGAAAAAGCTTGGAGTAGTTTCTAGGAGTGAAGCTAATTAACCTGCCACTAACTTTCTTTATTAAATCTATAAAATGTCAGATAAGTGAAAAGAATCCATCCCAGTTTCTGAGTAAAAGTTGATGATCTCATATGTCTTGACAAAAGTCCAAAGGTACTCCGTTTACAAAGGTTTGACCTGAGAAAAGAAGATCACCTTATCCTTTGAGAAGCTGCAAAAGAGCTCTTTATTTAACTTTTATGTTTAAAAGTGGTTATCAAAACAGTTGCAGGGTACTTACATGACAAAATAATAATTATGGCAGCTCTAGTTAACATGCAAAAGTGTCAGATCTTGACGTTTGAAAAACCTAAACTGGCGTTTTAGCTTGACAATTTATTTATTTTTGATTGATAAATCATTTTAGAAAACAATTAACTGATCTCAGTAATTTTTCTGGTAGAACTTGCTTGAAATCACATTATTTTGTTTATTGTTGGTAGAACAATACATTAAAAAGTTACTTTCCTCAAAGTGCAACAATCATCTTATTTTTGACCTACTAGTATTGCCTTATACGCAGTGAAAATGCGAAGATATTTTATATTGAAAGTCCAAACAGGAAGTGTGGCCGTCATTACGAATCTCTTGACGATAGTGTTTAGCATCTAGTCTTGTTAGCCCTTAGCCTGTGTGCATGCAGACTGTTAGCAAGTTAAACGAAAGCGAGTTTTACCTTCTTCTCTCGGAGATTCCCGCGAATTTACGTCTCCCGAAGTAAATCAGATTCTGACAGGTGTTCACCTGTCGGGGAGGGGTTTAAAAACAGGTATTTTTTGTGTTTTATCTGGTACAAATATGGCGGCTCCGCGACACCGGAGGTGGAAGCTAGAGTGAGCGTTAACCTCCCTGTGGGCGGGCTCTGTGAGAGCGCCGAGGAACTGACCTCAGGTCGGTCCAAACGGCTGAGCACGGTCAGCCTGCGTCAATGTGGGACAAAGCGCTGACCTCAGATCAGCCACAGAGCAGCTGCCTGCTGATCTCAGTTCATCAAAACACTTCAAATGTTTGTCAGGCACAGACGGTGTTAAACGAAGCTGCGCTCACATATAAACATACGCGGACACGTTCAACTGAATCTACACAATGAATTAAAAATTACCCGCGAGCCGCAGAAAGAACGGAAACGCTTCATATTTAACTTCAAATTAAAAGGCGCCATCTCTGTAAATCTGGTGTGGAGACACTGACTGCAGCTGCTGTTTGAATAAATATGATGAAGCCGGTGATTTCATCCATTCACCACGTCTTTCTTCATTTTACAGGAAATGTTCTTCAGCACATGAAGGAGTTATCACTGCAGGAAAGAAGCAGCCGTGCTGTAGAGGATTTTCTCCGTGTTGAATATATCTGTCAAGAAAATGTGGGTTGAAATTTTAAGTTTGTTTCGTGTAAAAACAAACAGAAACATTTTCTAATGAAAAGCCGATTTTTTTTTATAATGTAATACACTAAAAAGAACTTGTATCACTGTGATTATTTTATTTGTACGTCTTTGGCTTCATGTTGTCTTTGCTCATAACTTTGTAAATCATTCAAGATTAAAATCTGATTTTAAAACCTTTAAGGTTGTTTTTTTTAAACCTATCTTCCAGGTATTTTCTTATGTCATTAAACTAATTAAAATAACACGATCATGTGATTTCCTAAAGTTCTTCTAACCATAAATGTGGAGTTAAATACTGATTACAGGGAAAAGTTAAACATCTGTAAAATAAAGCTTTGTCCTTTTTCCTCCTGTGAAGACGTTTTCACGTCCAGGTCAAAATGTTTTTCTCTCTGTGGGAATCTGAACATGTCAGAAGTTGTGTTCAGTGATCAAAGTGTTGTTTTGTGAGAGAAACACAAAGGTTGTTTTCTTTTATTGTTGACTGGGTGCACAGGACATTAGGAGAGTCTGACGCCTGATCGCAGGGAAGCAGGACGGACGGTGAGCGTTCACGACGCACAGCATGATCAAAGCAAACACAAAGGCACAGATGGAAACCAGAAGAAAGCTCCTGCCTCACCACCTCAACACTTTCTAACTTAAGAAAGAAAACAATTATTTCTATGACACAACAGGACACAATAAACATTCCTCAAATATCTGAAATAAACTCTGATTCAACTTAAACAACATGAGCATAAATGATAAATACTACAAGGTGCTTTACCTTTGGAGACGTTATCTTGTAAGTAGGAGGTTCTGATCTCATAATTCAGGTCAAAGGTTAAAGGTCAGTGGTTATCAGTCATCACTGTGTCAGACGACAGAGGCATCATGGCTTATTTCCTGGGTTTGAGACAGTGAGTGATATTAACGTCACTGAGTAACGTGGATGGTTTATTATTCTGGTTTGATTATGACATAAATGAGCTGAAGTATCAACATTAAACATTAAAAGTCTTCACGCGTGTGAACAGATGGAAACTTTCACAGAAACTTCTGCTCTCTCTAGCGACACCTCTGGTGAGAGGTGGTCACTGCAGGTTTGTTTCTGAACCACACTTCCCAGAGTTCCACACAGTGTGTGATGACCACTGTTTACAGAATAAACACGTGGTTGTTGTAGAAGTAACATCGTGTACACACTCACTGATCTTCTAACATCAGGGAAACTTTTTCTGATCATTCTAATTTATTGATGAACGTGATGGTGAAGAGCTACAGCGGTTAGCTCGTATGTAGCTGCCCTGAAGCAGCAGGTTCTGAAGCGTTCCAGTTCTAACGAGATTGTTACCTCTTCTCACGGTTACAGGATAAAGCCTCCAAATGCGTCTCTTTTGTGAATGTTTTCACCTTCATACAACACAACAATGTCGTGTTTCTAATCGTCCGTCCACCTCGTTAACAAACAGGAGGGGACAATCAAATGGACGAGGTTCAAACGGGAAAGCTGTCAGTTCAAACTCTGAGCTAGATCAGAATCTTATTCCAGTGTAAACACTCTGAAGATCAGCTGACATGCAGATCTGGTTTAACAGCTGATCGAGACACA
The DNA here is from genome assembly GCF_017976425.1 of Toxotes jaculatrix. Lineage (NCBI taxonomy): Eukaryota > Metazoa > Chordata > Actinopteri > Toxotidae > Toxotes > Toxotes jaculatrix. Next base: position 542,994 of record NC_054406.1, read on the forward strand.
TGCAGACAAACCTCTCAGTTTACAACCTTTTCACTGACACACTCACACAGATGATCAGGGAGTGAACACAGAGCTGAGGGCGTCTGATCTGACTCAGGACCAGTCTCTGCAGACCTGAGTACGGAATCAGACTCTTATTTTGGTGAGTTTCCTGAAAAAGAAAAATGGTGGGGGGGGGGGGGGTCTGCAGAGACTGATCCAGATCAGAGGTCAGGTGATGCTGGTCTCAGAGCAGCAGGTTGAGGTCGGCCAGCAGAGCGTCCACGTCAGCGATGGGAGCTCTCCAGTAATTAAAGGAGGAAAACTCCACCAGCTCAGCCTGCAGACAGGAGACAGGAGACAGGACACGGGTCAGAGCTCACCTCCACCAGGTGTCATCAGCTCCACCTGCTGGCAGGTGCTGGAAGGAGGAGCTGACTGACAAATGAACATAATGAAAAATGAATACAATGAATTCAGTCACACACACACACACACACAGAAATCCTCGTGGTGCTGTGGTGGACTCTGTGTGTGGGACCGACCTCAGGTTCACCTGAGCTCCTTCCATCACATGTTCTTTCACCTGCAGACTAAAATGTTGACGACTCAGACTCTGAGCGCTGGACGGACCTGTCAGTCCCCTCACCTCCTCATCCTGACTCCTTGGTTTGGACGTCTTGTCTTTTCCTTTGCTGCTATTGGCCGGCTGGCTGTCAGTCAAACCCAGGTCCTCCAGCTCAGACAGGTCGAGGGCCGGGATTGGCTGCCTCCAGAAGAGGAAGGAGTCGTACTGGCTGTTTGACGTCTCCATCATCTTTGAATCTGGACCAAACACAGATGAACAGGAGGTTTGGATTCTGGATGACTGGTCTCAGAGTTTACTGAGTTTACTGAATCAGACGTGTGCTGAGGAGCATGGAGACAGGAAACCACTGACCTGTTGTATTTAAATATTCATGAGCTTCCTGCTGCACAAAGACACACACACGTCACACACAAACAAATCTGAGCTCATAAAAAATATGTGGGCTGAGTTCAGCATGTACAGTCACAGTCTGAGAGTCTAAATGTGGCTCTTTTTCTATGGACTCTGGTTCTTTGTCCAGTCAGTGAGCTGAATGCAGAGGGTTCAGTCCGTCTCTCACGGTGACGCGTCTCTGGACTGAGAGCAGCTTCAGGTTATTTTAAACCTTGTTTTGGTTTTATTTTTAGTCTCTGCTGCTTCGGAGCAGTTTACGGACAGACGGGGGACGAGCCGCTCAGTTCTCACCCGTCACTGTCCTCTCCCACGTCCACAGCCCAGATGAAAAATTCACAAAACAGTCACGTGTTTCTGAAAAACTCCAACGGGCCCTGAAAGCCTCTCAGCCCTGTTTAGGGCTCAGAGTGAAAGCACCAAACCAGAACGCTGATGAACCACAGATCAGTTTTCAGACCGTCCCCCTTCCCCCACACAGGGACTGAGGCGGCGCTTTAAAGAGCAGGTCCTGACTCACCTGAGAACGGACAGGACGACGTCAGACGAGCCCGTATCTGGAGCCATGGATCTGATCGGTTTCAGATGCTTTACCTCTCAATAAACAATCAATCATTCACTTTGGATATGATGGAAAAAATCAGGGTCCTGCCGGTCCCTGTGCTGAAGAGAGGTCCTGCGTCTGAAGACCTTCACTGAGACGATGGGACACAGACCCTGTAGGTCCTGGAGACATCATTGACAACATTTCAGTGATTTAACTACTGACATTTTGAAATGATGTCAGGAAGAAGGCCCTGCTGGTATTTAAATCCTGATCCGGATCCACATCAGGTTTATTTCTGCTGATTTTTCCTGTGACTCTAAAACGGAAACTGGGTCATCGCGTCTCATCAGACCGAAATAAACCTCAACAGCTTCACGCGCTCAGGCTCAGTTCACCTGCCACCAAACTGCATTCACATTTTCATCGATTTTATTTTCGGCTGCTTTTATTCTGAGGTCTCGGTGCTGAGGCGGTGGTCCGGGTCCTGGCGGCTGAAGGCGCAGACACACGGCAGTGATCCCGGGCAAAACGCGTCTCTTTAGCCTGCGTCTCCCCGCGATGCCCGTTATCGATCAATCGATCAAGACAATGTGATTAAAGGATGAATCCACACATTTATCAGGGCGTGTTCGAGGCGTTGGCCCGTTGTTCAGGCCCCGAGGAACCGACGGTCCCACCGGAAAAACCCACGTTTACTCTCAGAGTTACTGACATTTGTCTCACACGCACTCACCTCAGATGATCCGGGTTTTTCTTTTATTTCAGCTGAACATCATTTTAAAGGTTGTTAAAGAGCAGCAGGATCCGCGGTCACCGGCTTTCACCGAGACAACGGACACACGTTCACCGTGAAACGGAAGAGCAGCGGAGAAGGAAACAGCTCGGTACCTGCTCGGTGCTCCGTCTGTGTTCTGCGGGTTCGGGTCGCAGTCGGTTCAGGTTCCGTCTCTGCTGCTGCTGCTGCTGCTGCTGCAGGTTAACGGAGATCCGCGGCTGCGTCAATCGCCTAAATATACACGGTGACTTCCTGTTAACGGTTTCAAAATAAAATCTGTAGAACAGTTTAAGTTTTTTCCTCAACTGATGATTTTATTCATCACACCAACATTTTTATACAACGCAGGAGCAAAGCTTCGACATTTCAAACAGCCATGCGTTTTATTCTTATTTATTTCTGTTTATTCTTCAGTGCACGTTCAGAAAAACCAGTCACCACCAAAACTCCAGTTTCCCTCTGTAACTGTGATGTAATGGTTTCTGAGCATATGGAGCAATGAGATAATTAACAATAATAATTTTAACACTTTATTGATCCTTGCTGATACACACACACACACACACACACACACACACACACACACACACACACACACACACACACACACACACAACAAAGTCTTCGTGTCACCGTGTGTGTGTGTGTGTGTGAGACCCACATTCGGGTTTTTACGCAACAAATCTGTACTTTTGTTTTGAAAATGAGGTTTCCGGTCAGCTCCAGCTCACTCTGGGAACTTGACGGTACCTGCTTTGTTACGGGTGAAGTGTGGGGGGCGGGGTGAGGGTGGGGGTAGGGGGGAGGGGGCGTTGAAGAAACAGTCAGATTTAAATCAACTCGTGCGTTTGTCAGGTGTTAATCTGACTTCCGGTTTGTCTCAGGTGTCATTAACACACCTGCTCAGTTTGATTGACGCCTGTCACTTTCACTCCTGGTTCAGTTTGGTGGAAAGTAACTAAGTATTTTTACTCGGATACTGAACTGAAGTAAAACTCTGAAGTTTATCAGATATAGAATGTGTCGTTTACCGTGGCTGTGTGGTTGTGTAGTCGTGTGGTTGTGTAGTCGTGTGGTTGTGTAGTTGTGTGGTACACATACCAATAACATACGATAACATGGTGGTGACCTGGTGCTCCAAACACAACCTGGAGCTGAACAAGGTGAGGACAGTGGAGATGGTTGGAGACTTGAGGAGGAGCCCGGCCCCCATCATCCTCCATCATCCTCCTCCATCCTCCATCCTCCTCAGCAGAGGGTGCACTTCCTCCAGCAGCTGTCAAACGCCACATTCCCTGTACGTGTAACTCACCTGGTTATAAAATGTTTCTGCCTCTAACATGGTGCCTGTTACCGAGCTGAGGAAATCAGCGATGCTTTAATGAGCCAGGTGTGAGGCTGTGGCTCCGTCAGCAGGTGGAGCTCTGAGCCTGAGGAACCACAGGAGGAGGACGGAGGAGGAAACGTCACACAGAACCAGGATCAGTTTCCTGGTTAGAGCCACGCCTCAGAGAGAGAGAGAGGGAGAGAGACATTAACAGAGACTGGGAGCTGGGAGCTGAGCTCAGTGAGCAGTTCTCAGCTGCTCAGTCGCTGCATTCGCTGCCCTGTGATCGTCTGTGGTGAGTCCGCTGCTTCTTTTTCTAACACAGGAAAACTCACACACACATACATACACACACACATACACAGACACACACACACACACACGGACATTCACTGAATTCACCTGAAAAACTCTTGAGTTGTTTCCTGTCCAGATGTGAGCTGATGTTTCTGACTGGTCCTGGTTTTCTTCGAGGTTCCACATTAACGGAAAACACACGACTGAATGAGACATTCAGCTGAGACGAGTGTGTGTGTGTGTGAGACTGAGTGTGTGTGTGTGTGTCTGTTCAAGTAGTGCACAAGAGCTGTCCACATACTGGTTATACAGTTAAAGCTTTCATTACTTTCATCACTGATCATTTTCACGATCAAATGATCAGTGATTCATAAAATGTCAGAACTGTGAGGAAAGTTTCTGTTTTATCGACAGAAACAAAGATCAGTTTATCATCATGAGCAACAAGTAAAAGCATCAAACCGCTGATCAGTGATCAAAGTTCCGATCGACTGATCACGAAGTGAACAGGCGGTGACGTGATGTTACAGCTGAGATCCTGAATGAGCCGCTGGTCCGGACTCTGACGGCCTGATGTTAAAGTTTAGTCTGTGTGTTGAAGTC